>NW_019154119.1:2526110-2919960 GCF_002288905.1 Enhydra lutris kenyoni | reverse complement strand
CTCTCTCTCTCCCTCTCTCTCTCTCCCTCTCTCTCTCTCCCTCTCTCTCTCTCCCTCTCTCTCTCTCCCTCTCTCTCTCTCAAATAAATATTTTTTTAAAAAGCTGAATACTTAAAAACAACAACAACAACAACAACAACAAAGGCTACCTGCCTTTTGATTTTTCCACTGTTTTCATCTCAGATAATTAACAATGCCCTACACTAATTCCTGCTGGTAATAACAAACAATTACACAAGAAGCAAAATTTACAATATGAAATAATTTCACATTAAATGCCAAGACCTGGGGCGCCTGGGTGGCTCAGTGAGTTAAGCCTCTGCCTTCGGCTCAGGTCATGATCTCAAGGTCCTAGGATGGAGCCCCCAGCCCTCCATCCCTGAGCCCTTCATCAGGGGGAAATCTCTGCTCAGCAGGGAGCCTGCTTCCCCTCTCTCTCTGCCTACTTATGATCTGTCAAATAAATAAATAAAATCTTTAAGAAAAATAAAATAAAATAAATGCCAAGACTTCACAATCATATCATTTCTCTAGACTTTTTTTTTTTTTTTTAAGATTTTATTTATTTGACAGAGAGAGATATCCCAAGTAGGTAGAGAGGCAGGCAGAGAGAGAGGGGGAAGCAGGATCCATGCTGAGCAGAGAGCCCAATGCAGGGCTTGATCCCAAGACCCTGAGATCATGACCTGAGCCGAAGGCAGAGGCTTAACCCACTGAGCCATCCAGGCGCCCCTTCTCTAGGCTTTAAATCCTGTCTACATTACAAATATCTAACTATATAGAAGACCAGACATAAGACTATTCTGCAAGAAAAAAAGAGTGAAAAATCACTGAAAAAGGCACTTGCATTCATTTGCAAAAATATTTAATTAATGATGATTATTTAATTAATAACAATTATGATTTAATTAATCATAGTGAGGCTTTTTTGTCTGCCCGAAGAACTAGAAAATGTTAATTAATAAAATTCTCTCTGGTCGGGCAGCCTACTGGCTCAGTCAGTACATTTAACTCTTGATCTTGGTGTCATGAGACTGAACTCTATACTGACTGTAGAAACAACTTTAAAAAAATAGTTTTAAAAATAAAAATTTAAAAACTTTTTAAAAATCAAAAATAAAAATTTCTAGGGGCGGGGTGCCTGGGTGGCTCAGTGGGTTAAAGCCTCTGCCTTCGGCTCAGGTCATGATTCCAGGATCCTGGGATCGAGCCCCGCATCGGGCTCTCTGCTCAGCGGGGAGCCTGCTTCCTCCTCTCTCTCTCTCTCTCTCTCTCTCTCTCTCTCTGCTTCTCTGCCTACTTGTGATCTCTGTCAAAACAAATAAAATCTTAAAAAAAATTTTTTTCTAGGGGCGCCTGGGAGGTTCAGTCACGTAAGCATCCAGCTCCTGATCTTAGCACATGTCATGATCTCAGAGTCGTTTTGACAGACCCCTAAGTCTGGCTCCACACTCAGCAGGAAGTCTGCTCAAAATTCTTTCCCTCTCCCTCTGCCCCTCCTCCACACCAAGAGCTGGGTATGCACTCTCTCTCTAAAATAAATAAATACATTTAAAAAAAATTTCTCTGGCATATCAGATTTTTTTTTTTTTTAAGATTTACTTATTTGACAAGAGATCACAAGTAGGCAGAGAGGCAGGCAGAGAAAGAGGGATGGGGAAGCACGCTCCCTGCCAAGCAGAGAGCCCAGTGCAGTTCTTGATCCCAGAACCTGGGATCATAACCTGAGCTGAAGGCAGAGTCTTTAACCCACTGAGCCACCCAGGCGTCCCTGGCATATCATATCTTAACTGGAAAGTCACTACTAGGGCGCCTGGATGGCTCAGTCGGTTGAGCCTCTACCTTTAGTTCACATCATGATCCCGAAGTTCCAGGATCAGGTCCTGCATCAGGCTCCCTGCTCAGCAGAGAGCCTGCTTCTCCCTTGGCCCCATGCTTTCTCTCACTCTCTCTCTCAAATAAATAAATAAAATCTTTTGGGGAGGGTATGTGTTGTGGTGAACACTGTGTGTTGTGTAAGACTGATGAATCACAGAACTGTAGCCCTGAAATAAATAATACATTGTATGTTAATAAAAAATAAATAAATAAAATTACACCCAACCAATAAATAAAATCTTTCAAGAAAAAAAAGGGTGGGGTGCCTGGGTGGCTCAGATGGCTAAGCATCTGCCTTCGGCTCAGGTCATGGTCTCAGGGTCCTGGGATCGAGCCCATCAGCTCTCTGCCAGCGGGGAGCCTGCTTCCCCCTCCCTGTTTGCCTCTCTGCCTACTTGTGATCTCTCTCTGTCAAACAGATAAATAAAATCTTAAAAAATAAAAAAAGAAAAGAAAATTATTTGTGGGAATGCCTGGGCAGTCAATTATTCATCTGCCTTTGGCTCAGGTCACAATCCCAGTGTCCTGGGATAGGGTCCCTCCCTGGGCTCCTTGCTCAGCAGGGAGTCTGCTTCTCCCACTGACCTCTCTCCTCTCATGCTCTCTCCCTCTCCTTCTCTCTCTCTCTCTCGCAAATAAATTAATAAAATCTTAAAAAAAAAAAAGACTGAAGTACTCTATTTTTAATGTTTTATTATGAAAATTTTAAAACATATACAAAAGTAAAGAGAACACGACAATCAACAAGTACAAGACATGGCTTATAGCTTATTTCATCTATACCATCAGCCTCTTTCCTCCACAAAACTGGATTATCTTGAAGCAAATGTCAAATAGTTTATCCCTAAATACTTTAGCTATATCTCCAAAAAAAAAGACTCATTCTCTAAAAAGCAAAAATACTATTTTAAGGGGCACCTGGATGGCTCAGTGGGTTAAGCCTCTGCCTTCAGCTCAGGTCACGATCCCAGGTTCTGGGATGGAGCCCCGCATCAGCCCCTGTGCTCGGTGGAGAACCTACTTTTTCCTCTCCCTCAGCCTGCCACTCTGCCTAATTACGCTCTCAATCTCTCTGTCAAATAAATAAATGAAAAATTTTTTTAAAAATATAAATATATAAAAACTAAAATAAAGTTGTTTAAAATAAAGTTGATCTCAGGGTCCTGGGATCAAGCTCCACATCAGGCTCTCTGCTTAGCTGGGAGCCTGCTTCCCCCTCTCTCTGCCTGCCTCTCTGCCTACTTGTGATCTCTCTCTCTCTCTCTCTCTCTCTCTGTGTTAAATAAATAAATAAAATCTTTTTTAAAAATACTATTTAAATCTTCAAAAAGTAACTATAAGTCTTTAATATCAATTTAGACAATGTCCCCAATTTTCATGGAAAAAAATATTTTTTTCTTTTTTAAAGATTTATTTATTTGAGGAGAGTGAACAAGCGCGCGCACATACACGAGAGCAGGGTGGCAGAAGGAGAGGAAGAGAGAATCCCAAGCATACTCTGACGTGAGCTCTGGGCCTGACACAGGGATCAAGCTCATGACCCTGAGATCAAAACCTGAGCTGAAACCAAGAGTCGGTAGATTAACTGCCTGCACCACCCAAGTACCCCCAGGACAAACTTCTTCAAACAGTTGGTTTGGGGCGCCTGGGTGGCTCAGTGGGTTAAACCTCTGCCTTCAGCTCAGGTCATGGTCTCAGGGTCCTGGGATGGAGCCCCACATCAGGCTATCTGCTCAGCAGGGAGCCTGCTTCCCCCTCTCTCTTGCCTGCCTCTCTGGCTACTTGTGATCTCTGTCAAATAAATAAATTAAATTAAAAACAAAAATAGTTGCTTTGCTCAAAACTGTATCCAAAGATCCCTACCCATCACATTTGGTTAACACGGGTCTTAAACTCTCTTTGATTTTATGACTTCTTTTTTTCTTCCAATTTATTTACAAAGAAACCAGGTAGACTATACCATATAGTTTCCCACATTCTGTATTTCGCTAATTGTATAGGTTTTTGTCCCTCATGTTTCCTAAAAATTAGAATTAACAGCTAAAGGCCTGCTCAGATTCAGGTTCTATTTTAGGAAAAACACTTCATAGGCAGTATACTTTCTGTCACACCACATCAGAACACACAAAATTACCTGTGGTCTCTTTTTCTGAAATGACTATTAGAAAGTTTCATATTATAAACTACAAATTATTTCATATTACAAACAACAGTTTCCCACCAGCATTCCAACCTCTTGTCGTAACCACTGATGATCACCACTTAGACTTGTTATTTTATTTAGGTGTTCACAAATGGCGATAAAGTCTACCATGCCTTCTTCATTCATCAGCTAGAATCCTTCTAAAAAATGTTTTTCCTCCATCTACTATTTGGTTACCTGAAGGACAAATGGCTCATACAGAAAAAGGGTAAGTGCTTGTTTCTTTTAATGATATTGAGAATAATTAGCTGGCTCTCCTAGTATGCTCCAATGGTAACCAGTAAATTTGGGTTGTTTTTTGGGAGGCATCATTAGAAATATTTTATGAATAACATTTTATGGAATATCATTATGAATTTTAATATATTTTTGTGAATTACTGTATTTCCTCCCTTGCAAACTGGTTTTTCATGACCACCATCCACTTAGTACATATTACATTTGTAGAGTTCTATCTTCACATTCAATATAGTAAAACTTTAAAATAAATAAGTAATAAAACTTTTACTGTCACATTTCCTACAAATATTTTTTCCAGCTTATTATTCATCTTTTCATTATGTTGCTTTTCTCTTTTTTTTTTTTAAAGATTTTATTTATTTATTTGACAGAGAGAGATCACAAGTAGACAGAGAGGCAGGCAGAGAGAGTGGGGAGGGGGAAGCAGGCTCTCTGCTGAGCAGAGAGCCCGATGCGGGACTCATCCCAGGACCCTGAGATCATGACCTGAGCTGAAGGCAGAGGCTTTAACCCACTGAGCCACCCAGGCGCCCCCATTATGTTGCTTTTCCATGGAGGTTTTTATTAACTTCACATATCACAACTGATTGGTCTTTTCTTTTGTTTCTTTTTTTTTAAAATTAACATATAATGTATTATTTCTTTGGATTTCTTTTAGCACTTCTAAATTTATCTTCTTTCCCTTTGATAGCTTAATATTTTTCCATATTTTCATTTCCATCTAACTTTGAATTCACTTAATTTTTAATAAGAAAATATGCACAGGGGCGCCTGGGTGGCTCAGTGGGTTAAAGCCTCTGCCTTTGGCTCGGGTCGTGGTCCCAGGGTCCTGGGATCAAGCCCTGCATCGGGCTCTCTGCTCAGCAGGAAGCCTGCTTCCTCCTCTCTCTCTCTCTCTGCCTGCCTCTCCGCCTACTTGTGATCTCTGTCAAATAAATAAATAAAATCTTAAAAAAAATATATATGCACAGAGTGACAAAAAAATGTACACATAGTAGAGAAACCCAAGAGTGAGAGAGGGAGAAACAAAATGGCCACATATATTTCCAAGCAAAAATAGTGTAGTCCATCAAATCAGTATTACATACTATTATATATTGTATTACTATTCCTATTACATTATTTTACCACAAGTTTAATGTAAACAAGACCACAGTACCTTTACAAAACATTTAGCTTACTTTAACCACAGGAGGGCAGTGTTTATCAAACAAAAGTATCATTCCTTTGGAATTGTTCAAGGAACTACCTATAAAACAGTTTTTATTACTACTTCATGACAATCGGAGTAGCTCCTCAAAAGAATTTTTTTTTAAGTTTTTTTTTTAAAGATTTTATTTATTTATTTGACAGAGATCACAAGTAGGCAGAGAGGCAGGCAGAGAGAGAGGAGGAAGCAGGCTCCCTGCTGAGCAGAGAGCCCAATGTGGGGCTCGATCCCAGGACCCTGGGATCGTGACCTGAGCCGAAGGCAGAGGCTTTAACCCACTGAGCCACCCAGGCGCCCCAGAATTTTTTGTTTTAATGTAAACCCTATGCCCAGCGTGAAGCTACAACTCACAACCAAGGATCAAAAGTCACCAGCCAGGCGACCATGCTCAGAATAATCAAAATTAACACCACACTGAATTAAAGCATTATAAAATAGTTTTTTGACGTGTACTTAAAGGGTGACTGGGTGGCTCAGTCAACTGAACATCTGCCTTTGGCTCAGGCCATGATCCCAGGGTCCTGGGATCAAGACCCACATGTATCTCTGCCTGCCACGCCGCCTACCCCCTCACTTGTGCACGTTCTCTTTCTCAGACAAATGAATCATTAAAATCTTTAAAAATAAATAAAGTCCACTTAATACATCTATTTCTTTACTCATAGATTCTTCCATCCAGCTAATAAGAAAGATATTAAAATTATACTTTCAGTACCAGGAATAATGTAGAGAGCCCCTAAGACTCAAGTTTAACTCTAGTGTAAATAACAGCAGTATTTCCATTATTCCTGCACTTATGAGCTCCTTCCAGATACGCAGAGATATACAGATCCCAAATTCTACATCACCTAGATGATTTTATTTTGCATTTAAAATGTACAGGTAAAAATATTATAATCTTTACAAATTTATATCAGTGTCATATGACTTACTATCCAAAAGTTTCAACTGGTGTAACTAATGTCACAGTAATGAAGGAGGTCATATGCAGAATGACGAAAGCCTATGCTACAGAACCAACACACCAATGCCACAGAGTCAAGAGAAAAGCCAGCGAATAACCAAGGAGAAAAATAGGAAGAAAATCAGAAGATCATGATCCCTCAGAAAAGACAGAAGATTTCTAAGAAGGCTGGAATGGTCAACAATGTCAAAAACCGACTAGGAGTTGAGATAACAACCTCAAAATCCACCGTATTTTGCAACAAGGATTTCTTTAATTAGCTTTACAAGTTCAGATTCCACTTAAGAGGGAAGAAATCAAACTTGAGAGGGTCTAAGCACTCCACGGGAGGTCCAGAGGCGGCAACAGGGAGTTAAAACAACTCTTCCTACAACAGTGAAGGAAATGTGGAATCAAGGAAAAATCCTTTAGTCAAAGGGACCTGATCAAGTTTTACAGATCCAGGATAAAAGGAAACAGAAGTACCCCTAGCTGCCCCATTCCCACCACCCCAACATGAGAGGGGAATAGATGACCCAGACCAAGTTCGACAAATCCTTCATTATCCAAACTTGTGCTACTTACAGTTTCACCCTTGGGAACAAGATGAATTCCGAGGATGCAGTACCCCCCACCTACCAAACTATCAAAAACTCTCTGAGTTTAGAAGCGAAACAGATATCAACACATGGAATTTTGAAGGAATAACTAATAGAGTCAAATATCTGAAAAGGAAAGAGGGAAAAGGACCCTACCTGGCTGCTTAGCATATCTGTTGATCACTACCTCTGTCCTGAGATGCACTCCTCTGTTCAGTGTCGTGACACCAGACTCTCCTTTCCCTCCTGCCTCTCCGCCTGCGACTTTTCATTCTCCACAATCCTTTAACATTGATTTTCCTCAGGATTCTCTTAGTTTCTAATCTCCCTGCACCTTTTTCATCCTCACATGGTTTCAAAAACCAATACGCTTCTACAGTAGCATTCTACACACACCCCCAATAAATGCAGCTTATTACACTGTATTTATTATAAATGCATTTTTTAAAAGATTTATTTATTTATTTGACAGAGATCACAAGTAGGCAGAGGCAGGGAGAGAGAGAGGTGGAAGCAGGCTCCCTGCTGAGCAGAGAGCCCAATGCGGGGCTCGATTCCAGGACCCTGAGACCATGACCTGAGCCGAAGGCCAGAGGCTTTAACCCACTGAGCCACCCAGGCACCCCTATAAATGCATTTTAAATCATTGGTCTTGCCCAGTGGTACATAAGCTTCATAAGGGCTGGGCCTTCCTCTCTTGTACATAGAGTATCCCTAGTGCCTATCATATGGCAGATCTAAAATGTGGTCGCTGACTGACCAAATTAAGAACACAGGTGGCAAAACTGGCTTTAGACAATAGTAAAACTATTTGTGTGGTTTTCTTTTTTTTAAAAAAGAAAGAAGGATGGGAGTGCCTGGACGGCTCAGTGGGTTAAAGCCTCTGCCTTCAGCTCAGGTCATGATCCCAGAGTCCTGGGATGGAGCCTTGCATGGGCTCTCTGCTCAGCGGGAAGCCTGCTTCCACCTCTCCTCTTTGCCTGCCTCTCTGCCTACTTGCGATTTCTGCCTGTCAAATAAATAAATAAATTCTTAAAAAAAAAAAAAAAAAAGAAAGAAAGAAAAAAAGAAAGACGGATGAAAGGTGAATACAAATGCAAATAAGTTTGTAGATTCAGGGCAGAAACTGAAATATAAGAAGTGGCTGAAGATATTTAAATAAGAAGAGACAGCTACAGATACCAGAGAAGATTACTACATAGGCTGGCTTCGTAAAATCACAAGTGCAGGTTTACCTAAAGGTCTCTCAATTCTGAACAGCTCCATCAAGTCATTCTGATCTAGCCCAGTCTATTTAGATTCCTTTTATCTGATTATCCATGAAGTCTGTATGTTATGCACACTCCTTAGTTTAACCAAGAAGAGTTCACAAAACATAATTCTCCCAAGATCCTTGATTTAATACTTATCTAGCAGTTAAGTGCCAGCAGTTAAGTGTCGGAAGTGCTTAATCATACATCAGCTCATTTAATTTTTATAGTAAACCTATAAGGCAGATATTACAATGGTATTTTTTATTAGATGTGAAAACTATGGCACAGAGAAAATAAGTAACTTGCCCAAGGTCACAACAGCTAGTAAGTGATGGAGGACAAGATTCTTTCCTCCTAAGCATTATGCTATACTGCCTCTCTATCAGTAACACATCCACACTACTCCTAAAATTAACCATTACTGTAATATACACAATTACTAAGTGCCAAAACCTGGGGCTGCAAAGATGAATAACAAGTCCTATAATTCACAACTAGGGTAGAGACAGACTGGTGACACAGAGAGAAAGACAATTATTAGACAAGAAATACTAAAAAGATATAAAGAACTATGGAAACATTGGGCGCCTGGGTAGCTCAGTTCTTAAGTGTCTGTCTCTGCCTTCAGCTCAGGTCATGATCCCAGATTCCTGGGATCCAGCCCCACATCAGGCTCCCTGCTCAGCAGGAAGCCTGTTCCTCTCCCACTCCTCTTGCTTGTGTTCCCTCTCTCACTGTCTCTCTCTGTCAAAAACATAAATAAAATCTTTAAAAAAAAAAAAAAACTATGGAAACAAAGATGAAGAACATTTAATTGTTCCTATAAAAATTATGCAATATTTCAAATATACAAGAACTATAAAATAAAACTTTTGTATGGATTAGCAAGCTCTGTCTAACCTGCAAAAGAAAATGACAGAATGTTCTATATCTAGACTAGGGTGGTACCACACAGATGCACACATTTGTCAAAATGAATTCAGCTGCACTTTTAAGATGTGTATATTGGGGGCACCTGGGTGCTCGGTGGGTTAAGCCTCCGCCTTCAGCTCAAGTCATGATCTCAGGGTCCTGGGATAGAGCCCCAAGTCGGGCTCTCTGCTCGGCAGGGAGCCTGCTTCCCCCCACCCCCTGCCTGCCTTTCTGCCTACTTGTGATCTCTGTCTGTCATATAAATAAATAAAATCTTGGGGCACCTGGGTGGCTCAGTGGGTTAAAGCCTCTGCCTTCAGCTCGGGTCATGGTCCCGGGGTCCTGGATCGAGAACTGCATCGGGCTTTCTGCTCTGCAGGGAGCCTGCTTCCGCCCCTCTCTCTCTGGCAGCCTCTCTGCCTACTTGTGACCTCTCCCTCTGTCAAATAAATAAATAAAATCTTTTTTTTTTAAATAAATAAATAAATAAATAAATAAAATCTTTAAAAAAAAAAAGCTGTGTACATTGTACTAATAAATACTATACTTCAGTAAAGCTGGCATATAGCTCAATTAGTTGATTTTTAAATAAATTAGGGTGCCTGGGTGGCCGTCAGTTCAGGTCATGATCCCAGGGTTTTGGGATCAAGTCCCACATCGGGCTCCTTATTCAGTGGGGAAGCTGCTTCTCCCTCTCCCTGCTGTTGCCCCTGCTTGTGTTCTCTCTCTTTTCTCTCAAATAAATAAAATCTTTTAAAAAAGAAAAGAAAAAATTAAAGCCAAATGAATGAATAGGGGAAAAACATGCACACTCCCTAAAATTCAAGAGTAAGCACAAATTACAGAAAAAAATAAATCTGAAAATGGGCAAGGATGGAAATTATTTATATTATACTCAACTTATTCTTATCTGAAAATCAGACTGTTTTAATGCCTGAAATGACCGTAAAACAAAGGCAGTGAAGGGATATCCAACAGAAAATGTTAGTGAAGGAGTGGTGCAAAGCAGAGGATAAAGTTCTCTGGGGGAAAAATTTTTTTTAGGAAAAAAGATATTTGTATTAAATTGCACGGCCATCGGGGCACCTGGGTGGCTCAGTGGGTTAAAGCCTCGGCCTTCAGCTCAGATCATGATCCCAGGGTCCTGAGATTGAGCCCTGCATCGGGTTCCCTGCTTGGCGGGGAGCCTGCTTCCCCCCTTCAATCTCTGTCACCCTGTTTACTTGTGATCTCTGTCAAATAAATAAATAAAATCTTTAAAAAACATAAATAAATAAATTGCATGGCCATCAATTGTAACCATGAAGCAAAAATAAAAGTAGGACGCCAAAAGACAGCAGACAATATATAGCAGGCCCCTGCTTTTAGGCAAGTGAGCATTCTAATGGTAGAAAGAGACAACAAACATGTAAGAAAAAAAATTCTTTTTCACGTAGTCAAAGTACAATACACAAAATGAAACAGGATGATAAGGTTGACAGCGAATGGGAAGAGAAATAATTCCGAGCAGTCAGGTCTCAGTGACTACCCAACATGTAACTGAGAACTGAGTGACATGTTGCCAGACAAGGGAATATTTGAAGGCAAAACAAAAGCAAAGATGCATTTGATTAGTTTAGCTCAAAGGCCATGAAAAGTTTTATTTTATTTAGTTGTATGGAAAATAAAAGTCAAATTCAATAACAAGTATTTCCTTAGGGTGGTTTTACTTAAAAAAACAAAGAAACAGGGGCTCCTGGGTGGCTCAGTCGGTTAAGCGTCTGCCTTTGCCTCGGGGCATGATCCCCGTGTCCTGGGATCAAGTCCCACATTGGGCTCCTTGCTCAGCAGGGAGCCCTTCTCTCTATGCCTGCTACTCTCCCTGTGTGTGCCCCTTCTCTCTCCCTCTCTCCCTGACCAGTAAATAAAATCTTTAAAAAAAGAAAAGAAATGAAAGAGCATGCCTGGTGACTCAGTTGGTTAGGCAGCTGCCTTTGGCTCAGGTCATGATCCTGGAATCCCGGGAATGAGTCCCACATCCGGCTCCCTACTCTGCAGGGAGTCTACTTCTCCCTCTGACCTCTCCCCTCTCAAGCTCTCTCTCTCTCTCTCGCTCGCTCGCTCTCTCAAATAAATAAATAAAATCTTTTTAAAAAGAAAACCATATAATACATTAAAAAAAAAATAAAAAACAGTGAAAAGTTTTATTCCCTTCTCCCCCGTCACACCTCTTATTCTCCCCATCTCCTCCTTAGACACCTATTAGTTTCTTATGTATCCTCCTAACATTGAAACAATCGTAAGCAAACACTCTCACTTCCTGACAAAAATAGGCAGCAAGTCACACACAATATTCAATACATGACCTTATCCATCTAATACATCTTGAAGGTCCTTATGTTTGTTTATATAGAAAGCATCTATTCTTCTTTACAGCTGCATAATATCCCACTGTATAGCTATTATACAATTTACTTGGCCGACTCCTAATTTGGGGACTATGTCCCATTTTTTGCACAGTATACAGCAGAAACAGTTGGTGCCCTGTATCACATTCTGAGTCCAAAAGTGAAGTCAGCTACATTTGCTGTGGACAATTCCCACGTACACTAACAGTGTCCCACCTCATGCTGATAATAGGCCTATCTCAAGGTTCTGTGTGTCTGTGCACTTTTCTCTCTCAGGGCTTTCTCCAAAGCCAAGGAAGCCCAAACAAGAGCAAAAGGCAGCCCACAAGTGCAAAGGAGGTAGCAACCCTACCAGAAATCCTAAACCCCTGCCAGGATGAATAAAATGTTCCAGACTGTCTTAACCCACTATATACGCATGCAACAGACCCACAGACGAAGAAGTCATGGTGACAGGGGTGAAATGAAGGCTATTTATAAGCCCAACAACATAGCGCCTTCCTTTCTTGAAAACTGAGAAAGCTTAGCTACTGCTGCTGGAGAGTATCCAAAACTTGTCATCAAAAAAGGCCAACTCTGAGCCCTCTGTATGTTACAAAATCTCAGAGATGAGCCAGCTAACAAGAAGAAGGAACAAGAATAGGAAAACAATGCTGGTAATACCACTCTACAAATGTGTTACTACCAGAAAAGAATTTCAGTAAAAGGATTCTAAGATTAAAAGTAGGTCCCCCCCTCAAAAAAATGTAGGTTCCAAATTCTAGGGTTGTTAGACCATCCCTAATAAAAATTTCCAACAAAATTAGGTAAGCTAAACCATACACTAAAAAAATGGAGCTCGGGGCGGTGGGGGGGGGCAGTGAGCAATGCCTGCCTGGGTGGCTCAGTGGGTTGGGAAACCAGCTCTTGGTTTCAGCCCAGGTCATCATCTAGTGGTCCTAGGGTCCAACAGGGAGTCCGCTTGAGGATTTCTCTTTCTCCTCCTCTGCCCTTCCCCCCACTTCCATGTGCACACATGCGTACTCTCTCTAAAATACTATACATGCGTACTCTCTCGAAAACAAATTTTTTAAAAAATAAATTAAAAATAAAAATTAAAGGGGCGCCTGGGTGGCTCAGTGGGTTAAGCCTCTGCCTTCGGCTCAGGTCATGATGTCAGGGTCCTGGGATCGAGCCCCACATCGGGCTCTCTGCTCAGCAGGGAGCCTGCTTCCCTTCCTCTTTCTCTGCCTGCGTCTCTGCCTACTTGTGATCTCTCTCTGTCAAATAAATAAATAAAATCTTTAAAAAAATAAATAAATAAATAAATAAAATAAAAATTAAAAACTGGAGCTGGTACAGCTCCTAATTAAAGTTAGGGTACACCTCTCTCTCAATCCTCCTTCCATAATTCCCATTTATGATTACAAGACAGAGATATGATGGGTGCCTGGGTGGCTCAGATGGTTAAGTGTCTGCTTTGGCTCAGGTCATGACCTCAGGGTCCTGGGATCGAGTCCCACATTGGGCTCCCTGCTTGGCAGAGAGCCTGCTTCTCCCTCTCCCTCTGCTGCTCTCCCTGCTTTGTGGCTCTCTCACTCTTTCTGTCAAATAAATAAATAAAATCTTAAAAAAAAAAGAAGAACAGGGGCGCCTGGGTGCCTCAGTGGGTTAAGCGTCTGCCTTCAGTTCAGGTCATGGTCTCAGGGTCCTGGGATCCAGCCCTACATCAGGCTCTCTGAGTGGGGAGGTGCTTCACCCTTTCTCTCTGCCTGCTGCTCTGCCTACTTGTGATCTATGTCTGTCAAATAAATAAATAAAATCTTTAAAAAAAAAAAAAAGGGACAGATAAGAATATATGAATAGTAAAATGAGTAAGGTTGATTTCGAAGATATACCAAACTTCAAACTCTTCACAAACGCCTACTTTTTCTCACAATCACTAGTGAAAATGGTTAGAAAAAGTGCTTGTTATTATTACGGAAGTCACAATTACAAAAACCATATAATATTCAGAACTCTTTTTTTTTAATTTTTATTTTTATTAAAATATAATGTATTATTTGCCCCAGGAGAGGATTTTATTCATTTATATGCCAAGAGAGACACAGCCAGAGAGGGAAGACAAGCAGGGGAGTGGGAGAGGGAGAGAAGCAGGCTCCCTGCTGAGCAAGGAGCCCCATGTGGGGCTGGATCCCAGGATCCTGGGATCATGACCTGAGCAGAAAGCAGAAACTTAATGACTGAGCCAGCCAGGCGCCCCAATATTCAGACCTCTATTCTGACTGTAATGCAATAAAACCATAAATTATGAAAAATAAAGTCCTTAAAATTGGTTTTAATCCCTACCCCCAAAAAGTCTTAAACCAAAAAGGAAATCACAACTATAATATCTAGACAAAAGGGAAAAAAAAAAAGTAAATGAAAGGTGTAATTTTGGGAAAGAGGGAAACAACTTATTATTTGTAACAGTGTCTCTCATTTTCTTTTTTTTTTTTTAAGATTTTATTTATTTATTTGACAGAGAGAAATCACAAGTAAGCAGAGACGCAGGCAGAGAGAGAGGAGGAAGCAGGCTCCCTGCCGAGCAGAAAGCCCAACGTGGGGCTCGAACCCAGGACCTGGGATCATGACCTGAGCCGAAGGCAGCGGCCTAACCCACTGAGCCACTCAGGCGCCCCCTCTCATTTTCTTAAACTACTTGTTTTTTGTTGTTGTTTTTTTTAACCATATTTAACTGATTTCAACAAGTATCTCAGCACCTTCTGTACAGGTATACCTTGAGCAGCAGGGGTTAGAACTGCACAGTTCCACTTCTACACAGATGGGTTTTTTATAAATACAGTGGAGTCCTGTAGATGTATTTTCTCTGATGATTTCCTTAACATGTTCTTTCCTCTAGCTTACTTTATTGTAGGAACACAGTATGTACTACATATAACATACAAAATACACGTTAATCAACTGGGTTATCGGCAAGACTTATTATGTGTAGGCTCTAAGTAGTTACATTTGGGGGATCCAAAGCTATACTCAGGTTTTCAACTGTGTGGGGGGTCAGCAGCCCTAAACCATGTTGTTCAAGGATGAACTGTAGTTCCATCACATAACAAGTCATCGAAAATATCAAATTTATACTCCACTATCCCCAACATACTATCTTCACAGGATTAAGTTAATCCCACGGTCTCTCAAAAATCATTCTCAAGTACACCTTTGGTAATAAACCTACCCTTGGTTAAAATGCCCTTTTCTCTCCAGACTTGTATCAAAAACTTAACGTTTTTTATAGGTGCATACCCCTTTGAGAGTCTGATGACAGCCACGAAAACTCTTCTCAAAAAAAAATTAATGTTTATCATTAGTTCCTTTTTTTTAAAGATTTTTATTTATTTGACAGACAGAGATCACAAGTAGGCAGAGAGGCAGGCAGAAAGGGAGGGGGAGGCTCCCTGCTGAGCAGAGAGCCTGATGGAGGGCTTGATCCCAGGACCCCAAGATCACAGGAGCAGAAAAGGCAGAGGCCAACTCCCTGAGCCACCAAGGCTCCCCTATGGTTAGTTTCTATGGGTCCACAGACCCCATGAAGCTTAAGGTAGATTTGTGATTTTAAGCACTTATGTATGTAACATGCAACATTCCTCTGGTTTAAAGTCCTTGATTTACCTTCGAAGATCCACCTCCCTCCTGCCTTTTCTGTCCATATGGTGGGAACCAACACTAGCAATGGCAGGAAACAAATAAGCACTTTCCAACCTCTTGGCAACAGTAATTCACTTAAAAATGAGCAGAATTCTCAAACTAAGGCTACAGGAGCAGAATAATAGGTGAAAGACACTTTCTGCCCCAGGAACCACTGGACTTAAATGATGGGAGACTGATGCTAACAGCTTTCAAATACTCCCAAGACAAACAAAAAGAGAGATAAAGAGACAAATGATAAAGCCTTTCTTTAAGCAATGAATCCAACCATATCTGAAGCTCTTCCCCAGATTTTCCAATAACAACAAATTCTCTTCTCTTTCTTCCACTGCTTTGGGATAGATTTCCAACCATTTTATTTATTTTTTTTTAAAAAGGTTTTATTTATTTATTTGACAGACAGAGATCACAGGTAGGCAGAGAGGCAGGCAGAGAAAGAGAGGGAAGCAGGCTCCCTGCTGAGCGGAGAGCCAGATACGGGGCTCGATTCCAGGACCCTGGGATCATGACCTGAGCCGAAGGCAGCATCTTAACCCACTGAGCCACCCAGGTGCCCTTCCTACCATTTTCAAAACAGTCCTAACATAGAGCCCATTCCTAGATCAAGATTAAGAACTCCTGAAGTAAGTGAGAAATCTATACTCTGAATCCACACACATGGGTTTATAACAGTAAAGCTGATTATGGTAAATACACTGGCAATTAGAACCTACTGGTCACAAAAAGCTTTCAGCCTAGTTTAGCAAAACAAACAAAAAAGAAACCCCCCAAAAAACTTAACATTATTTTTATTTAAGCCTTGTAAATTACTGAAGTGTATGAGGAAATATTACAAGGAACCAGTGAAAGCAATTATCTGAAGCTACCAAGACAAGGCAACTCTCTTAGGACTGCAGAATTTCAGATGTCAAACAGAATCTGGACTTCTAAATCCTGCTCCTAAAGTCTCACTTCATCCATGAAAACTGCTCACACCCTCAGGGACACCCTTCCTTCTCAACCTCAGGTACTTCAAGTGGGAAATTGCAGCAGCTAACTACACGTATTTTTTTTTTTACCATTCCTACTTATTTTATTTTTAAAATACTTTTATTTATTTTTTTAAGTAGGCTCCACACCCCACATGGGGCTCAAACTCATGACCTCAAAATCAAGTCACATGCTCTACCAACTGAACCAACCAGGCGCCCCTCATTCCTACTTATTTTCGTCTCTTATTCTTTTTTTTAAGATTTTTTTTTTTTTTATTTGACAGCAAGCATAAGCAGGGGGAGTGGCAGGCAGAGGGAGAGGCAGAAGCAGGTTCCCTGCTGAGCAAGGAGCCTGATGGGGGCTCAATCCCAGGACCCCAGAACCACGACCTGAGCCAAAGGCAGATGCTCAACCAACTGAACCACCCAGGCACGCCTTAGTCTCTTATTCTTGTCTCCACATACTGAAATGTACTTATTCACAGAGTGAAAAAGTCCAGGTTTTAATAAAAAGAGAACTAGAAAAAAAAATCTCCTGAAGAGGACAGGTAACCAGGTAATTCCAACCTAGAGTTACTGAATTTTGCCTTTCTTTTAGAAGAAAACTCAGTTTTGTTTTGTTTTCTCACTGTGATTAATACCACAACCCCTATAGTATCCCCCTAGAGGTACAATTTCTATTTAAAGCTCCATGAAAAAGTGGATGAAAATACCCTTTTTCTGGGCGCCTGGGTGGCTCAGTGGGTTAAGCCTCTGCCTTCGGCTCAGGTCGTGACCTCAGGGTCCTGGGATTGAGTCCCACGTCGGGCTCTCAGGGAGCCTGCTTCCCCTTCTCTCTCTCTCTCTCTGCCTGCCTCTCTGCCTACTTGTGATCTTTATCTGTCAAATGAATAAATAAAATCTTAAAAAGAAAAAGTACCCTTTTTCTACCCTTGCAAAGTTTAAAAGAAAAAAAAAAAACAAAATCGCAGGCACTGTCTAAAGAGAACTTTACTAAATAATGAGGGAAAGTTGCACAATACAAGGAAGGAGAAATAGCGTAATTCACACTTTTATATGAACACATTGCTGAATCTCACCATGATGACCCTCTAATAGCAATACTCCCTGCTCTAGTTCCTGCCCTTCCACCTCCTCACCAGCTGACAGGAGGTCCAGCCAACTGCTCGAGTTCATGCAAGAAGTAAGAGCCATCATTCCTCCACAATTAGTAAGTCCAGTGTTAGCTCAAGGTCAGTGACCACGCTACATACTAATAATTCTCCACTAACCAAAATAAGATTAAGTTAGGAGGGGGCAAAAAAAAAAAAAAAATTAAGCTGAAATACCAGTGGTGTTTGCCACCGGGTGGTACGTTAGCAGGTGATTTTTTTCCTTTTAACCCTCCCCACATTTTCTATCACATCCAAGTATTATTTTGACCCACAAAAGCTTTTTTCATTTTTATGCAGTCAAATCTTATCCCTTATGGATTCTGCTTTTGTTAAGTATGCTTTCCACAGGATGACCCAACACCAGGGCAACAGGAAGAAACACAGTACCAACAGTGGACTACATAAAAATGAAAAACTTGGTACCATACATATGCAAGTGTATGTACATGTACACACACAAACCCATAAACAAAGTCTAAACAAAAACTAGGAAAAAAATTAGAAAATATATCACACACATGGGGCAGCTGGGTGGGCTCAATTGGTTAAGCAACTGCCTTCAGCTCAGGTCATGATCCTAGAGTCCTGGGATCGAGTCCGTGTCAGGCTTCCTGCTCAGCGGGGGAGTCTGCTTCTCCCTCCAACCCTCTCATGCTCCTTCTCTCTCAAGTAAATAAATAAAATCTTTAAAAAAAAAAAAAAAAAAGGAAAGGAAAGGAAAGAAAAGAGATGCCTGGGTGACTCAGTTGGTTACGTGTCTGCCTTCAACTTGGGCCATGATCCCAGGTTCAGAGGGCAGCCTGCTTCTCCCTCTCCCTCTGTTGCTCTCTCTCAGATAAATAAAATCTTAAAAAAGAAAAAGTTGTGTAAGTAAGTGAGAAAAACAATTAAAAAAAAAAAGGACTGGCAAAGGACATAAAAGCGTAGGTCAGAGAAGACAAATACAAGCGTTCAGTAAACATCACAAAGATGTTCAGCCACAGCCATACAACCATAAAGATGGAAATCAAAATCAAAACCAGGGTTGTTTTTTTTCCACCTATGGAGCTTGCCAAAGTCAAAAAGACTGAAAAGCTCATTATTTGCCAAAGTGTGGGGAGGAGATACTGTCTCCACTGCTGTAAAATGGTAGGACCCGTCTGAAACACAATCTGGCACACTCCAGGGCTGGATGGATAGGTCTTTGACCCATCAATTCCAATATAAAAATGCACTCTATGGCTACATTCTTACAAGAACACAAATATGTACAACATTTACTTAACGTATTTCTGCAACATCATAAATAGCCTAAATGACAATAAGTAATCAGTAAAACAGATTGATAATTAACCAAGTAAAAGAGTACTATATCACTATCAAAAAGAGTCTTGAGGACATCAAAAGAACAGGTAACAAAAGTCAAGAGACAGGGGTGCCTGGGTGGTTCAGTGGGTTGAAGCCTCTGCTTTCTGCTCCCATCATGATCTCAGGGTCCTGGGATCGAGTCCCGCATCAGGCTCTCGGCTCAGCAAGGAGCCTGCTCCCTCCTCTCTCTCTGCCTGCCTCTCTGCCTACTTGTGATCTCTGCCAAATGAATAAATAAAATCTTAAAAAAAAAAAAAAGTCAAGAGACAACTACATCGTAATTTAAAACTTTGGCATCGGGCGTCTGGGTGGCTCAGTGGGCTGGAGCCTCTGCCTTCAGCTCAGGTCATGATCCCAGGGTGCTGGGATCAGGCCCCGCATCGGGCTCTCTGCTCGGCGGGGAGCCTGCTTCCCTCTTTATCTGTCTCTGCCTGCATCTCTGCCCACTTGTGACCTCTGTCTGTCAAATAAATAAATAAATAAAAATCATTTAAAAAAAAAAGAAAGAAAAAAGAAAACTTTGGCATCAAGAGACACAATCACCACAGTGAAAAGCCAACTGAAAGAATGGGAGAAAATATTTAGAAGTCATATATGTTTAAAAGTTAATATTCAGAATAATGTTCCCTTCAGCAGTACATATAACAAAACTGCAATGATACAGGCATGACACACAAATTCATAAAGCATTCCATATTTTTTTTCTCAAAGAAGACATACAGAGAGTTGGTTAACAGACACATGGAAATATGTTCAACATCACTCATCGTCAGGAAAATGCAAATCAAAACTACCATGATATCACCTTATAAATGTCAGAATGGCTAAAACTGTAACAACACACAGAACAACAGATGTTGACAAGGATGTGACGAAAGAGAAATCCTCTTCCACTGTTGGTGGGAATGCAAACTGATGCAGCCACTGTGGAAAACAGTATGGAGGTTCCTCAAAAAAGTTAAAAAAAGAACTAACCTATAATCCAGCAATTACACTACTAGGTATTTACCTAAAGGATACAAGAATACTGATTTGAGAGGCACCTGGGTGGCTCAGCTGGTTAAACGTGAGGCCCTTAATCTCAGTTCAGGTCTTGATCTCAGGGTCATGAATTCAAGCCCTGTGCTGGGCTCCACACTGAGTATGGAGCCTACTTAAAACACACACACACACACACACACACACACACACACACACACACAGATTAGAAGGGACACATGCACCCCAATGTTTATAAGCAGCATTATCTATAACAGCCCAATTATAGAAACAGCCTAAGTGTCCATCAACTGATGAATGGATAAGGTATGTATGTGCCACCCAGGCACCCCTGTTAACTGGAATTTAAATAAAAACTTGAAACTAAAACAAACAAAAAAAACCCCCAGTATCCAGAATATATATATAAAGAACTCCTACAACTCAAGAAAAAAACGAACCAACTCAATTCAAAAATGGGCGATGGGGAGCCTGGGTGGCTCAGTGGGTTAAAGCCTCTGCCTTCAGCTCAGGTCATGATCCCAGGGTCCTGGGATCGAGCCCTGCATCGGGCTCTCTGCTCAGCAGGGAGCCTGCTTCCTCCTCTCTCTCTGCCTGCCTCTCTGCCTACTTGTGATCACTCTGTCAAATAAATAAATAAAATCTTTAAAAAAAAAAAAAGGGTGAAAGGGGCACCGGGGTGATTCAGTGCGTTAAGCCTCTGCCTTCAGCTCAGGTCATGATCCCAGGGTCCTGGGATTGAGCCCCGTATTGGGATCTCTGCTCAGCAGGGAGCCTGCTTCCCCCTCTCTCTCTGCCTGTCCCTGCCTACTTGTGATCTCTGTCAAATATTTTTTTTAAATGGACAAAGGACTTGAACAGACATTTCCCCAAAAAAGAT
This sequence comes from Enhydra lutris kenyoni, assembly GCF_002288905.1. Taxonomy (NCBI): domain Eukaryota; kingdom Metazoa; phylum Chordata; class Mammalia; order Carnivora; family Mustelidae; genus Enhydra; species Enhydra lutris. Next base: position 2,899,303 of record NW_019154119.1, on the reverse strand, counting down.
ATGCAAATGGCCAACAAGCACTTGAAAAGATGTTCAACATCCTAATCATGAGGGAATTGCAAATCAAAATCACAATGCAATTATCACAACATATCCACTAGGATGGCTGCTTTCAAAACAAAACAACAACAAAAACAGAAAATAACAAGTGTTATGAGGATTTAGAAAAATATTGGTTCCTCAAAATACTAAAAATAGAATTATAATATAAATCTAGCAATATCACTTCTGGTTATATATCTTAAAGTATCAAAAGCAGGGTCTCAAAAGAGATATGTGTATACCCATGTTCACAGCACCATAATCAAACAGCCAAAACGTAGAAGCGTCCATTACAGATGAATAGACAAAATGTGATATACACATACAATGTAATCCTAGTAGGCCTTACGAAGGAAATTCTAACACATGCTACAGTGTAATGAACCTTGAGGACATTATACTACATAAAAAAGCGAATCACAGGGGTCCCTGGGTGGCTCAGTCTGCTAAGCATCTGCCTTTGGCTCAGGTCACGGTCCCAGGGTCCTGGGATCAAGCCTTGCAAAGGTCTCCCTGCTCAGCAGGGAGTCTTGCTTCTCCCTCTCCCTCTCCTCCTCTCTCAAATAAATAAAATCTTTAAGGAAAAAAAAGTGAGTCATGAAATGACAAACATTTTATGATTTCACTTATACAAACCATCTAGAGTGGTCAAACTGATAGAAATGGAAAACAGAATGGTGGCTTTCAGGTACAATGGGGGGAGGAGGAATGAGGAATTATTTAATGAGTATAGATAATCAGTTTTATAAGTTGGTAAAGCTTTAGAAACTCATGACACAACAATGTGTATATATTTAACACTACAGAACTGCACCCTTTTTTACAAGATTTATCTATTTATTTGGGGGGGGCAAGAAGAGGGAGAGAGAATCTCAAGCAGACTCCGTGCTAAGCGTGGAGAATGACCTAACTCCGGGCTCAAACTCATGACCCTGAGAACATGACCCAAACCAAAATCAACAGTCAGACGCTCCACTGAGAAGGCCCCTGAACTGCACATTCAATGTAAAGTATATATATTTTACTACAACTTTTTTAAGAGAGCAATGTGGATACATGGATAGATAGTCAACGTTAATCACAGAATATTGGTGGTGGGTATACAGGTATTCTCTGTAAAACTTTCAACTTAGCCGCATTTTTTTTAACTTTTTTTTTAAGATTTTATTTGAGAGAAAGAGAGAGAGAGAGAGAGAAAGAGCGAGTGCGCACAAGCAAAGGGAGTGTCAGACAGAAAGGGAGAAGCAGGCCCCTGCTCAAGAGCCAGATGCAGGACTCGATACCAGGATCCTGGAATCATGACCTGAGCTGAGCACAGACACTTAACCGACTGAGCCAACCAGGCGCCCCTTAGCTGCGTTTTAAATTTTTCATAATAAAATACCATGAGGACAAAGAACAATAATACAGCACTCTTTGAGCTCATATGTGAAAACAGTCACACACTATTAAGTGAAATATCCAAGTTGCAGAATTATATATAGTAGTTTAACTGCTTAAACTGAGCAGGTATCCCGCCACCAGGTGTCCACCCAGGTGTCCTGCCATCTGATTTAATCACTGTACATTTGCAATACTTTTTAACATCTACTAATATGTTACACCTTTTTTAATGTTACACTTCTCTTTTTAAAAATAGTCTTAGGAAAAAAAATTAAAAAAAAAAATATTCTTAGAGGATTCCTGGGTGGCTCAGTCAGTTAAGCGTCTGCCTTCAGCTCAGGTCATGATCCCAGCATCCTGGGATGAGCCCCACATCGGGCTCCCTGCTCAGTGGGAAGCCTGCTTCTCCCTCTCCCACTTACCCTGCTTGTGTTCCCTCTCTCCCTGTGTCCCTGTCAAATAAATAAATAAAATCTTTATAAATAAATTTATAAGAGTACTTGATAATAACTGAAAATTTTCTCATATTGATTCTTTCCATCCAGATATAAATTGGCTCTCTTCAATTCTTCAAGCCTTTCCTTCATCCTTTTCAAGGATCTTACAGTTTTCTTCACCTAGATCCTGCACATTTCTCATTCAACTTATTTTTTTTAACATTTTATTTATTTAATTTATTTATTTGACACACAGATCACAAGTAGGCAGAGAGGGAGGGGGAAGCAGGCTCCCTGCTGAGCAGAGAGCCCGATGCGGGACTTGATCTCAGGACTCCTGAGATCATGACCTGAGCAGAAGGCAGAGGCTTAACCCACTGAGCCACCCAGGCACCCCTCATTCAACTTATTTCTAAATACTTTATATTTTTCATTATATTCTGTTAAATACTGGTATACAGGAACTCTACTGAAAAACTTGTGGGGGCGCCTGGGTGGCTCAGTCTGCGAAGCGACTGCTTTTGGTTCAGGTAATGATACCAGGGTCCTGGGATCGAGCCCCACACTGGGGTCCCTGCTCACAGGGAGTCTGCTTCTCCCTCTGCCACTCCCCTTACTCTTCCTTGTGCTCTCACTCTTTCTGAGACAAATAAATGAAAAACTCTTAAAAAAAAAAAAATCATGTAGCACCACCTATATATAAAGGGGCCCAGAAATAAAATCTTTAGGCAGCTGAGACAAGTACCCACTCTGCATATTGTTTCTAATCTTTGACCTAATGAATTAATAACTCCCTAATAACAACTCTGCATTCTTAGAATAAACTGGTTAATCATGGTGTGGTGTTCTACTATATTGTTATATTTAAAATTTATATATATATATATATATATATATATATATACTTAGTAAGCCTGTTTTCCTTTTCTGTCCTATTTTTAAGCAAGTTTTTTGTATGAGTTAGCTAGTATCACTTTTGCTACACACATGGTAGGTGTTCAATAGTAAAAGTAAAACTACTATCCTGTCAGAAAGGAAAACAGACAGAAATTCAACAATCACTGATCAACAGATGTACAGATCCTAGCTGCGACAACACAACAGAAGAATCACTACAGGGGCGCCTGGGTGCCTTCGGCTCAGGTCATGATCTCAGGGTCCTGGGATCGAGCCCCGCATCGGGCTCTCTGCTCAGCGGGGAGCCTGCTTCCCTTCCTCTCTCTCTGCCTGCCTCTCTGCCCGCTTGTGATCTTTGTCTGTCAAATAAATAAATAAAATCTTAAAAAAAAAAAAAAAAGAATCACTACAGAAACACAGCAGTGAACAAACCAAGAAGCTGATATATTCTCAATAATGGTTGTGTTAAAATTTAAAACTAAGGGGTCCCTGGGTGGTTCAGTGAGTTAAGCATCTGTCTTTGGCTCAGGTCATGATCCCAGGGTCCTGGGACTGAGTCCACACCCAGCTCCTGCTCAGTGGGGAACCTGCTTCTCCCTTAAGCTGCAGCTCGCCCCACTTGTACGTGCACAGGTGTTCTCTTTCTCTCTCTCTCCCTGACAAATTAATAAAATCTTAAAAAAAAAAAAAAACCTTAAAATTAAAATGCCATCATCTTCCTAAACCCCTTAAAGGACTCATAAATTTTTCGAGGAAGCCCTAGACACCACATGCCACAAGGAGAAAGGCTGACGCCCTATGTAAATAATTTTCGACAGGCCAGTGCCAATCCAGAATCATTCCAGATCTTGAGTTATCTAGCATCTAGGCAGGACATTCAACATGAGAGGAGTTAAATAGCGACAGGAAGGAAGACCTACCAAGAAACCCAGAGAACACAGTGTGGTCCTAGTCATGACACATTACCTCCATGACTTGAACTTCTACAGCTCTCCTCATCACTGTCCTCCAGCCACACCTGCCTCTTCACCATTACTAGACCAAGGCCGGCACATTGTTGCCTCAGTCTTTATGCTGATTGCTCGCTCAGAATAGAACTCTTTCCCTGAATAACTGCAAAGCTTGATCCTTCCACCTCCATCATATGTTTGGTCAAAAGTCAACTTCTCAGAGAGGGCTTCCTTGAATACCCAATTAAAATTGCAAACCACTCCAGTCCCAGCCCAGCATTCTCCAGCCCCGGCGCTTTCCTCTTCCCCTTAGCACTTATCAGTAACATAATACGTATACAATTTACGTATTTACTATGTTGCCTGTCTTCTATTCCACCCACATATTGTAAAGTTTCATGCTGACATGGATTTTTTTTTCCTGATTTGTTCACTCCTACATCACAGAACGGTACCTGACATATGGTTAAGTCCTAAATAAATATTTAAATTAAATGTTCCATATACTGAATCTCCAAAGATTTGACAGTGAGATATAGTATTTGCAAACTGATCCTAACCTAGGCCAACCTAAGGTAATCTCCAAAGAACTGATCCTTCCATGAGCTTACAAATCTAAAGACCTGACATTTTAAAATTGACAATATTTAGGGGCACCTGGGTGGCTCAGTCGGTTAAGCGTCTACTTTCAGCTCAGGTCATGATCCCACAGTCCTGGGTCCTGGGCCCCACATCAGGCTCCCTGCTCAGAGGGGAGTCCACTTCTCCCTCTCCTTTGCCCCTCCCCATCTTCACTCTCTCTCTCTCAAATAAATACATAAAATCTTAGGGAAAAAAAAAGGACGATATTTATAATGATACTGTCATCCTTGGTCTCTGCCTCAATCTCTCACCCTACAAGGAGAAACAAGAAAAGGTTTCAGAAGAAAGTCTTCTGGCCACCCCACCCCAGAGTATGTCAGTTCGGTGCCTTCCTTCACTTCAGAGCAGCCATTATCTTCATCTCCATTTTGTCTACTTCAGGGAAAATTTTAAAAACAAAACAAGGGGCACCTGGGTGGCTCAGTGGGTTAAAGCCTCTGCCTTCGGCTCAGGTCATGATCCCAGGGTCCTGGGATCGAGCCCCACGTTGGGCTCTCTGCTCCGCAGGGAGCCTGCTTCCTCCCCCCTCTCTCTCTGCCTGCCTCTCTGCCTACTTGTGATCTCTCTCTCTCTGTCAAATAAATAAAATCTTTAAAAAAAATAAAAATAAAAAAATAAAAAAATAAAAAACAAAACAAAACTAGAGTTACGAGGGGAGCTGGTAAAGGAAGAAAGGGGTCACAATAAAAGAATACAGTTAATGGGCGCCTGGGTAGCTCAGATGGTTGAGTATCTGCCTTCAGCTCAGGTCATATTGCCAGGGTCCTGGGATCCAGCCTCACTGTGAGCTCTTTGCTCAGCAGAGGTTGCTTCTCCCTCTCTCTCTACCCCTCCCCCCTGCTCCTGTGTGCGAGCGGGCTCTCTAATAAATGCGAGCTCCCTAATAAATAAATAAAATATTTTTTAAAAACTAAAAGAAAAAAAGAAAAAGGGTGCCTGCGTGGCTCAGTCAGTTGAGCATCTGCCTACGGCTCAGGTCATGTGGTCCCAGGGTCCTGGGATGGAGCCCTACATCGGGCTCCCTGCCCGTAGGGAAGCCTGCTTCTCCCCCCCCCCAGTGTTCCCTCTCTCACTGTGTGTCTCTCTCTGTCAAATAAATAAAATCTTAAAAACAAACAAACCCAACAGTGAATTTTATAGAAGAAAACTGCAGGCTGATATATGTGTTTAATCACTTATATTTTAAGCTTTTCTAGCCATGTCAGGCAATATTATTTAATCTGAACTTCCCAGCTATCTTACAACTTCCAAGAAGCCATAGTATCCAGTATGTGGCAAAACTGGTGATCCCATACATTCCTAGGAGCAATCAATAAAAATTGGCACAATCCTTAAAAAAAAAAAAAAAAAGTCAAAGAGCAGATTATAACCAACCCCATTTCTATCTCCCCAAAGGAAATATTCCAAAAATAGGGATGCATCCCAATTCCAGGTAAGATGGGGTAAATATATTCCAGCCTGTCACTCCCACTGGAATGTAGCTATAAAACTTGAGCAGAATAAAAGGAGCAGCTGAGGACTCTGCAAAGAAAATGGCTTCTTCTCATGCTCACATGGAGCGTGCACCAAAATACAGCACGTCATCAGTCATAAAATACACCTTAAAAATTTAAAAGAACAGAAATCATGCTACATCTGTCCTTGGGCCACAATTAAACTAGAAATCAATAACAGAAAGATAGCTAAAGATACGCCTGGCTGGCACAGTAAGTAAAGGCTGCAACTCTTCATCTTGGGGTTGTAAATTCAAGCCCCATGTTGAGTCTAGACCTCACTTCAAAAATAAAAAATAAGTTAAAAAAAATAAGAAAATAAAACCTAAAAAAAAAAAAAAAACACCACACACAGACACACAAACACAGCTATTAAGAAAAAAAGACAGCTAGAGAGTCTCTAAAATACATGGAGATTAAACAACATATATTTTTTAAAGATTTTATTTATTTATTTGAGAGAGAGAGAGAGAGAGAGAATGAGAGAGAGAGAGAGAGCGTGAGAGGAGACAGGTCAGCAGGAGAAACAGACTTCCTGACAAGCATTGAGCCCAATGTGGCACTCAATCCCGGGACTCCAGGATCACAACCTGAGCGGAAGGCAGTCGCTTAACCAACTGAGCCACCCCAGCGCCCCTAAACAACATAATTTTATTTTATTTTATTTTATTTTTTTTTTTTTTTAAAGATTTTATTTATTTTATTTGTCAGAGAGAGAGAGAGAGAGAGTGAGCACAAGCAGATAGAGTGGCAGGCAGAGGCAGAGGGAGAAGCAGGCTCCCTGCCGAGCAAGGAGCCCGATGTGGGACTCGATCCCAGGACGCTGGGATCATGACCTGAGCCGAAGGCAGCGGCCTAACCCACTGAGCCACCCAGGAGTCCCAACAACATAATTTTAAACAATACGTAGGTTAAAGAAGAAATCTCAGAAGAAATCTTAAAATATTATGAACTAAATGAAAATGAAAATACAAGTAATCAAAATTTCAAAATGCAGGAAAAGCAGCACTTAGAAATTTACAGCACTGGGCGCCTGGGTGGCTCAGTGTGTTAAGCCTCTGCCTTCGGCTCAGGTCATGATCTCAGGGTCCTGGGATCAAGTCCCGCATCGGGCTCTGCTCAGCGGAGAGCCTGCTTTCTCCTCTCTCTCTCTGCCTGCCTCTCTGCCTACTTGTGATCTCTCTCTGTCAAATAAATAAATAAAATCTTTAAAAAAAAAAAAAAAAAGAAAAAAGAAATTTACAGCACTGAATGGATACATTCACACACTAGGGAAAAAAAGATCTAAAATTAATAATCTAAGCATCTACCTTAGGAAACCAGAAAAAGAGCAAAGTAAATTCAAACCTAAGTAGAACAAATAATAGAAATGAGGTGTGTCTGGGGGGCTCAGTCGGTTAAGTGTCTGCCCTTAGCTCCCCTTAGTCCCAGGGACCTGGGACTGAATCCCACTTCTGGCTCCTTCCTCTGTGGGGAGCCTGCTTCTCCCTCTGACTGCTTGGCCTGCTCTACCTGCCATTCCCCCTCCTTGCTCTCGCTCGCTCTCTCTCTCTCTCTCTCTCTGTCTGAAATAAATAAATAAATGTCTTAGAAAATAAACAAATAAATAAATCTTTAAAAAAAAAAAGACAAGAAGGGACACCTGGGTGGCTCAGTTGGTTGGGCAGCTGCCTTCGGCTCAGGTCATGATCCCAGCGTCCTGGGATCGAGTCCCACATCGGGCTCCTTGCTCATCAGGGAGCCTGCTTCTTCCTCTGCCTCTGCCTGCCATTCTGTCTGCCTGTGCTTGCTCTCTCTCCCTCTCTCTCTCTGACAAATAATTAAATAAAATCTTTAAAAAAAAAAAAATGAGAGCAATAATCTATGAAACTTAAAACAGGAAATCATAGAGAAAATCAGTAAAACCAAAAGCTGGTCCTCTGAAAAATCAATAAATCAATAAACCTAAGGCTAAGAAAAGAAGACACAAATTATTAGTATCATAAGTGAAAGAGAGGACATCATTACAGATCCGATGGACACTGAAAGTATAATAAAAGAACGTAATGAACAACTCAATGCCCACAAATTTGATAACCTAGATGATGAAATGGACCTATTCCCGGAAAGGCATAATCTGTCAAAACACAGCAAGAAGAAAAAGACAATCTGAATAGGCCTGTATCTTTTAAAGAAATAGAATAGGGGTGCCTGGGTGGCTCAGTAGGTTAAGTGTCTCCCTTCAGCTGAGGTCATGATCCCAGGGTCCTGGAACAGAGCCCTTCTCTCTCTCCTCTATGCTCATGCTCTCTTCTCACTATCTCTGTCTCTCTCTCTCTCTCTCAAATAAATAAGTAAAATCCTAAAGAATGAATAAATGAATGACCTTCCAAAACAGAAAACACCAGGCAATTCGAGAGAGAGAGGAAGGGTAGAGGGAGAGCAAGAATCTTAAGCAGACTCTGTACTCAACGCTGAGCTGTACACGGGGCTCAATCTCACAACACTGAGATCAAGACCTGAGCCGAAACCAAGAGTCAGAACTTAACTAACTGTGCCATCCAGACACCCCACCAAACATTTAAGGCAGAAATTACACCAATTCTCTACAATCCTTTCCAGAAGACAGAAGCAGGAGTACTTCCTAACTCATTGTGAGGCCAGCAATACTCTAATACCAAAACCAGAACCGAAAAAAAGCTAAAGATCAATATCTCATAAACACAGATGCAAAAAATCCTTAACAAAATATTAACAAATCAGGGGCTCCTGGGTGGCTCAGTGGGTTAAAGCCTCTGCCTTCGGCTCAGGTCATGATCCCAGGGTCCTGGGATTGAGCCCCCGCATCGAGCTCTCTGCTCAGCAGGGAGCCTGCTTCCTCCTCTCTCTCTGCCTGCCTCTCTGCCTACTTGTGATCTCTGTCTGTCAAATAAATAAATCAAATCTTGGGGCACCTGGGTGGCTCAGTGGGTTAAGGCCTCTGCCTTCGGTTCAGGTCATGATCTCAGGGTCCTGGGACCGAGCCCTGCATCGGGCTCTCTGCTCAGCGGGGAGCCTGCTTCCCTCTCTGTCTCTGCCTGCTGCTCTGCCTACTTGTGATCTCTCTCTCTGTCAATAAATAAATAAAATCTAAAAAAATTTTTAAAAAAATAAATAAAATCTTTAAAAAAAAATTAACAAATCAAATACAACAAAGTGAATGGTAGCAGACAGCCTGGAGAGGACCAGACTTCAAAATACCACCAACTGGCAATGAGTTTAGCAAATATTTCCCTCCACTGTCTCTCAATCTGAACTCAACAAAGCCCAACACATGGATACAGGCATCAATGTAGATGGCTCCATTAGGATGGAGTTTCCTAATGCTCAGAAAAAAGTAAGAATTTCCCCCATTTTCTTTCTTTCATTTTTAATTTTCCTTCTTCTCTCATACCTCAAACCCCAAGTAATTCTGCGGCAACAACAGCCACAGAGTTAAGTAGGTGCCTAAAACTCTGAAAGGAGGAAACCTTCCCCTTCTTACCGGAGTAACTGTTATGGTACCAAGAGAATGAGACAAACCCCATTGCTCTTTTAACCTCTCATCTCCTGCTGCTTGGCCCAAAGGGGACACAGCTGCAGGAAAAACAGAGTGGAATAAAGAAAATTTCCAGCCAAAGATGAGAAACCGGAGTCCCAAGGAATCAAACAAAAGAACTCAAGAAAGTGACCCCTTAAAGTTGTGAATGAACTCCTCAACTAACACCTGAGTTATACGTGCGTGGACTGGATACTGAAACAGCACAGAGAGACTCAGAGAACAGAACTATAGGATAGAATAGGGTCAGCAAAACTTTTCTATGAAGGGCCAAACAATAAATATTTTAGGTTCTGTAGTCCCAACACTCTATATCACAACTGTGACCACTAAAGTATGAAAGCAGCCACAAAAAAACACAACAAGTGGGTATGGCTGTGTTCCAATAAAATCTTACTTATAAATAGGCAGTGAACTGGATCTGGCCCACAGGCCATAGTTTCACAACCCACCACCCAAATCCCAAATGCTATGATGGTTCACACAAAGGACAAATCCAAATAGCAGTTAAAAGTCTTTGAAGACTTAACTGACATTAAAACAACCCACAGAAGGCTGACGAAAACTTGAAGCCTAAACACAATTCAGTCTACTGTTCGCTAAAACAAAACTATTAACATTCTCCGTAAAATTTAAACAAGACACAGAGTATTAATTACAATCTAAATTTACTTGGTATTGGGGCATCTGGGTGGCTCAGCGGGTTAAGCCTCTGCCTTCAGCTCAGATCATAATCTCAGGGTCCTGGGATCAAGCCCCACATTGGGCTCTCTGCTCAGCGGGGAGCCTGCTTCCCCCTCTCTCTCTGCCTGCCTCTCTGCCTACTTGTGATCTCTCTCTGTCAAATAAATAAATAAAATCTTTAAAAATAAATAAATAAATAAATTTACTTGGTATATAGCAAGACCCAGAAAAATCTCAACTTCTTTGGGAAAGAAAATCAAAAGATAGAAACAAAAAGATAACGCTGAAGAGGGAAATGTTTCAAAGACTTAAAAGCAGTTATTATAAAAATGCTCCAAGTAAAGGTAAAACACTCTTGAAGGAAGAGGAAGATACAAAGTAGAATATAAAGAAGAACCAAATGGAAATTTTAAAACTGAAAAACAACCAAAACAAACAAAAAAACACCTCACTGAATGAATCAACAGCAGAAGAGGAAGTGAACATGAAAACAGAAAAACAGAAATTAACTAATGATTGGGGGGAGGGACAAAACCTTTACTCAAAATTTAAATTTTTGTACGTCACAGATCAAGAAAGTAAAAGAAGGGGTGCCTGGGTGGCTCAGTGGGTTGAGCCGCTGCCTTCGGCTCAGGTCATGATCCCAGGGTCCTGGGATCGAGCCCCACATTGGGCTCTCTGCTCTGCAGGGAGCCTGCTTACTCCTCTCTTTCTCTCTGCCTGCCTCTCTGCCAACTTGTGATCTCTGTCTGTCAAATAAATAAATAAAAATCTTAAAAAAAAACAATCTTTGAAAATAAATAAAATCTTTAAAAAAAAAAAAGAGAGACTTCTATGCAATATATACAAAGAACTCTTATGAACCAACAAATGACAAATATCCCAATTAAAAAACGGGCAAAGGAAAAAAAATTGGCAAAGGATATGCATAGACGTTTCTCCCAAGAAGATAGACAGTGGTCAGTAAACAGATGAAAGGATGCTGTAAAAAGCACCTTTCAAAAAAGCACATGAGAGGCATGTGGGTGGCTTAGTGGGTTAAAGCCTCGGCCTTCAGGTCAGGTCATGATCCAAGGGTCCTGGGACTGAGACCCCCATCGGGCTCTCTGCTCAGCAGGGAGCCTGCTTCCTCCTCTCTCTCTGCCTGCCTCTCGGCCTACTTGTGATCTGTCAAATAAATAAATGAAATCTTAAAAAAACACACACACACACACATAAATAATATCATTTATTCATTAGGAAAATACAAATCGAAACCACAATGAGATACCAGTTCACATCCACTAGAATGGCTATGATTATTAAAAGAAAAAAAAAAGAGGAAAACTACAAGGGCTGGCAAGGATGTGAAGATATTAGAATCCTCAAATACTGCTGGTAACAATGTAAACAAATAGATGGCAAACAGTTTGGTAAACAGTTTGGAGACTCCCCAAAAGTTAAACATAGAGCTAACAACCTAGCAATTCCACTCCTAGATATGTAACAAAAAGAATTTAAAAACCAAAAAGAAAAAACTAAAAAGAAGTGTTTTGGTTATTTTTCCAATTTTGCTCCCTCTGCACAAAGTCCCCTCTTCTGCTGGCACTGTCTAGCACACTCTGCAGCGCAGGAGTGTTGTCTCCGGCAACCACACGCAGCAGGGAAATGTGGGCTGGAACAGGGTTAGCACTGCTGGTACAAAAAGTTGTACATGAAAATGTTCACAGCAGCATTATTCACAATAGCCAAACAGTGGCAACAACCCAAATGGCCATCAACTAATGAACAGATAAAAGGGAGTATATCCATATGATGAAATATTATTCAGCCATAAAAAGGACACATGCTACAATACAGATGAACTTTGAAAACATTATCTTCCATGAAAGAAGTCAGACACAAAAGGCCACATATTTATTGTATCATTTCATTCAGAAGAATCTAATAGAGGCAAATACTCAGATATAGAAAGTAGATTAGTCATTACCAGAGGCTGAGAGGAGAGAATGGAAAGTGACTGCTAATAATAACAAAAATAACAGGTAAAATATCAATGAGGCTGAAAACAGAAAAATAAAGAAAAAACAAAAGCTGTTCTTTCAATAGATCTATAAAACTGATAAACCTCTAATAAAAGGAACAAAGAAAAAAAGACAAGACACAAATTACCAGTATCAGGAATAAAGAGGGGTATCACTACAGACTCCACAAGCAGTAAAGGAATACTACAAAAAAGACTCTACAGACATTCAACTTAAATGAATGGGGTAATTGATCAAACTCCTAAAACCTACTCAAGAGGACAGAGATAATCTTAATAGTCCTATAACTATATGAGAAATTGAATTCATAGTTACAAAGCTTCTGTAAAGAAGTCTCCAGACCCAGAAATTTTCACTGGTGAGGACTAGCAAGTATTTACAGAAGAAATAACACCAGTTCTACAAACTATCGATTCTCACTATTCACAACAGTTATGTTCCATAAAGTCACTGTAAACACTCTTTAGCAAATACTGAACACTGCTCCTGGAGGAAATAGAGTTAGGTTCCTGAAAGACTGCTCACATTTTTGTCAACAATCAGTACAACTTTGATTTTATGTGCTTCTATTTGAAGATATTTTATTTAATACATGTTAATAATGCATTAACAATGAACTCATGGCCAACAGCACTGTAAAACTCATGCCTAAATAAAGCTTATCTAACACAGGCAATTTTCTCCATTAGGAACATCACAGCTTTTTGCCTTTTTTTTTTTTTAAAAAACAGCTTTCTTTAACTTAAGAATACTAGGTAGTGGGGTGCCTGGGTGGCTCAGTGGATTAAGCCTCTGCCTTTGGCTCAGTTCAATGTCTCAGGGTCCTGGGATCAATCCCTGCATCGGGCTCTCTGCTCGGAGGGGAGCCTGCTTCTCCCTCTCTCTCCGCCTGCCTCTCTGCCTACTTGTAATCTCTCTCTCGGTGTCAAATAAATAAATAAAACCTTTAAAAAAAAAATAAATACCAGACAGTACTTCAGCACTACACTTGGGGGCCATTTTAAACAGTGAGAGCGCCAACAAAAATGCAAAAGCCAAGGCACTACATAGGCCACAAAAAGGACACATTTTCACTATGAGAGGTAAAACAAGAAAGCAAAGCAGAGACCTCAGGTGGGAATACCCACATCAGGTGAGTCAAATTTTTTGCCACACCGTCCACGTCCATGGATGACCACAAAAATGTCATGAGTACTGTTTCCAGTGTTAGGTGTAAACTTTAGGGGGTGTCTGGGTGGCTTAGTCTGTTAAGCTTCTGACTTTTTGACTACAGCTCAGGTCATGATCTTAGGGTCATGAAATCAAGCCCTACATCAGAGCCTACTTAAGACTCGCTCTCCCTCTCCGTCTCCCTCCCTACCAGGCTGCTCACATTCCCTAAAAATAAAAAATAAGGGGGCACCTGGGTGGTTCAGTCAGTTAAATGTTTGACTTTGGTTCAGATCATTATCCCAGGGTTCTGGGATCGAGCTCTGCATCAGGCTCCCTGCTCAGCTGGGAGCCTGCTTCTCCGTCTTGCTCTCCCACTTCTCCCTCTCCTGCTCCCCGTTTCAGTGCTCTCACTCTCTCTTTCTCTCAAATATAATAAAATCTTTTTTAAAATAATAAAAATAGGGGCACCTGGGTGGCTCAGTGGGTTAAAGCCTCTGCCTTTGGCTCAGATCATGATCCCAGGGTCCTGGGGTCGCTCCCACATGGGGCTCTCTCTGCTTGGCAGGGAGCCTGCTTCCTCCTCTCTCTCTCTGCCTGCCTCTCTGCCTATTTATTTCTCTGTCAAATAAATAAATTTTTAAAAAGAAGAAGAAAAAACAAAAGAGTAAATTTTAGCAATAGGTGAATCCACAAATACTGATCTAGGAATGATGATAAAAGAATAGGGGAGGAAGACTTCTCAACTGATTTTTATGAGATCAGGATTATCCCGATATCAAAACCCAGACGCAGATGATAGAAGAAAACTACAGATTAATATCCCTCATGAACAGAACTGTAAATGTCCTCAAAGAAATATTAGCAAATCCAGCTATATATAAATTATATATAAAAAGCATAATACACCACGACCACCAGGTGAATTATTTTTTCCCCAAGGATTGCAAAGCCAATTCAAAATTCGAAAATCAGGGGTGCCTGGGTGGCTCAGTGGGTTAAGCCGCTGCCTTCGGCTCGGGTCATGATCCCAGGTCCTGGGTTCGGGCCCCACATCGGGCTTTCTGCTCAGCAGGGAGCCTGCTTCCTCCTCTCTCTGCCTGCCTCTCTGCCTACGTGTGATTTCTCTCTGTCAAATAAATAAATAAAATCTTTAAAAAAAAAAATTTGAAAATCAATGTCATCCACCATAATAACAGTCTAAAACTTTAAAGCAAATGATTTTGGCAACTGAGTCAGAAAAAGCATCAGACAAAATTCAACATCCAGTCATAACAAAAACTCTTAGTAAACTAAAGATAAAAGGGAGCTTCCTGAACCTGACAGTAAGTGTTTACAAAAAACCTATAGCTAGTACACTTAACAATCGAAGACAGAATGCTTTCCCCTGTATTAGAAGAAAAAAAAATGTATCTGCAAATCATATCCAGCAAAGGATTTGTACCCAGAATACATACAGAATTCTCAAGTACCATCAGCAGAACAATAACAACCCACTTAAACAGTGGGCAGAAGACTTAAACAGACACTTCACCAAAGACGATACAGATTTGGAAAATAAGCACGTGGAAAGATGTTCGAGAGTGACATGGCACACAGTAGGCAGTGAGGACACAGCACCCTTGTTTCTTCCTCGTTCACGACTCCCTTTTTACGGTAGCAGCTGCCCTGGCCGCAGTTCTGTCTCCGACATGCAGCTCTTTGTCTGCACCCAGTAGCTACACACCCTCAGGGTGACTGGGCAGGAGACAGTCGCCCAGACCAAGGCTCATGTAGCCTCGGGGGAGGGCACTGTTCCCACAAGATCAAGTACTGTTCCTGGCAGGCATGCCTTGAGACCATGAGGCTACCCTGGGTCAGTGTGGAGTAGAGGCTCTACCCACCCTGGAAGTAACTGGTTGCACGCTTGGAGGTGAAGTCCATGGTTCCCTGGCCCGTGCTGGGAAAGTAAGAGCAGACTCCCAAGGTGGCCAAACAAGAGAAAAAGAAGAAGACAGGCCGAGCCAAGTGGCGGATGCAACACAACCGGCGCTTTGTCAACACTGTGTCCATCTTTGGCAAGAAAAAGGGTCCCAATGCCAACTCTTAAGTTGTCCCTTGTAATCCTGGCTTTCCCCAATAAAGATACTTAGTTCAGTTTAATAAAAAAAAAAAAAAAGAAAAGAAAAAAAAAGACACTCTGGTGCGCCTGGGTGGCTCCGTCGTTCATCGGCTGCCTTCAGCTCAAGTCATGAGCCGGCTTCTCCCTCTCCCACTCCCCCTGCTTGTGTACCCTCTCTCACTGTGTCTCTCTTTTTTAAATAAAAAATAAAATTTAAAAAAAAAGGGGGGGGCGCCTGGGTGACGCTGTGGTTGGGCCTCTGCCTTCGGCTCGGGTCGTGGTCTCGGGGTCCTGGGATCGAGCCCCACGTCGGGCTCTCTGCTCGGCAGTGAGCCTGCTTCCCCCTCTCTCTCTGCCTGCCTCTCTGCCTACTTGTGCTCTCTCTTTCTGTCAAATAAATGAATAAAATCTTTAAAAAAAAAAAAAAAAGGATGCTCAACAACATAAGCTATAGGGAAATCAAAATCACTATGATTTACCATTACACATTTATCAGGATGGCTGAAACAGGGTGCCAGGGTGGCTCAGTGGGTTAAGTGTCTGTCTGTCTTTGGCTCTCAGTGTCCTGGGACCATTTGCGGCATCAGGCTCCCTGCTGGAGGTAGGGGGGGTCTGAGGTCTGTTTCTCCCTCTCTCACTGCCCCTCTTCCTGCTCATGCTCTCTTTCTCTCTCTCTCAAATAAAATCTCTTAAAAGGGGCGCCTGGGTGGCTCAGTGGGTTAAGCTGCTGCCTTTGGCTCAGGTCATCATCTCAGGGTACTTGAACCGAGCCCCACATCAGGCTCTTTGCTCAGCGGGGAGCCTGCTCCTCTCTCTCTCTGCCTGCCTCTCTGCCTACTTGTGATCTTTCTCTGTTATATAAGTAAATAAAATCTTAAAAAAAAAAATCTCTTAAAAAAAAAGGCTAAAGGGGCGCCTGGGTGGCTCAGTGGGTTAAAGCCTCTGCCTTCGGCTCAGGTCAGATCCCAGGGTCCTGGGATCGAGCCCCACATCGGGCTCTCTGCTCGGCAGGGAACCCGCTTCCTCCTCTCTCTCTGCCTGCCTCGCTGCCTACCTGTGATCTCTATCTGTCAAATAAATAAATAAAAAATCTTAAAAAAAAAAAAAAAAGGCTAAAATTAAAAAATTAAAATTAAAAAATGCTGGGTGGCTCAGTGGGTTAAGCCTCTGCCTTCGGCTCAGGTCATGATCCCAGGGTCCTGGGATCGAGCCCCACATCAGGCTCTCTGCTCAGCAGGGAGCTTGCTTCCCCCTCTCCCTCTGCCTGCATCTCTGCCTACTTGTGATCTCTGCCAAATAAATAATAAGATCTTTAAAAAAAAAAAAAAAGCTGACAGTACCAAGCACTGGTGAGGGTGAAAAACAACTACATTTCAAACAGACTGCTGGTGAGAAAGCAGCCACTCTGAAAGCTTCCCAGTTTCTTACAAAGCTGGACATACACTTACCAATTATGCACAATCCCACTTCTGGATATTTACCCTGGAAAAATGAAAACTTAATGTTCAAAGGAGAATCTGCCCACAAATATTTACTGCAACTCCATTCTTTTTTTTTAATTTTTTTTTTTAAGATTTTATTTATTTATTTGTCAGAGAGAGAGAGAGGGAGAGAGAGCAAGCACAGGCAGACAGAATGGCAGGCAGAGGCAGAGGGAGAAGCAGGCTCCCTGATGAGCAAGGAGCCCGATGTGGGACTCGATCCCAGGACACTGGGATCATGACCTGAACTGAAGGCAGCTGCTTAACCAACTGAGCCACCCAGGCGTCCCTGCAACTCCATTCTTATTTGCCAAAAGCACAAACCATTCCTCAACAGTGAATGGGCTAAACCATTATACATTACCACAATGAAATACCACTCAGCAATAAAAAGGAATGAACTATTAATACACAAAACAACACAGATGAACCTCAAAGGTATTAGAGTGAATTAAACAAACCAGTCTCAAATGGTCATATGCTAAATGATAGCATTTATATAACATTCTCAGAAAGACAAAACTAGTGATGAAGAACATATCATTGGTAGCCAAGTGTCAGGGGCAAGTGGAGGGTAATTACAGCAGAACAGCAAGAGAAGAGTTTCCTGGCTTGTACCTTACTATAGTGGTGGTGGTTACATATGCTAAATTCACACAACTGTGTAACAAAAAGGTTAATTTTTTACTGCATGGGAATTTTTTTTAAAGATTTTATTTATTTATTTGACAGAGCAATCACAAGTAGGCAGAGAGGCAGGCAGAGAGAGAGGGAAGCAGGCTCCCCACCGAGCAGAGAGCCCGATGAGGGGCTCAATCCCAGGACGCTGGGATCACAACCGGGCGGAAGGCAGAGGCTTTAACCCACTGAGCCACCCAGGTGCCCCATGCATGGGAATTTTTAAAATAAACTTCTAAATGAAAATAATGGAATGAGGTACCAGGGCTGTGCGTAAGTAGAAAATAAAAAGATAGTCACTACAGCATTAGTGGCCATTTTAAGTTTCTCATTTTAATACTGTTGAGCATTTACGACATAACCACATAATGGAATATTCTTCAGCCATAAAAAAAGGTTACTATTAGCAACACCACAAAATGACACATAGAAGTATTTTTTAACATGAAAAACCAGAATAGAAACTGAGAGACTAATTACAACCACGCAGAAGAAAACGTATCAAAGACTAGAAGGAGGGGCACCTGGGTGGCTCAGTGGGTTAAAGCCTCTGCCTTCTGCCCGGGTCATGGTCCAGGTCCTGGGATAGACCTCGCATCAGGCTGTCTGCTCAGCAGGGAGCCTGCTTCCCTTCCTCTCTCTCTGCCTGCCTCTCTGCCTGCTTGTGATCTCTGTCTGACAAATAAATAATAAATAAAATCTTAAAAAAAAAAAAAAAAAAAGACTAGAAGGAAATATCCCAAAATGTTTACATTGTGTCAAACAGTAGAGTCAGTGAGGGGCGCCTGAGTAGCTCAGTGGGTTAAAGCCTCTGCCTTAAGACACAGGGATATAATGTAGAGCATAGAGGATACAGTCAATGATATTGTAAAAACTTTGTATGACAAATTATATGCATTTCAAAATGTATAAATATTGAATTGCGGGGCGCCTGGGTGCCTCAGTTGTTAAGCCTCTGCCTTCAGCTCAGGTCACGATCCCAGGGTTCTGGGATCAGGCCCCACATCAGGCTCCCTCCTCAGCAGGAAGCCTGCTTCTCCCTCTCCCCCTGCTTGTGCTCCCTCTCTCGCTGTCTCTCTGTTTCTGTCAAATAAATAAATAAAATCTTTTTTCAAATTAATAAATAGATAGACAGCTACTGAATCGCTGTATGGTACAACTGAAACTAATACAATACTGTATGTTAACCAATCTTCGATAATAAATAAATCTCAAAAGAGTGAAAAATGATATAGTAATCCTAACTCTGAACCAAGGCTCAAACAATAAAGTGAAGTAAATTTCTGAAGTATCAAACCTCATCTAGGTCATTAATCAGAAAAAAGACTGACAAAAATGTCTAATACAGACTAAGAAAATATCTAAAAATGATGCAAAGTAGAGTAAAACTATTTACAAATAAGTATTTCAAGGCATAGACAATTCAAATCACAAATATGCTCACACCACTTTTAAGATTAGCTTTAAAGCATAAAACTTAACTGTTCTTCATAGAGAACTTTCAAATCCCCTTGAATTAGAGGTATCTGGGTGGCTCAGTCGGTTGTCTGCCTTCAGCTTAGGTCACGATCCCAGGGTACTGAGATGGAGCTGTGCTCCTGGCCCACTGAGAACCTGCTTCTCCCTCTCCCTCTGCCTGAAGCTCTGCCTACTTGTGCTATCTCTCTGTCAAATAAATAAATAAAACCTAAAAAAAAAAAACAAAAAAAATACACACTTTGAAATAATCTACAAATTCCTGGTGGGAGGTCCACAGAAAGTTAAACAATCATTTTCATTAAATCTGTGTCATTTGCTACCTCTTGTCAGCTAGAAAACAAACCTAAGAAACAGATATGAACCAAATCCAATAATAAATGAAAAAATGGGGGCATGAGGGTGGCTCACTGGGTTGAGCCTCTGCCTTCCGCTCAAGTCATGATCTCAGGGTCCTGGGATCAAGCCCTGCATTGGGCTCTCTGCTCAGCAGGGAGCCTGCTTCCTCCTCTCTGCCTGCCTCTCTGCCTACTTGTAATCTCTGTCAAATAAATAAAATCTTTAAAAAAATTTTTTAATTTTTTAATGAAAAAATGGGAAATAAGAGATATTTAATGGTGTTTTCACAAAGAACATCATGCATCCCAGAGCTACCACAGTATCTGACTCCAGGAAACAATATTCACTGAAATACAGTATGAATGGCTCCTTCTTAGAGTTGTGCAACACACAGCCCAGATTCTACACCTGCCCAAACCTGAAGACCAGGGGTACAGAAAACAGTGGTATGGGAAGAACTGTCATTCAGGAATCCAGAAATAAGAAAAATCAACATGAGCTAGAACAACTGGGGAAGTTTTGCTTTCTTTTTTCATCTCAAGAGCAGTAACATCTTGTTGTGCTCAACAGCATTCTACAACTTCCTGTCTGTGTGAGAACTTCAGACCAGCAGAACTTCGGTAAAGGCTTCTGTTGGAGAGCTGTAAATGGGATAGGTGTAGGTAGAATAGATATGAGAAAAAAATTTGAATGATATGAAGAAAATGTATACTTCCTCCAACCCTTTTAATCCAAGAGAGCCCTAGTCTAACCCTCTACAGCCTCATCTCACAAATGACCCAAACTGCTCAAATAGAGATGTGTTATCTCCTGCATAAAAAAAACTCTCTGTGGCTCCTAGAATAAAAATTGTTGTCAGCCCAACTTCTACAACTCTCCACATTTTGGCCCCACCCTACCTGTTCTGGCGTTAACTCTCATTATACAATACTCACAGATAAATTAGCCAGGCATCAAACATGCCCTGCATTTTTTTGGTCTCCCTCTTTTCAGCTCTTCCCTCTGCTTAAATATTCTGAGACCAAGCCTGCATAATCCCCTCCCCACCAAATTTGAGTATTACTACAGTTTGCTAGTATACGACCTCTGTAACACAAATTTATTTTGCCATGATTTATGAATAATTATGAAACTTAGGTTAAAACAATAAATTATCTCAGTTTTTTAAGCTTATTTATTTTTTTAGTGATCTCAACACCCAGTGTGGGGCTCAAATCCAGGGCCCTTAGATCAACACTTGCAAACTCTTTTGACTGCGCCAGCCAGCTATCTCTGCTTCTGTGTTGTCAGGATTCTGAGCATGGATTAACTGAGTCTTGCACTTAGGGTCTCACTAGGCTGAAATCAAAGTATCAGCTGGGGGGCGCCTGGGGGGCTCAGTGGGTTAAGCCGCTGCCTTCGGCTCAGGTCATGATCTCCGGGTCCTGGGATCGAGTCCCGCATCGGGCTCTTTGCTCAGCGGGGAGCCTGCTTCCCTCTCTCCCTCTCCGCCTGCCTCTTTGTCTACTTGTGATCTCTCTCTGTCAAATAAATAAATAAAATCTTAAAAAAAAAAAAAAAGTATCAGCTGGGACTGTGAACTCATCTGAGGCTTTGGGTTCTTTTCCAAACCTCCTAACAAGCTTCCTTGTTGGCAGGTTTCAAGTCTCTTTCTGTTTCCTTGCTGACTAGCCCAGGAGTCACACAGCTCCAGGAGCTGCCTGTCATTCCTTGCCACATGGCCCTCTTTATGCAGTTCACAACGTCTAAGTCAAGAGCAGGATTTTGTGCAGAATCTCCTGAAGCAGGAGATGGATCTTTCAGTGAGTTCCCAGAGTTGTTCAAAGCTAGTTTAACTCTCTGTGTGATTCCACATTCACCTTGGGAAACAACTGGCAAATGAGGTCCGTGAGGTTAAATGGCTTTTCATTTAAATAGTCTCAAACCCGGGGCGCCTGGGTGGCTCAGTGGGTTAAGCCTCTGCCTTCGGCTCGGGTCATGGTCCCGGGGTCTTGGGATCGAGCCCTGCGTCGGGCTCTCCACCCTGCGGAGAGCCTGCTTCCTCCTCTCTCTCTGCCTGCTTCTCTGCCTACTTGTGATCTTCATCTGTCAAATAAATAAATAATTAGAATCTTAAAAAAAATAATAATAGTCTCAAACCTGTGCTTATTTTCTAAGAAATAACTTCACAATATTTAGTTTTCCCATTCAAAAAACGTAAAAACAAAACATAATTTAAAATATGTATTTTGGGGGCGCCTGGGTGGCTCAGTGGGTTAAGCCTCTGCCTCTGGCTCAGGTCATGATCTCAAGGTCCTGCGATCGAGCCCCGCATGAGGCTCTCTGCTCAGCGGGGAGCCTGCTTCCCCCTCTCTCTCTCTACCTGTCTCTGCTTACTTGTGATCTCTCTCTCTCTCTCTGTCTGTCAAATAAAATCTTTTAAAACAATGTATTTGTTGGGGCGCCTGGGTCGCTCAGTGGGTTGGGCCTCTGCCTTCGGCTCAGGTCATGATCCCAGCGTCCTGGGATCAAGCCCCGCATCAGGCTCTTTGCTCGGCAGGGAGCCTGCTTCCTCTTCTCTCTTTCTCTCTGCCTGCCTCTCTGCCTACTTGTAATCTCTGTCAAATAAATAAATAAAATCTTTAAAAAAAAAATGCATCTGTTAACTTTCCAGTAATATCAATAAGCAGTACTGATACTAGGCATTATATAAGAACTTTTCATACATTCTAACCTGATCACCTAATGCCCCAAACGGTTAAGTTCTATTTTTTTTTAAGGATTTTATTTATTTATTTGACAGAGATCACAAGTAGGCAGAGAGGCAGGCAGAGAATGAGAGGAGGAAGCAGGCTCCCTGCCAAGCAGAGAGCCCGATGCGGAACTCAATCCCAGGACCCTGGGATCACCACCCAAGCCAAAGGCAGAAGCCTTAACCCGCTGAGCCACCCAGGCGCCCCGGTTAAGTTCTATTATTAACTCTATTTTAACATCAGGAAAATTGAGAAAGCTTAGTGTAAATCCCTAAAATTCCAAATGTGGTCCTTCCACTGAAGTACCACCATGTCCTGAACTTGTTGGAAATGCAGAATCTCTGGGGGTGGGTGGCGCAGGTTGGGCATCCAACTCTTGGATCCAGCTCAGGTCATAATCTCAGGGTTGTAAGATTGGGCCTTGTGTTGGGCTCTGCCCTGAGTGCACAGTCTGCTTGTCCTGCTCCCTCTGCTCCTCCTCCCACAAGCTTGATCTCAAATAAATGCATAAAATCTTTAAAAAAAAAAAAAAAAGAAGAAGAAAGAAAAAAGAAATGCAGACTCTCTGGCTACACCACAGACCTACTTAATAAAAATCTGCATTATATGGGGCACCTGGCTGTCTCAAGTCTCTAGAGCATGTGACCCTATCTTACGGTTTTGAGTTCGAGCCCCACATTGGGTGTAGATTACTTAAAAATAAGAATCTTTTAAAAAAAAATACAGGGGAGCCTGGGTGGCTCAGTCGTTAAGCATCTACCTTCGGCTCAAGGTCATGATCCCAGGGTCCTGGGAGGGAGCCCCACATTGGGTTCCCTGCTCAGCGGGAACCCTGCATCTCCCTCTCCCTTTGCCTGCTGCTCCCCCTGCTTATGCTGTCAGATGAATAAATAAAATCTTTTAAAATAGTAATAAAAAGGGGCACCTGGGTGGCTTAGTCATTAAGCGTCTGCCTTCAGCTCAGGTCACAATCCCAGGATCCTGGGATCCAGCCCTGCATCAGGGTCCCTGCTCAGTGGGAGGCCTGCTTTTCCCTCTCCCACTCCCCCTGCTTGTGTTCCCTCTCTCACTGTGTCTGTCAAATAAATAAATAAAACTTTTAAAGAATAGTAATAAAAGGGATACCTGGGTGGCTCAGTGGGTTAAGCCTCTACCTTCAGCTCAGGTCATGATCCCAGGGTCCTGTGCTCAAGTCCCGAATCCGGCTCCTTGCTCTGTGGGGAGCCTGCTTCTCTCTCTGCCTCTACCTGCCACTCTGCCTGCCTCCCGCGCACGCGCCCACTCTCTCTCTCCCTCTCTCTCTGACAAATAAATAAATAAATAAAATCTAAATAAAATAAAATAAAATAAAAATAGTAATAAAAATAAAAATAGGGGCACCTGGGTGGCTCAGTGGATTAAGCTGCTGCCTTTGGCTCAGGTCATGATCTCAGGGTCCTGGGATCGAGTCCCGCATCGGGCTCTCTGCTCAGCGGGGTGCCTGCTTCCCTCTCTCTCTCTCTCTCTCTGCCTGCCTCTCCGTCTACTTGTGATCTCTCTCTGTCAAATAAATAAATAAAATCTTTAAAAAATAAAATAAAATAAAATAAAATAAAAATAAATAACCTGTCCAGGGGCACCTGTGTGACTCAGTCTGACTCTTGATTTTGGCTCAGGTCATGACCTCAGATTCGTAAGATTAAGCCCTGCATCCAGCTCCACGCTCAGCACAGAATCTGTTCAACTCTCTCTCTCCCTTTGTCCCTCTGTCCCTCCCCGCCAAAATAAAATAAATAAATCTTTTTTAAAAATAGTCCTATTTTGGGACACCTCAGTGGCTCAGTTGTTGAGCATCTGCCTTTGGCTGGGATCATGATCCTAGAGTCCTGGGATCGCGCCCCGAGTCAGGCTCTCTGGTCACCAGGAAGCCTGCTTCTCCCTCTCCCACTCCCCGTACTTGTGTTCCTGCTCTTGCTGTCTCTCTGTCAAATAAATAAAATCTTAAAAATAAATAAATAAATAAATAAATAATATAGTCCTATTTTACCTGTCATGTTTTTATTGAGTGATTAATGATATATCTGAAAACTGTTTTCCTATTACCTTTACCTTGTAATCCATCTCTTTTTTATATTATACACACAATACAGAAGAGAAAACCTTTCATAATACATTAACGTATTTCACAGGTAAAATCCATTTAAATATAAAAATTTGTCTGGGGGCACCTGGATGGCTCAGTTGGTTAAGCATCCGACTATTGATTGGGCTCAGGTCATGATAACAGGGTCCTGGGATCAAGTCCTGCATCAGGCTCCACACTTGGTCTGTTTGAGATTTTCTCCCTCTCCCTCTGCCCCTCCTCCCCTTCTGTCTCTAAAATAAATAAATAAAATCTTCTTTAAAAATTTGTCTGAGGGGCACCTGGGTAGCTCAGTGGGTTAAAGCCTCTGCTTTCGGCTCAGGTCATGATCCCAGGGTCCTGGGATCGAGCCCCACATCGGGCTCTCTGCTCCGCAGGGAGCCTGCTTCCTCCTCTCTCTGCCTGCCTCTCTGCCTACTTGTGATCTCTGCCTGTCAAATAAATTAAAAAAAAAAAAAATTTTGTCTGAACCACTCAAATCATACAGGAAATTAATCTCTATAAATCAACAGAACACATTACAATTTTTACATTACTATTTAGAAATGTCACTAACACCATTAAGCACTTTACTTGAAACTGAATATAGCTAAACCAGCTACTAAACAATTCAGACACCAGTGGGTTAAAGATTCAAGATGATTTGGGCCATCCCAACCTGTGAACTCCAGTGACAGTCCATTCTAAAGGAAGTATCAAGTTTTAAATGTCAGCAGCCAAAGAATTTTCAAATGAAAATTTGACAACATTCAACATTATTTCCACATTATTTTTACCAAAAGATGGATCAAATTACTCAAAAGACACCATAAGATTTTATGAGTGTTCCCTGATGCCTAGTACTAAGTACATGTGCATTTACCATTAGCCAATTTTTGTTTGTTTGTTTTGTTTTTAAGATTTTATTTATTTGACAGAGAGAGACACAATGAGAGAGGAAACACAAGCAGGGGGAGTGGGAGAGCAAGAAGCAGACTCCCCACTGAGCAGAGAGCCCGATGCGGGGCTCGATCCCAGGACCCTGGGATCATGACCCGAGCCAAAGGCAGAGGCTTTAACCCACTGAGTGAGCCACCCAGGCACCCCCAATTTTAGCTTTCTTAAGCAAGGTCAGAAGTAAGAATTATCACAGAAATTTCCCAATGTCAAGGGGTGCCTGGGAACTCAGTAGGTTAAGAACCCGACTCTTGATTTTGGCTCAAGTGGTAATCTCAGAGTAGTCTTAGGGTCATGGAATCAAGCCCCACATTGGCTCCATGGAAAGTCCATTTAAGATTTTCCCTCTCCTGGGGCGCCTGGGTGGCTCAGTGGGTTAAACCGCTGCCTTCGGCTCAGGTCATGATCTCAGGGTTCTGGGATCGAGCCCCGCATCAGGCTCTCTGCTCGGCAGGGAGCCTGCTTCCCTCTCTCTCCCTGCCTGCCTCTCTGTCTACTTGTGATCTCTGTCAGAAAAATAAATAAAATCTTTAAAAAAAAAAAAAATTCTCCCTCTCTCTCTCTCTTTCTGCTCCCCCAACCCATGTGCATGCGTGCTCGTCCTCTATAACATTTTTTTTTTTTTTTAAAGCAAGGAAAAAGAAAACAGGAAAGAAAATTCCCCATGTCCAACAATAACTCAAAGAGTCTTTGGATACCGTGGTGTATCTTGGAATAATTTTCTTTCCAAGAACAAGAGAACCTTGACCAGTTTTTGTAGCAAACAATACTATTAAAGTTGACTAACTTTATTCAAATGGTGCTCTCCTGAAAGTTTGAACAGGATCTTCTTTTTTTATCTCCAACTTAAAAAGGTAAAGAGAGGGGCGCCTGGGTGGCTCAGTGGGTTAAGCCGCTGCCTTCGGCTCAGGTCATGATCTCAGGGTCCTGGGATCGAGCCCCGCATCGGGCTCTCTGCTCAGCAGGGAGTCTGCTTCCTCCTCTCTCTCTCTACCTGCCTCTCTGCCTGCTTGTGATTTCTCTCTGTCAAATAAATAAATAAAATCTTTAAAAAAAAAAAAAAAAAAAAAAGGTAAAGAGAGAAAAAAAAAAAGACTTAGCACTCACACAAAAAAGTGAGTTAAAAAAACATGTAAACCTTTAGGCCCCTCTTGCCTTTAGGGGCATCTGTGTGGCTTAGCTTATACAGCTACTCTTCTTACTCTAGTTTACACAGCAATTGATTCTTTTTCCCCGGGTCATGAGTTCAAGCCCCACACTGGGCATGGAGCCTACTTAAAAAAAAGCAAAGACTGTCTTCCACCAGCACAGTCTTACTAAAATATAAACTAAATTGCCCTTATTTATTCAGAGTAAAACATATTTTCTTTAAGGAAGATATGCCTTTCAAACTAAACATTTTTTAAAATTTACAGGGGTGCCTGGGTGGCTTAGTCATTAAGCATCTGCCTTCGGCTCAGGTCATGATCCCAGAGTCCTGGGATAGAGTTGCACGTCAGACTCTGATTATCAGGAAACCTACTTCTTCTCCCTTTCCCTATGCCTGCCCCTCTGCCTACTTGTGTGAGGATGCTCTCTCTCGCTCTAATAAATACATAAAACCTTTAAAAAAAAAAAAATTTCAGAGGGCGCCTGGGTGGTTCAATCATTAAGCATCTGCCTTCAGCTCAGATTATGATCCCAGGGTCCTAGGATAGAGCCCTGCGCCCCTGCGTCGGACTCCCTGCTCAGCAGGAAGCCTGCTTCTCCCTCTCCCACTCCCCCTTCTGTTCCTTTTCCCGCTCAGTCAAATAAATAAATCTTTAAAAAAAAAAAATTCAGAATTCGGTTCCTTACACTAGCCACATTTCAAGTTCTCCATGGCCACATATGACTGGCGGCTACTGTGTCGCACAATAGAGAATACAGAACATTTCTACTAAGTTCTATTGAATAAAAGAAATGTATATCAAAGTGGCAAAGAGTAAAGATTGAGAAAGTCCTTGGAAAAGAGAAAAGTAGGAAAAAAACAGTAACCTTCAAAATTTTAGAGGGGAATATAAACTGGCACAAACTCAAAGTTTACAAACTCTTTAACTATTCCATTCACACAAATGCACGTGCACATGCACACATACAATGTACATGCATACATACATATCTGCCCACTTGTAGACACTGAAGTATTAAAGGAAAAAAACCTATAAATGGCCTATATGTCAAAAAAAAATCAAGGACTGGGATGCCTGGGTGACTCAGTGGGTTAAAGCCTCTGCCTTCGGCTCAGGTCATGGTCCTAGGGTCCTGGGATTGAGCCCCATATCGGGCTCTCTGCTCAGCAGGGAGCCTGCTTCCCTTCCTCTCTCTCTGCCTGCCTCTCTGCCTACTTGTGATTTCTGTCAAATAAATAAAATCTTAAAAAAAAAAAAAATCAAGGACTGATTTCTTTTTTTTTAAGATTTTATTTATTTATTTGACAGAGACACAGCAAGAGAGGGAACACAAGCAGGGGGACTAGGAAAGGGAAAGCACACTTCCCACTGACCAGGGAGCCCAATGTGGAGCTCGAGGGGCTCTATTCCAAGATGCTGGGATCATGACCTGAGCTGAAGGCAGAGCCTTAAAGACTGAGCCACCCAGATGCCTAAGGACTGATTTTTTAATGATGGTACATCTAAAAACAATGGAATATTAAGAAAACATTAAAGAGAATGAGGCAGATATGTAAATCATAACATTAAAACCCAACCATGATGTCAGTCAAGCTGCTGCCTTAAGTTCAGGTCCTGCAATCAAGCCCCATAATGGACTCTGCTCAGCAGGGAGCCTGCTTCTCCCTCTCCCTCTCCCTGCCACTCGCCCTGCTTGTGCTCTCTCTGTGTCAAATAAAGAAATTAAAAAAAAAAAAAAAAAAGCATCCATTGATAGTCATAACCAAAAGCAAGTTTCAGAACTGTACATAAAATATAAATAGGTATACATATTTATGTCTATCGCCATATTCAGGGTTAAAGTCCAGAAAGCTATATTTGAACTCTCAACCATACTTAACTACAGTATGGTCACTCTATTTTCAATATTTCAGTATGCAGACTTTCACTTAATCCCATTTTCATTATAGTGACTCAGCAAAGATTAACTCTTTACACTCTTCTGTTTGATGAATGAGCCTATACAATTTTGATAGAAACTCAAGCAATTAATACTGCTGTTTTTAAGTCATATTTGAAGAGTTCTGGGATGCCTGGATGGTTCAGTCATTAAGTGTCTGTCTTTGGCTCAGGTCATGACCCCGGGGTCCTGGAATCGAGTCCCACACGGGGCTCCCTGCTCGGGGGGAAGTGTGCTTCTCCCTCTCCCACTGTGTTCCCTCTCTCACTGTCTCTGTCAAGTTAATAAATAAAATCTTGGGGCGCCTGGGTGGCTCAGTGGGTTAAAGCCTCTGCCTTCAGCTCAGGTCATGATATCAGGGTCCTGGGATGGAGCCCCGCATCAGGCTCTCTGCTCAGCAGGCAGCCTGCTTCCCTCCCTCTCTCTCTCTCTCTCTCTCTGCCTGCCTCTCTGCCTACTTTTGATCTCTCTCTGTCAAATAAATAAATAAAATCTTTTCTAAAAATAAATAAATAAATAAATAAATAAAACAGGGGCGCCTCGGTGGCTCAGTGGTTTAAGCCTCTGTCTTAGGCTCAGGTCATGATCTCAGGATCCTGGGATCAATTCCCACATTGGGCTCTGGGCTCAGCAGGGAGCCTGCTTCCCCGTATCTCTCTGCCTGCTTCTCTGCCTACTTGTGATCTCTCTCTTTCCGCCAAATAAATAAATAAAATCCTTTTTTTTTAAATACAATAAAATAAAGAGTTCTAAAATTTAGGATTTTAAGTTTAGTATATCCAATAACCTTTAATTTGTTTTTAAGATTTTACTTATTTCTTCACTAGAGAGAGTGAAAAGAGTGAGCAAGCACACAAGCAGTGGGAAGAGGGAGAGGAAGAAGCAAACTCCCCACTGAGCAAGGAACCTCACACAGGGCTTGATCCCAGGACCCTGGGATCATAACCTGAGCCGAAGGCAGATGCTTCACTGACTGAACCACCCAGGCGCCCCCAAACAGCTTTTGTAGTGAAAACACAATGCCTTTCACAAACAGCAAAACTGCACAGCAGTTTTAAGAGAAAAAAAATCTGTAGAGGAGGAAATAGCAAGGAATTCTGCAAATGTGATGCTATTCTCTCAGCTCCTGACAGAATTCTGGGAGATGCACAGAAATTTTTCTTTTTTTAAGATTTTATTTATTTGACAGAGAGACAGTGAGAGAGGGAACACAAGCAGGCAGAGTGGGAGAGGGAGAAGCAGGCTTCCCACTGAGCAGGGAGCCCCATGTGGGGCTGGATCTGACCCAAGCCGAAGGCAGACACTTAAGGACTGAGCCACCCAGCCTCCCTCGTATTTATAATTTTTAAGAAAAAATTACAATAAAGATCACGGGTCCTGAAAATTTCTAAGACTTTTATTTTTTCTAAAGCATATTTTGTTTAGATGTTTTCCTAAACACCTTTCTATTCATTATATGTAAATATATATATATATATATTTTTTTTTAAAGATTTATTTATTTATTTATTTATTTGACAGACAGAGATCACAAGTAGGCAGAGAGGCAGGCAGGGAGAGAGAGGAGGAAGCAGGCTCCCTGCTTAGCAGAGAGCCCGAGCTAGGGCTCGATCCCAGGACCCTGAGATCATGACCCGAGCCGAAGGCAGAGGCTTTAACCCACTGAGCCACCCAGGTGCCCCTCATTATATATTTTTATCATTATATTTGGTTCTTTTTAGAGAAAGAGCACATGCCCACTTGAGCGCACAACTGAGGCTGAGGGAAAGGGAGAGAGAGAATCAAGCAGGCTCCATGACTTAGTGGGAGCCTCTCACACGGCTTGATCTCACTAAACCCTGAGATCATAACCTGAGTGAAATCAAGAGTCAGATGCTTTAACCCACTGAGCCACCCAGGCGCCCCCACTGTATTTCCAGTTATTTCCAGTCATTTTCTGTACTTCCTACACAAAGTAATTAACCTCTGATTATTCCTCTGACAGAAATTTTTTTTAATTAAAAAAATTTTTTTTATTTAATTGACAGAGAGAGAGAGAGAGCACAAGCAGGAGTGGGAGAGGGAGAAACAGGGTCCCCACTGATCAGATGCGGGACTGGATCCCAGGATGCTGGGCAGCCGTTTGAGCCACCCAGGTGCCCCCAACAGAAATTTTCTATCTTCCATCTTATTCCCCATAGTTAAATAACTCTAGGTAAATGACAAAAATAAAAATCTATGTACACTCAAAATAATATTATCCACTAAGGGAACTCTACAGATAGCATCCCCCCCCAAAAAAAGCCACCTTTTCTTAAATCGAAAAACCACATGCTAAAGATCTACAAGACAGGGCGCCTGGGTGGCTCAGTGGGTTAAGCCACTGCCTTCGGCTCAGGTCATGATTTCAGGGTCCTGGGATCAAGTCCCGCATCGGGCTCTCTGCTCAGCAGGAAGCCTGCTTCCCTCCCTCTTTCTGCCTGCCTCTCTGTCTCCTTGTGATCTCTCTCTGTCAAATAAATAAATAAAATCTTTAAAAAAAAAAAAGATCTACAAGACAGACTGCTGTGCTCCTCACCTCTAACACCCATACTTCACTCCTCATACTCTGATCACCTTATTCCCAAGATATCCAAAGGTACTCCTAAGTGTGTAACTCTATGGTCTGTCTCTCTGTCCCCTCCACTTAACAATCACAACAAACCTGTCCTTTTAGGACAATGCTTCCCTAGTTGTGGTGCATAACAAGGGAAAAGTCAAAAGAGAAAACGGGATCAACAAGATTGTACTATTTCAAAAGCTCTGTTTTATAAAAACAGCTAAATTACTCAGGGATATCATTAAATATTTAGACGATACAAGGGTTTTGGTTTTTGTTTCGCTTTGTTTTGTTTAAAGAATGAGCATATCTGTGTGTGCACACAGTTCAGTGTAATGGTCCTCAAGATCTCTGGCTTACTACAAATTTTTCTATTCAAACTGCACCAAACTCTATACTATAGATCCAAATCATTTCATCACCATCACTCACCCTTCAAATTTAAAACATGTGTGGCTGTTAACTAAATGAGTACTGCTTTTATAACTAGTGTATTTATATAGGGCAAATATAAGATCAGTTGGGAGATGGTCCAATGTGGTGAATGACATTCAAGTTCTGTGGAATCTCAACTCTATTATCCCTCTCTCTGGTGTCCCTAGTTACTGGAACCAGTTTATACACTTTATTTAATCAGCCTCTTGGCATAATTTTACTATCTAACAGTAATTATGAATCTTATTATCTTGTTTTTTCAGACTGTTCATAATAACCTTACATCAATAGGTAGCTCTCACACATCCACACACTACCTTACACCATACATGGATATATTCATATATAATTAATTGTATTTATCTGTTGCTATATTATTGGTCAGAAATATAACCCCATTTTAACAGTGCTCCCAAAACAAGACAGCTCTACAATGCATGTACCAAGAACACAGTGAAATAAGATATTGCTTGTTTTCATAAATAACTTTATTCTTTCCTTGCTGAAACTGTTCCTAGAACATTTGACCTTAATGCTTATGAAATAAGTTTCTTAAGATATACTTCTCCTAGTCCTCTTAATCTTATAAATATATGCAGCATTTCTTAATTTAGGTCAAAGTTACTTCCATTTGCCAAATCACTGATTTTCTGATCTCATTATTTTGAAATATTAAAGATTTACTTTTATCTATTCCCTCTACATTTACTTCTAAATAGGACTTCCTACAAACGGAAATCTTTTGAATACAGGTGTTTAGTTTAATTCCTCACTTTACAGATGATAAACCAAAACGAGTAGGGTGATTTTTTACATTTTTGCTACTAGGGAAAGAAAAGTTTTAGTGTCAGCATTCTTTCTAAAATTCATTTTTACTAAGATTGAGGCCTTACATTTGCCAGAACCAAATAATAATACCAAGCCCCTAATATATTGATCCCTTCAAGAACTCACTCAGTACTCTACTTAATAAACGAGCCTTTCCATCTTTTAGATACTATTTTTCCGCATAGCTAGCTAGGCATGAAATGTTTATTATGAATGAACAAATATGTTAATTATAGGAAAATCTAATCAGCAAATGCAAATTTTTCCTACTTGTCACCATCTCCTAATGATTAGACGATTTTATCCAAAGAGATCATAATTCAAAAGTACTCTTAAGATTCTAGAGATTTAATTCACATAATTAGGGTTGTGGTCGGCTTACCTATAATTAAAATCTGCTATCTTTTCAATAAAAAGAAAAAGTCTTGAGGTACTCATCAAGTAGAAGAGAGCTTAACAGTCTTCTATGAAGGAGCAATTTCCTCACCTCCAAAAAAAATTATTTCTAGAGTTTATCTTTTAGAAGGAAACTATCAGCACACTCACAATTATGAAGAGAGACTGTTAAGTGAAAACACTCAATAAATAAAACGTGCTTTTATTAATTCACTAACTTTTCACATTTCCAACTAAAACAAATACAAGCTTAAGACTCATCTATCCCCTATCACATCAAATTTACAAAACAAATGCACAGGGTTTACAAAAATGCACAAGACTGAATAAACAGCAGGATCCAAAAGTGGGGAAATAAATTAAAAAAGACTGGATAGTAATATAACAAAACATTAACAGATATAGCTGAGGGGTGAAATAAGTGATTTCTTATTTTCTTCTTTATACGTTCCTATAATTTTCCAAATTTTCCCACAGTTTACATTTATTACTTTCATAATTAGAAAAAAAAAAACCTCATTTAAAAAAACAAGCCGTACATCATATAAAAAAGGTTCATTCAGGAAGGTTCTCCATATTATACAAGTAAAACTGACATGATTCACCATTAAAGATAATATCTCCACACTTTCTCAGTTTTCAACACTAACATGCTGCTGTTTTATGTCCTATTACTTTTCTACTGCATCGCCTAATGTTTCATTTCTACATACATTCACGCTTTTCATTTTTTTCATACAACACAATAAAAGTCTCACCACTGATCACTTAAATCCTACCTCTAAACCCCGTTATGAAAAATTAGGGGAAAAAATAGATGCTTTTACCTACTAATTACAACTTCGTGAACCCACCACCATCACTTTAACTACGGAAAAGTCAAGGCCGGGTAAACTACACGTCCCACCATGCATTGCTGCCTTGTTCAGAGTAGGTCTCTACGGAAACTGAAAAAAAAAAAAAAAAAAAAAAAAAAAAAAAATTCTACAAGTCCCACCTGTTACTTCGTTTCTAAACACCTCCTGCACTTTCAGCTTCAACAGCAAACAAAAACAAGAGCCTCGTGACCTCACGTTGGATCTGGGAGCCCAGACGAGCAGGGGACCCGGGGCCAGGCGGCATGTCTGCTATAGCGGGTAAATTCTACCAAGATCCAGCGCTCCTCTCTTCTTTCCGGGGCTGGGTGCACGCACAAGCCTTCTCCTATCTGCATCCAATGGGGGCTCTTCAACCGCACAAGGGAGAAGAACCGATTACTGTGCAAGCACAACAGATTTCCCCATGCCGGGGCGGGAGCTACCACAGAGTGGAGGTGAGAGCGACGTGACCCCGAAAGGCAGCTTCAAAACACCAAGGGGACTCGTTGCAGACGCATGGAGAAGGCACAGCCCCGCAGCGACCCTCTTCCGCTGGGCGCCTCCATTCCCACAGGGATCACAACCCCGACACTAACCGCCGCCCTCTCCGCGCGGTTTTGTGCCCCCTTAAGCCGGGTCGCTGGGCCAATGACCTCCCTTCCCCTGCGACCGGCAGGCGGCGAGGAAACAAAATTCTCCCGGGCTTCCCCTTCGCTCCCTCCCCCTTACCGTCTTGGCGGCCTCCGCCCAGGTCCTGCCCTTCTTCCTACGGCCCTTTTCCCTCATGTCGGGTCTTGAACTGACTGGGAGGCTCCCGTGTCCGGGCTCCGGCCGCCCTCCCTGCCTGCTCTGCCCTGCGATGCTTTTCCCGCGGTGCCGGGAAAGGTGGGAGAAAGGGGAAGTCAGGCCGGAGGAGCACCCAAGCAGAGGAAGCGGCGGGGTGGTGCGCGGGGGGGGCGGGGGGGTCTATGGGGCGGCCGGTCCTCCTGCTGCCGTTGCCACTGCTACCGCCGCTGCCATATTGGGTCCTTACTGTACAGGCAGCCGCTACGGTCACGTGACCGCTCCCGCGCGGCCGTCACTACTGTACGCAGCCGGCCGCGCAAACGTGCGCGCGCGCGCCCCCGCCTCCCGCGCTGGCCTGCAGAGCGAACGAGCCGGCGGTCCGCGGCGTCTACTCACTCCCCCGCCCTTCCGCTCGCCGCCTATCCTTTGGAGCATGCGCGGGAGGGAGGTCCGACGCTGATGTGCGTCGGCCCTTCTGCGCTCACGCCTACAGTGAAAATCTGCCTGCGGAAGCGGAACTTGATCCATCCCGGAAGGCTTAGGGAGTGTCTTCTGACCGCGTGCTGGACGCCGTGGTGGGTTTAGAACATTGGCAGAGCCGGACTTTTACCTCAAAGGACGATCTTCCTGGCT
Organism: Enhydra lutris kenyoni; assembly: GCF_002288905.1. Lineage (NCBI taxonomy): Eukaryota > Metazoa > Chordata > Mammalia > Carnivora > Mustelidae > Enhydra > Enhydra lutris. The sequence continues at coordinate 2,864,578 of NW_019154119.1, read as the reverse complement.
GTCATTTTCAATAAGCCTCCTACTTGTGTTTTTTTCTTTGTCCATGTTCATTTTTACAAAGGTTATCTTTTTAACGATTTGCAACAGTTCTGATCTGCTTACTACCCCCTTTCGATAGATGAGGGATGAGTTTGAGTGACATACGAAGCTCATCTGTCCAGGATGTGGAGAAACAAGAATCAGTTCATCAGCTCTGATCCCTTTTTCCGGCTCCACCAATGTCTCTCAAACTTAGATGATTCCCCGCCCCCACCCCCTGCTTTTTTTTTTAAAGGCCACAAATTAACATCCGGGTTTTTCTTTTTTTTTTTTTTTTTTATTTTTTTTTTATTTTTTTGAGAGAGAGAGAGAGAGAGAGAGAGAGAGATCACAAGTAGGCAGAGAGGCAGGCAGAGAGAGGAGGAAGCAGGCTCACCGCTGAGCAGAGAGCCCAATGCGGGGCTTGATCCCAAGACCCTGAGATCATGACCCCAGCCGAAGGCAGAGGCTTAACCCACTGAGCCACCCAGGCGCCCCACATCCGGGCTTTTTCAAGTGAAGAGTCTCATCAAGGACCTGGATGGTGTCTTTTTTGTCTGGGTGACCTCAGTCACTGGCACAATGCCTGCAAATATCAGGAAACGAATAAATATTTGCTTAACGATTCATCTAGGTCTGTGGTCGGAAATCATTATTTGTAGTGTCCATAGCATCCTCCTGAAGAATCCAGAATGTGGCATCTTCCATCGTGTTACCCATGTTTTTATACTTTGCAAAGTAAAACGAATGTGTGTACTAACACCTCCTGTTCTCCAAAATACATCTGCTTCCAGAAATTGTTTCCGGTCTAGTTTAGTAAAAGGCGAAAGATGTATGCTATCTGAAGAGAAACCAGAGTAAATCTAGCCCTCTACTATATTTTAAAATAGGACTGAGAGGCTGCCTCTTGGAAGGAAAGAATGGTGAGAGCAATCGTTAACTTGGAGTCCATGGTTCGGTGTCAGAAGTTCATGGACCTCCTAAAACTATGAACAATATTTTGTGTGTAATTGTGCATTTTTGAAAAGAGGATTCAGGGGCTCCTGGCTAGCTCAGTTGGTAGAGTGTGTGACTCTTTATCTTGGCTCTGACTTCTCGCCCTACGTTGGTCATGGAGTCTACTTTTTAATTTTATTTTTTTAATTATTTATTTATTTGAGACTGTGAGAGCAGAAATACAAGCAGGGAGATTGGGAGAGGGAGAAGCAGACTTCCTGCTGAGCAGGGAGCCCGATGAGGGACTCCAATCCATACCCTGGGATCATGACCCCATCCCAAGGGAGATGCCCAATGACTGAGCCACTCAGGTGCCCCTGGAGCCTACTTTAAATAAATAAATTAGGGGCTCCTGGGTGGCTCAGTTGGTTAAGCAACTGCCTTCAGCTCAGGTTATGATCCTGGAGTACTGGATCAAGTCCTTCCCTGCTTAGCAAGTAGCCTGCTAGACCCTCCCCTTCTCCTGCTCTCTCTCTCAAATAAATAAATAAATAAATAAATAAATAAATAAAACTTGGGACACCTAGGTGGCTCAGTCTTTAAGCGTCTGCCTTCAGCTCAGGGCATGATTCCCTTGTCCTGGGATCGAGCCCCACATTGGGCTCCCTGCTCAGCAGAGAGCCTGCTTCTCCCTCCCCCTCTGCACACTGCTCTGCCTACTCGTACTGTCTCTCTGTGAAATAAATATATTTTTTAAAAAAACTGGGGGCTGGGGCACCTGGGTGGCTCAGTGGATTAAGCCTCTGCCTTTGGCTCAGGTCATGATCCCAGGGTCCTGGGATCAAGCCCCACATCAGGCTCTTTGCTCAGCGGGGAGCCTGCCTCCTCCTCTCTCTCTGCCTGTCTCTCTGCCTACTTGTGATCTGTCAAATAAATAAAATTTGAAAAAAAAAAAAAAAAGACTTTAAAAAAATAAATAAAATTAAAAAATAAAAAAACTGGGGGACGCCTGGGTGGCTCAGTGGGTTAAGCCTCTGTCTTGGGCTCAGGTCATGGTCTCAGGGTCCTGAGATCCAGCCCTGCATGGGCATCGGGCTCTCTGCTCAGCAGGGAGCCTGCTTCCTCCTCTCTGCCTGTCTCTCTGCCTACTTGTGACCTCTTTCTCTGTCAAATAAATAAATAAAATCTTTAAAAAAAAAAATTCTTTTTTTCAAAGGGGGCTGTAATACCAAAAAAAAAAAAAGTCTTATTTTATTTTATTTATTTGTCAGAGAGAGACACAGTGAGAGAGGGAACACAAGCAGGGGAAGTGAGAGAGGGAGAAGCAGGCTTCCCACCAAGCAGGGAGCCTGATGGGGGGCTCAATCCCAGGACTGTGGGATCATGACCCAAGCCAAAGGCAGACACTTAAGGATTGAGCCACCCACGTGCCCCAAAAAACCCAAAACAGTCTTATTGGGAGTTTGAGAGGCCATCTAGATATGTGCTTATAGTTCTCCTTCCGGCACTGATTAAACAGCTCCATAACAGTAATTGAGATGGGTATATTTTCACAAATCCTTTTAGGAACTCATAGCAATATCCATAGCACTCAAGATACGTACCATCTCCCTCTAAACCGTAAGTCTAGGGGCACCTGGCTGGCCCAGTCAGTAGAGCAATAGAACATGCAACTCTTGGGATTGTGAGTTTGAGCCCTACCTCAGATGTAGCAATTACTTAAAAATAAAGTCTTTGGGGACACCTGGGTGGCTCAGTCTGCTTTTTGCTCAGGTCATGATCCCAGGGTCCTGGGATTGAGTCCCATACTGGGCTTTTTGAAAAGCAGGGAACCTGCTTCTCCCTCTGCCTGCTGTTCCCCCTGCTTGTCTTCTATCTCTCTTTCTCCAACAAATAAATGAAGTCTTTATTAAATAAATAGACAAATAAATAAAATCTTTATAAATAAATAAAGCAAGTAAGTAAGTCTTTGGGGTTGGGATGCCTGGGTGGCCCAGTTGAGTTGAGCATCCGACTTCAGCTTGGGTCATGAGCCCAAAGTCCCAGGATCAAGCCCCGCATTGGGCTCCCTACTCAGCAGATGTCTGCTTCTCCCTCTGCCACTCACCCCACTTGCACTCTCTCTCTAATAAATAAATAAAATCTTTAAAAAAAAAATCTTGGGCACCTGGGTGGCTCAGTTGGTTAGGCTTTGGCTCAGGTCATGATCCTGGAGGCCTGGGATTGAGTTCCACCTTGGGCTCCCAGCTCATTGGGGAGTTTGCTTCACCCTCTGACGCTCTCCCCTCTCATGCTCTCTCTCACTATCTCTCTCTCAAATAAATAAATAAAATCTTAAAAAAAAAATCTTTGGGGCACCTGGGAGGCTCAGTTGGTTAAGCACCGGACCCTTGATCTCAGCTCAGGTCTTGATCTCAGGGTTGTGAGTTCAAGCCCTACATTGGGTTCCACACTGGACATGAAGCCTGCCTAAAAAAAAAAATAATAATTCTTGGGGTTTCTGGGTGGCTCAAATGGTTAGGCACCTCCCTTCAGCTCAGGTCATATTCTCTGGGTCCTGGGATCAAGCCCCACATCAGGCTCCCTGCTGATCAGGGAGCCTGCTTCTCCCTCTCCCACCCCTCCGGGTTGTGTTCCCTCTCTCGTGGGGTCTCTTTCCATCAAATAAATAAATAAAACCTTTAAAAATATAAAAAATAAAAATCTTGGGCATCTGGGTAGCTCAGTCGGTTAAATGTCTGACTCTTGGTTTCAGCTCAGTTCATAATCTCAGAATCATGAGATGATCCTCACATCAGGCCCTGAGCTCAGCAAGGAATCTGGTTGAGATTCTCTCTCTCTCCCTCTCTCTCTGCCCCTCCCCCCACTTGCACTCACTCTTGCTCTCTCTCAAAATAAATTAATATTTTTTGTTTTTTTTATTTTTTAGATATTTATTTAGTTGAGAGCAAGCATGGGAGAGAGAGAGAGAGAGCACACGAACTGGGAAGGGGGCAGATGGAGCTTGAGAAGCAGCCTCCCTGCAGAGCAGACAAGGGGGGGCTCAGTCCCAGAACCCCAGGATCATGACCCAAGCCAAAGGCAGATACTTAACCAACTGAGCCACCCAGGTGCCCCTCAAAATAAATAAATCTTTAAAATATATATTTATTATAGATAGATAAATAGAAATACTTTGCCTCCTTACATGTTTAAATAGATAATATATATACACAGAAATAGTAGACAGTAGATATAGATAATAGACTTATAGATACATAAATACAGTAGATAGATACATCTCCTTGTTGATCAGGCCAGCGTCCAAATGGGCAGTATCTGCTGAGAGCACCTGTGTTGGAAAATAGCTTCCATCATGATGGTCATGGGCCACATGCCAGGCCCATCAGGGGTAGAGATGATCTTTTCAACATCTTTTATGAGGCAGGCATTATCAGAAATATTGCTAGATCAATTTTGTAAAGAAGCAACTTTTTCATGAAGCTGTTATTGGAAATCTTATCATCATTAAGATGGTTAAGAAAGATGACACGAGTTTTTGCACATCTGTAGGAAATCATTATTGGCCAAGAGATTTGAGGTTTTGGCTTTCCACAGGGTGGAGTGAGGGAGGAGTCACTCTGGTTTCACTTCCATGCTCACAAAAGCAAGAAGTCAAGACTAGCAATTCTCAAGGCCTGTCCTCAGGTGTTTACGTTTACAATTACAGCCATGGATCCCTACTCTCCCGTCCTCTCTACCCGCAGGGCCTGGATCTCTGATTGTCCTTTCAAAGCAAACTATGATGTTATTATAAATTGAACAGAATCCTGGACATTGAGCCCCTAGTTCGCACAGCTCCATCATAGAGCCAAGTCTGTCTGACACCAAGACCATTTCCTACCCAGTTTTCCCAGGACCATTTATTAAAGAAACTATCCTTCCCCCAGCATATATTTTTGGCTCCTTTGTCATAAATTAGTCTGCCATACATGTGTGGGTGTCCTTCCGGGCTCTCTATTAGGTTCTGTTGACCTATGTGTCTTACATATCAATACCATACTGTTTTGACTACTCTAGCTTTGTAATAGAGCTTGAAATCAAGAAGTGTGATACCTCCAGCTTTGTTCTTCTTTATCAAAATTGCTTTATTTAGGGCCTTTTGTGGTTTCATACAAATTTTAGAATTGTTTTCCATATTTCTGTGAAAAATGCCATTGGCATTTTGATAGAGATTGTATTCAGTCTAGATAGCTTTGGGTAGTATGGACATTTTTTTTTTTTAAGATTTTATTTATTTATTTATTTGACAGACAGAGATCACAAATAGGCAGAGAGGCAGGCAGAGAGGGAGGAGGAAGCACGCTCCCTGCCGAGCAGAGAGCCTGATGTGGGGCTCGATCCCAGGACCCTGGGATCATGACCTGAGCCAAAGGCAGAGGCTTAACCCACTGAGCCACCTAGGTGACCCTTCTTAAGTCTTTTTCATCAAAGTCTTATAGTTTTCAGTGTTCAGATCTTTCACCTCATTGGTTAGATTTATTTCCAAGTATCTTATTCTTTTTGATGCTATTATGAGTGGTATTGTTTTCTTAATTTCCCTTTCAGATAGGTCATTGTTGTTATGTAGAAACACAACTGATAGGGCACCTGGGTGGCTCAGTGGGTTAAAGCCTCATGCCTTCGTCTCAGGTCATGATCCCAGGCTCCTGGGATCGAGCCCCACATCAGGCTCTCTGCTCAGCAGGGAGCCTGCTTCCCCCGCCTCTCTCTGCCTACTTGTGATCTCTGTCAAATAAATAAATATAATATTAAAAAAAAAGAAAAGAAACACAAATGATTTTTCTATATTGGTTTTGTTCTGTTTTTTTAAAGATTTGTTTATTTATTTGAGAGAGAGAGAGCACAAGCAGAGGGAGAGGGAGAAGCAAGCTCCACAATGACAGGGAGCCTGACTCTGGGCTTGATCCTAGGAACCTGGGACATGACCTGAGCCGAAGGCAGAACTCTTAACCAACTGAGCCACCCAGGTGCCCCATATATATTGGTTTTGTATGCTGCAAACATATTAACTCATTTATTAGTTCTAACAGTTTTTTGGTGGGATCTTTAGGGTTTTCCACATATAATACGTCATCTGCAAATAGAGACAATTTTACTTCTTCCCTTCCAATTTTACTTAACTGTTATTTCTTTTTCTTCCTAATTTCTCTGGCTAGGACTTCCAGTACTATGTTGAATGAAAGTGGCAAGAGTGGACATCCTCAGGGCACATGGGTAGCTCAGTGGGTTAAAGCCTCTGCCTTCGGCTCAGGTCATGATCCCAGGGTCCTGGGATGGAGCCCCACATCAGGCTTTCTGCTCAGCAGGGAGCCTGCTTCCTCTATTCTCTCTGCCTGCCTCTCTGCCTACTTTTGATCTCTGTCTGTCAAATTAAAAAAAAAAAAAAAGAGTGGACATCCTTGGGGCACCTGGCTGGCTCAGTCAATACAGCATATGGGTCTTGATCCAAGGTCATGAGTTTGAGCCCCACATTGGGTGTAAAGATTACTTGGAATGGGGAGAGAGTAAATTAAATTAAAAGAGAGAGAGAGAGAGAGAGAGAGAGAGAGAGGGCATCTTTGTCTTATTCCTGACCTTAGAGGAAAAGGTTTCAGCTTTTCACCATTGACTATGATGTTTGCTGTGGGCTTGTCAGATATGGTCTTTATTATGTTAAGTTACAGTCTCTGTACACCTAGTTTGTTGACAGTTTTTATCATGAAAAAATGTTGAATTTTGTCAAGTGGTTTTTTGCATCTATCGAGATGATCCTATGATTTTTATTTTTCATTTTGTTAATGTGGTAGATCACATTGATTTGCAGCTATTAAACATCCCCGGAATAAACCTCAATTAATCAAGGTGTATGACCCTTTTAATGTACTGTGGAATTTGGTTTGTTCATTTTTTGAGTCCTCTCTCTCTCTTTTGATGAGTCTGGTTAGAAGTTTATCAATTTTATTGATTTTTCAAAGAGCCAGCTCTTGGTTTCATTGTTCTATGGTTTGCTCATTTTTTGGTTAAGGATTTTTCCATCCATGTTCATCAGGGACATTGGCTTGTAATTTTCTCTTCTTGCATATCCTTATCTGGTTTGGTATCAGAGCCATACTAGCCTCATAAAGTGACTTTGGAAGTGTTTCTTCTCTATTTGAGATCTTGAGAAGAATTGGTGTTAATTTTTCCCAATGTTTGGTAGAATTCACCAGTTAGCCCAGCCAGTCCTGGACTTCTCTTTGTTGGGAGGTTGTTCGTTTTTTAAAATTTTTATTTATTTACTTGACAGAGAGAGAGCACAACAGTGGGGGTGGGGGGGAGCATCAGGCAGAGGGAGAGGGAGAAGCAGGCTCCCCACTGAGCAGAGAGCCCAACGCGGGGCTTGATCCTAGGATCCTGAGATCGTGACCTGAGCTGAAGGCAGAGGTTTAATCCACTGAGCCACCCAAGTACCCCCATAAGTCTTGATATATTATATTTCCATTTTAATTTGTCTCAAAGACTGTTTTTCTTTCTCTTCTGATTTCTTTGACCCACTGATTCTTCAGGATCCTGTTGTTTGATTTCTGCATATTTGTGAAGCTTCCAGTTTTCTTCTTGTAACTGATTTCTAGTTTCATACCATTGTGGTCGGAAAAGATGCTTGATAAGACCTCAATCTTCTTAAATTTATTAAGACTCATTTTGTGGGGCGCCTGGGTGGCTCAGTGGGTTAAGTCTCTGCCTTTGGCTCAGGTCAGGACCCCAGGATCCTGGGATCCAGCCCCAAATCCGGCTCTCTGCTCGGCGGGGAGCCTGCTTCCTCCTCTCTCTCTCTCTGCCTGCCTCTCTATCTACTTGTGATCTCTGTCTATCTAACAAATAAATAAAATCTTTAAAAATAAAATAAATAAATAAATAAAGACTCATTTTGTGACCTAACATATGATCTATCCCGGAGAATGTTCCATGTGCCCTTGAGAAGAGTGTATTCTGCTGCTCTTGGAGGAAATGTTCTGTGAATGTCTGTTAAGTCCATCTGGTCTAGCTCGTCATTTAAGTCCAATGTTTCCTTATTGATTTTTTTTGTCTGGATGATCTATCCTTTGTTGCAAGTGGGACACTGAAGTTCCCTGCTATTGTACTGCTGTGCATTGCTCCCTTCAGTGTCAATGACCGCTCCGTATCTTTAGGTGCTCCCATGGTGAGTGGTAAATATTTACAAATGTTACAGCCTCTTGATGAATTGATCCTTTTACAATTATAGAGGGATTCTCCTTGTCTCTTGTTACAGGCTTTGGCTTAAAATTTGTTTTTTTTTTTTTTAAGATTTTATTTATTTATTCATGAGAGAGAGAGAGAGAGAGGCAGAGGTAGAGGGAGAAGCAGGCTCCTGCGGGGAACATGAAGCCCGATGTGGGACTTGATCCCAGGACTGTGGGATCACGACCAGAGCCGAAGGCAGCCGCTCAACCAACTGAGTCACCCAGGCGCTGCCTAAAGTCTATTTTGGGTGATGTAAGTAGAGCTTACCTCTAGTTCTTTTGGTTTCCATTTGCATGCAATATCTTTCCCCATCCCTTTACGTTCAGTCTATCTGTGCCCTTAAAGCTGAAGTCCATCTCTTCTAGATAGCGTATAATGGTTTTTTTTTTTTTTTAAGATTTTATTTATTTATTTGGCAGACAGAAATCACATGTAGGCAGAGAGGCAGGCAGAGAGAGAGGGGGAAGCAAGCTCCCTGCCGAGCAGAGTGCCCAATGCGGGGCTCGATCCCAGGACCCTGGGATCATGACCCGAGCTGAAGGCAGAGGCTTTAACCCACTGAGCCACCCAGGGGCCCCTGGGGTTTTGCTTTTTTATCCATTCAGCTACTCTGTATCTTTTGACTGGAGAAGGAAAAACCCATTTTTTAAGTTATTTCTGTCCCTATGTTAAGAGATACCCAGGTACTCGTTGTATTTTGTTTTACGTTTCAGTTTGGTAAATCAGGTAAATAATGCATTATTTGTATCATTATATCAGAATGCATTACAATGAACTTAAGTAGATACCCCAGTTTGGTAGAATTTATCTAACTCTAACGACCATGCAAAGAGAATGTTTTTTTTTTTTTTTTTTTTTTAAAGATTTTATTTATTTATTTGACAGACAGAGATCACAAGCAGGCAGAGAGGCAGGCAGAGAGAGAGGAGGAAGCAGGCTCCCCGCCGAGCAGAGAGCCCCATGCGGGGCTCGATCCCAGGACCCTGAGATCATGACCTGAGCCGAAGGCAGCGGCTTAACCCACTGAGCCACCCAGGCGCCCCGAGAGTGTTTTTTTTTTTAAGAGACTTCTTCCTGTAGTTTCACAGATAGCTAGACCAACATTGCTTCCAGAGGGAAATAGATTGAGCAACTGTTGTAAAAATGCAATATGAGATAAACAGCATTGTATGAATGTGCCAGAAAACAGGGCTGCTGTTAGCTCTGCTCTCATCAAGTCTGCCCTCACCACAGACTTCAGCTTTAACCAGTGGGCCGTCTCAAACACGCTTGCCTTGACTTAGGTCAGGACCAGGAGGCAGGCTGTAGGAGGATCCTGTTCAAAGTCCTCACCTCCGCTCCTACAGCAGTTGGTAACAGTCACTGCTCAGAGGCAGAGGTGCTAGGCTGTAGGCTCGGGATGCCTGGGCTGGAACACCCCCACCCGAGTACCTTCTACCTGTCCGAAGCTGGGCAAGCCACTTAACCTCTGTAAGCCTCCCTTCTCTCGATGAGGACTATTGAGTCTGAGTGACATCATATGTGTCTACAAGCACCTAGAACAGTGTCTGGTACATTGGAAGCTATCCATAACTGTAAGCTATTGTATCTTATGTGTCATATACGACCAGAAAAAAAGGGCAAAAGTAGACCTTCTCAACTCTTCTTCCCTTCTGCAAAACTTATAAATAACGAGCAAGTCCCATTTCTTTACTAAGCAGCAAGATTTAGCTTACTTGCTCACAAGGCCCGCAAGAGCCTAGAGGAAAGGAATATACCTGGCAATCTATATAGGAGGATACAAAGATTGAGAAACTTCTCAAGAAACATTTTTTAGGGGCACCTGGGTGGCCCCGTTGGTTGAGTTTCCAACTCTTGATTTCAGTTCAGGTCATGATCTCCGGGTCTGAGATTGAACTCCAAGTCGGGCTCCCTGCTCAGCACAGAGTCCCTCTCTGCCCCTCCACATGCACTCTATATCTATCTAAAATAATAAGTAAAATCTTCTTTAAAAAAAATTTTTAGGGGCACCTGGGTGGCTCCGTGGGTTAAGTCTCTGCCTTCAGCTCAGGTCATGATCTCAGGGTCCTGGGATGGAGCCCCACATCTGGACTCTCTGCTCAGCAGAGAGAGAGCAGCCCCCTCTCTCTCTGCCTGCCTCTCTGCCTTATGATCTCTCTCTCTCTGTCAAATAAATAAATAAAATTTAACATTGTTTTAGGGACAGTTTCTGCTGACTAGTAATATAATCTTGATACTCAATCCAATTCAATTAAGCAGGTTAATTTAGTGTATTTTGGGCACCTGGGTGGCTCAGCCATTAAGCATCTGAGTTCGGCTCAGGTCATGGTCCCACAGTCCTGGGATCTAGCCCCCCATGGGGCTCCCCACTCAGCGGGAAGCCTGCTTCTCCCTCTCCCACTCACCCTGCTTGTATTCCCTCTCTTGCTGTGTCTCTCTCTGTCAAATAAAAAAAAAAATCTTAAAAAAAAATTGTATATTTCATTCATAAGCCAAATACTGAGGACCAGAAATGAATGCAACACTGCAAAGCAGTGTGGTCAGGGCCTGAGTCTGTCATGTTTATTATATTTGCAGTGCCCAGAATAGCACCTTGTAACAGGAAGTGCTCAATACATTTTTATTGAATGAATAAGTAGATACAGGAATAAATAAACAAGACACAGTCTTTACTTCCAAATAACTCATATTAAAATATGAAAGACTTGGACACCTGGGTGGCTCAGTGGTTAAGCTGCTGCCTTCAACTCAGGTCATGATCCTGGGGTCCTGGGATGGAGCCACACATCGGGCTCCCTGCTCATCGAGGAGCCTGCTTCTCCCTCTCCTACTCCCCCTGCCTGTGTTCTTATGTTCCCTCTCTCGCTGTGTCTCTCCCTGTCAAACAAATAAATAAAATCTTTTAATAAAATAAAATAAGAAGGACCTGTTAACAAATACCATACATTGTTATACTTGCAATCATAAATGTATATATATGGGTGCCTGGGTGGCTAGTGAGTTAAGCCTCTGTCTTCGGCTCAGGTCATGACCTCAGGGTCCTGGGATCGAACCCTGCATTGGGCTTTCTGCCCAGCAGGGAGTCCACTTCCCCCTCTCTCTGCCTGCCTCTCTGCCTACTTGTGATCTTTCTCTGTCAAATAAAACCTTTAAAAATAATAAATAAATGTACATATAAGATCCTAAGGTGACATAGAGGAATAGGTGTAAACTCTACAGATTTTTTTTTCAAGATTTTATTCCTGTATTTCTCAGAGAGAGAGGGAGAGAGCGTGAGAGCACACAAGGAGGGAGAGCAGGAGGGAGAGAGAGAAGCAGGCTTCCCGCTCAGCAGGGAGCCCTACGTGGGACTTGATCCCACAACTGGAATCAAGACCTGAGCTGAAGGCAGATGCTTAACCTTCTGAGCCACCCAGGCACCCCTTATTTATACATTTAAATTACACACAGATTCTGGATAAGGAGTCTATGGGCTTCCACAAACCATCAAAGGAATCCATAGTAAAAACAAATGAACACAAAAAATGTTAAGAATCCCTGCTCCAGAGTCAGACTGAGTCAATGAAATCCTGGCTCCACCACGTAAAAGTAGGTGACGAGGCAAATTTTCAAAATATTTTTGGGCCTCAGTTTCCTTGTATGGAAAACGGGTGCAATACTGATATTATCTATTTCATAAGGTATTGCAAAAATAAATACAGAAAGAAATCGGAAAATAACGCAGGTATATGATAAACATTCAATAAATATCATAACCTGTGCAGATCTTGGTTTCTTTTTTTTTTTTAAAGATTTTATTTATTTATTTGACAGAGAGAGGGAGATCACAAACAGGCAGAGAGGCAGGCAAAGAGAGAGGAGGAAGCAGGCTCCCTGCTGAGTAGAGAGCCCGATGCGGGGCTCGATCCCAGGACCCTGGGATCATGACCTGAGCCGAAAGCAGAGGCTTTAACCCACTGAGCCACCCAGGCGCCCCCAGATCTTAGTTTCTAAAGAAAATCCAATGAATGATCTCTTAAATCCAGCATTCCCTTAAGACTGTAACCTACAGGACGCCTGGGTGGCTCAGTAGGTTAAAGCCTCTGCCTTCGGCTCAGGTCATGATCCCAGAGTCCTGGGATCGAGCCCCTCATCGGGCTCTCTGCTCCAAGGGGAGCCTGCTTCCTCTTCTGTCTCTCTGCCTGCCTCTCTGCCTGCTTGTGATCTCTGTCTGTCAAATTAAAAAAATTTTTTTTAATTAAAAAAAAAAAAAAAGATTGTAATCTACTTGTGAAGATTCCCCGAATGCTAGTTAAAATAACCAAAAGAGTCCTCATTTTCTTTTCCTATCTTTTTTTTAAGTGAGCTCTACATCCCATGTGGGGCTCAAACTCACTACCCAAGATCTAGAATTGCATGCTCTACTGACTGAGCCAGCCAGGTGCCCCAAAAGGGTCCTCATTTTCTCTCCTTCACCTTTTATTAGTCATTCTGAGGATCAATGAAGTGTCAACACACAAGGTTCCCATTTTCTGCAAAGAACTAAAAAGGCAACTTCCTGAGAATTTAGGCTGACATGTAAACCAGATTTAGAGATGAAAGTTCCCCACGGCAACTATCTTAGTCCAGGTTCTCAAAAGCGCAAATCTCAACACTACTGACAGGCACAGACCAGCTCACTTCATGCGTATGAGAGCCCAACTTCAACGGCGCCAGACTGCAGGTGGTCAAAGGCTCAGAGATGCAGGAAGCAGGAAGGAAGGCAGAGGAACTGGAGGCCAGCCAGGAACAAGCTAGGAATAGCCAGGCTGTGCTGCTCCTTAGTTACCGTGGGTTTTGTCCAGCCAGATGTCCTCAGCATCTCCTTGGTTTTCTGCCTGAGGAATTCGACTATTCATTCTGAAGTTATCTCACATGCTGTCCACACTCACAAATGCTCCTACAAGGCCAAATACATCTTCAAATCTTCATTCTAACAAGAGACTGTTTACATAGATGGGGATACAGCCTGGACCCAAGTAGATTTAGGTTCGAGTCCCAACTTTGTCATTTATCCAAGTGAACGTAAGCACTTTATTTAGAATCTCTAATCTTCGCCTTCCTCGTCTGCCAAAAGTTCAGATAGTTTACTCAATAAAGATTCATTTTTGAGGGGCACCTGGGTGGCTCAGTGGGTTAAGCCTCTGCCTTCTAGTCAGGTCATGATCTCAGGGTCTCTGCTCAGCCGGGAGCTTGCTTCCTCCTCTCTCTCTGCCGGCCTCCTCTCTGCCTACTTGTGATTTCTCTCTCTGTCAAATAAATACAATCTTAAAAAAAAAAAAATTCATTTTTGAGTTCCTATTATGTGACAGGCTCCCATTTGGATGTTGAGAGAACAGAAGAAAACCACATAAAGAAGCATCATTCCTGTGAAGACCAGGGAGAAATAAATAAATAAGACTTCAGTACTGGATGTTGACAATCCACCCCAAGGGGATATGCAAGACAGTGACTGAATTGGAGCATCTTTGGATTACAAAGAAAGGCTCTCTGAGAATTTGACATTTGATCTGAGATGGAAGAGGAAAAAGACAAGAAGGAACTAGCCCTGTGAAAATTAGGGTGTGGAGCATTCTAATTAGAGGGAAAGAGAATTTCAAAAGCCCTGAGGCCTAAGAAGAGCTTGGTGTGTCCTTGGAATATAAAGAAGACCTAGTGGAGAGTGAGGTGGAGAGAGAGGTCTGGGAAGAGGTGGGCGAGGTAGGCAGGGCTGAGGAAGTGGAGGAGGATGTGAGAGCTTTGAGAAGACCACGAATGTGTGAAATACTTGTTCGGGAGAATGGGGGAGAGAACATACTGGAGAAGTGTAGTAGGGTTGCCTGGCAGCACTGAGACTCCTTTTGCAGTGTGTGGTCATGAATTTCAACTAGAACTAGTTGGCATAGTGGATGTTGGCTCTGAGGAGGAGATCAAGTGAATGGAAGTTTCTGACACGTGATCGATGTTCTGAAAAGTTCACTAGCTATTCTGAGGGAGAAAATATTAAGATGAAGAAAACGAAACCAACTCATGTATGTTTTGCCACCATTTGCAATGCAGAGGGAGTGGCAAATGATATGCTATGGATTCTGATCCTTGGGTTGAGGCTGAATTTTCCTTCTAAAGGGAGTTTTTTCGCATTTGGATATCTCAGACGTGCGTGGTTTTGCAAACCCACTGCAAAATGCTGTGATTTTTGCTCTTGCGGTCTTAATAAACTGGAAGTAGATTTCTTTCATCAGTCTCTTGTAGAACCACTTCCTTATATTCCGAGTACGGGAACACAGCTCATGTCAGTATATGCACAAAATTTGCTTTGCTTCATCTTTTTTTTTTCACGTTCAGACAAAAGAAAGATTTCTTCTCGTAACTTTCCAAGATGTTTTGAAATGTTAATTCACAACATTTGATAACCTGGGAACAACTGAGCGACCTAGGATATCACATCTATTGCAACCTTAAATAGAATCTCCCCGGCAATGGCAGACATGGAGAAAATCACACCTGAGATGTTCTGTAATTTCACCTCACAGATGAGATCTTTTTTGACAAATCCCTTTTTAAAACTCCTTAAGGTTTGGATGTCCTGATATGGGAAAAGCTGATATGGGTGAATTAGATTTGAGGGACAGGACATGGAGTTGGTGGGGACCTCAAGGACGGAGGCTGAAAGACAGGGAGGTGCTGAGAGGTGAGAAGGATGGGAGGTTGGCAGGAGGTTAGTGAGGAGTCCAGTCCAGGAGGGTAAGTGGGCTTGCCCACTAGGAAGCAGAGAGTGATGGAGAGGAATCTGAGAGCAGGCAAAACGTGGGATTCTAGGCATGCAGGCTGAGAACAGGCTGGAGAACTCGGGCTCTTAGAGAAGTTTGAAAGAATGAAGGAGGCCCCTCCAACCTCAGTTTTGCACAGCCCCCACCTCTGTGTGCTGCAAACTCTTCCCCTAGGTGGTGGTGTCTCCCACAGGTATTATCCTGTCTGAGGTCTGCAGTTCCTCAAAGAAACCTCCTCCTCTCCACCTTCTCCCCCACTCCCCATACAAGTTGGAGAAAAAGAGCATCTGAGGTTGTAGGAAATGCAGCTGGTCTCCGTCACATCCGCCCAATACTCAGTGCTCCTGTATATGCTGACAGCTCCTTCCTGCGAACATCTGGGATTCCCTGCCTGAGAGTTTTCCCGAAATCACTGGTGCACGCTTGGCTCATGAGTAGGGCAGACGAGGAAAGCTAGGGTTTTAATGTCCCCAGAGCCACCATCAAACAATGACTGACTGGAGTTCAAGTAGAAATACATTACCATTACATATTGCTGTGTAATAAACCACTCCGAAACTGGTGGCTTAAGACAATGATTTGGTATTTCTCATGGTTCTGTGGGTGGACTGAGTGGTTCCTCTTCCAGTTTTGCCTGGGCTCGCTCACACAGAGGCATTCAACTGTGGTCAGCTGGGCAGAAAGGTGGCCTTACTTACATGTCTCGCGATTTGCTTTGGCTGTTGGCTTGGAACACTTTGGTATTCCTCCACATGGCCTTTCTTCTTTACCGGGCTAGACCAGATTCCTCAAACATAGAGTTCTCAGCATTCAGGAGGGCAGAGGCAGAAGCTGCCAGGCACCTGGAGGTCTAGGCTGTGTCTCGGGCCCAGTATCACTTCTGCCATTTTTATTGGTCAAAGCACGTCACAAGATCATCCCAGATTCAAGGGCAATGGCTCATGGACAAAGGTGCACCTAGGAACCAGAAAGAGGAAAGATGGGCAGACAATAGGGGTTTTGCTTAATTTGCATAACAAAAGATCAAGAATGAATGTCAAAGAGATGCATTCCACCTAGGGTGAGGCCCCCCTCCCCTCACCAGTCACCCTCTTGTATAATCCCCTCCTCTCAAGAACCCATACCTTGTTTCTAGCCCAGAGAGTATAGTAAAGGTGATGGGATGGTCACTTCCTTAATTGGGTTATGTTATGAAAGACACCATCTTAGCCGACTGCCCTGCAAAATCTTCCTGCTGGCCTTGAATAAGGAAGCTGCCAGAAGGTGAAGTGCCTGGAAGAGCTAGGGCCATGATCAAGAGCCCTTGCTTTGTTTGGGCCATGGTCAAGAGCGCTTGCTTTGTCCTACAACCGCAAGAAACTGAACTGCATCAGCAAGGACTTCACCTTGAAAGAGTGTTCTGAACTCCAGGAAGGAACTCTCTCCAGAAAGGAAATAGTCTGCCTGACACTTCCATTCCAGCCTGTGAGACCTCAAACGGAGGACCCAGCGAAGCCACGTGTAGACTTCTGACCCATGGAAACTGTGACTAAAATGGGGTGTGTTCTAAACTGCTATGTTTGGGGCACCTGGGTGGCTCAGTGGGTTAAAGCCTCTGCCTTCAGCTTGGGTCATGATCCCAGAGTCCTGGGATCGAGCCCCGCATCGGGCTCTCTGCTCAGCAGGGAGCCTGCTTCCTCCTCCTCCTCTCTCTCTGCCTGCCTCTCTGCCTACTTGTGATCTCTGTCAAATAAATAAATAAAATCTTTAAAAAAAAAATAAACTGCTATGTTTGTGGTCATTTGTTAGGCAGCAACATAAAATGGATACGAGGGAGTAGAAAGCCAAGGTCAGCCACTGTGAGGGAAAATCGTAATCCGTCACCCAGTTTCCAGATATAGAGCCCATGAGTTGAAGGGGATCCCAAGTCCCCTTGAGGAAGGACCCCACAGGGCTGCAACAATTATACACAGTAGTGATGCCATTATTCTTTCCACACGGGGACTGTGGCCATTTACTAGGATAACTGGGCCATGGGGAAAAGGGAATATCCTGACCCTTCAAGAGCTATGAATTGACACTGAGAGCAAGTAAGGCAAAACCCCAGCATGGTTCCCTACTGGGAGATCTATTGCCTTAGCACCCTTGGTTCTCAGGCAAGGGCTCCATAACCAAAGATTCAGACACATTTCCCAAGGATGGAGACAAGTGACCAAGCCAAGCAAAGATCCAGCTGAGTGGGAGTGAGATCCAGAATAAGTGGAAAAGGAGGGAAATAAGAGATACCAGGACAGCTGCAGGATCCGTGCAAGCGCATGGGCTGAGGCAGTTCTATGAACTCATCTCAATTAATTTTTATTTTATATATGGTTGCTGACTACCACCTTGAAGAGTCAATGACAGAATGGAGTCAATGACAGAATGGAGTTAATGTGGGATAGGAGTAGAGCAGAGGGGGACAAGGTGTACTTGTGCCCTGTGTAATCCCTTGGCCTAAACCTCTCCTCACTCTGATGGCTTTTTCCGGCTGTACCTGCAACCCTTTGCCTACCAGATTTCTCTGTGCATATTTAACGCACACTTGGAGCGGACCGCCGTGGCCAGAGAGTTAATGGACTCTGAAGCAACACTCAACCAGTAACTGAAAGGAGTTGGTATACACCCCCGGCTTCTCTGCTTTTCTGGGGGACTGCTCTGAGACATGTTCTGCACATTTGCCTGGATCTGCCCCAAGACTGAGCTCTGATTGCTCGTGAACGCCTCTGCCTGGCTTCCTCTCTTCTGTTTCCTTCCTCACTCCCTGACCAGGGCTTCCTGAGATCAACTCCTAGCAGATTACTTGCACTGATGGTCCTGTCTTAGAGTCTGTTTTTGAGGACCCCAACCTCAGACGGCAATGATATCAATTTGAGAAACGTGGCACATTTCAGAATCTCTGGATGGGGAGGCCAAGGTGGGAAATTTACATAGCAAGAACGCCTCCTCTACAACCAAGCCTCACAAGATGGATGTAGCTCACAGACACCATGTTGAGTGAAAGGAACCGGACACAGAAGAGCACATACTGTATTATTCCATTTCTATAAAGTGCGTCAACAGGCAGGATGAATTGGTGGTTGTGTTTATTTCCCAGGACCCTGGCTCAACAACCTGAGCCAAAGACTGCTGCTTAACCAACAGAGCCACCTAGGCATCCCCAAATGTGGTCTTTTTTTTTTTTTTTTTAACATTTCATTTATTCATTTGACAGAGAGAGATCACAAGTAGGCAGAGAGGCAGGCAGGGAGAGAGAAGGAAGCGGGCTCTTCACGGAGCAGAGAGCCCAATGTGGGGCTCGATCCCAGGACCCTGGGACCATGACCCGAGCAGAAGGCAGAGGCTCTAACCCACTGAGCCACCCAGGCGCCCCCCAAATGTGGTCTTAAGAGGCATTATAGCTTCCGATTTGATTCTTGGCATCTTGCTGATATGTCAGAAGTCCAACTAACCCTAAGACGACTGTACGAGTGGCGCCTGGGTGGCTCAGTGGGTTAAAGCCTCTGCCTTCAGCTCAGGTCATGATCCCAGCATCCTGGGATCAAGTCCTGCATCAGGCTCTCTGCTCAGCAGAGAACCCTCTTCCCCTCTCCCTTTCTCTCTCTGCCTCTCTGCCAACTTGTGATCTCTGTATGTCAAATAAACAAATAAAATCTTAAAAAAAAAAAAAAAAAAAGACAACCGTTCAGTGAGGAAGTCCAAGCTGGCCACAGGGAGAGGCCAGAGGAAGCAAGGAACCCCAATAGGCTACCCCAGCCCAGCCACCAGCTGAGTGCACACAAGACTAGGACTCCCCTGAAAACTCACAGATTTATGAGATAATAGTATTCTGGTGGTTTGTTATACATGGGCATTGACTGAAACATGTAGGGAGGAATTTTATTCTGGGACTTAAAAAGTTTGAATTCAGGGCACCTGGCTGGCTCAGTCTGGGAAGAGTGCAACTCTTGATCTTGGGGTTCAGAGTTTGAGGCCCGTGTTGGGTGTAGAGATTACTTAAATATATAACACTTTAGGGGCGCCTGGGTGGCTCAGTGGGTTAAAGCCTCTGCCTTTGGTTCAGGTCATGATCCCAGGGTCCTGGGATGGAGCCCTGTATTGGGCTCTCTGCTCAGCAGGGAGCCTGCTTCCCCCTCTCTCTCTGCCTGCCTCTCTGCCTACTTGTGAGCTCTGTCTGTCAAATAAATAAATAAAACCTTAAAATAAATTGTAAACTGCACAATACTACATGAATTTAAGACACTATTAGTATAAAATTATTAATAATAATAGTCAAATAAGTGCACAAGGTATGTCCCCTCTTATGAATTTTAGTATCAAAGAAATTTTAGTATCAAAGAAAATTTTAGTATCAAAGTTGTTTTTAGAGAGTCTACACTGAAGTCTCTAACTGGACAAGAGAGGGTCGTCTCATCTACCTATAAAGTAGTTCAGCCCTACTTGGGTATTCCAATTTTCCAATGAGACTTCTTTCAGAGAGAAGTGGTTCTCGTATTTTATATCCACTTCCTCCCCAAATCTTTTTAAACTTTGCCTAAATGGTATATCCTAGGCCCATATTATTTTGAAGCAAACACCAGATACCACGTCATTTCATCCAGAATGTTTCACTGTATCTCCAAAAATAAGTACTCATTTATAACATAACCACAGATTATTAACATACTTTAAAAATTAATAATTCTGAGGGCGCCTGGGTGGCTCAGTGGGTTAAGCCTCTGTCTTTGGCTCAGGTCATGATCCCAGGGTCCTGGGATCGAGCCCTGCATCAGGCTTTCTGCTCAGCAGGGAGCCTGCTTCCTCCTTTCTGCCTGCCTCTCTGCCTACTTGCGATCTCTGTCAAATAAATAAATAAATAAATAAATCTTAAAAAAAAAAATAGTAATTCTGGGGCGCCTGGGTGGCTCAGTCATTAAGCATCTGCCTTGAGCTCTGGTCATGATCCCAGAGTCCTGGGATGGAGCCCCACATTGGGCTGCCTGCTCAACAGGAAGCCTGCTTCTCCCTCTCCCACTCCCCCTGCTTGTGTTCCCTATCTCACTGTGTCTCTCTCTGTCAAATAAATAAATAAAATCTTTTAAAAATAAAAAATAAAAATTAATAATCCGTGGGGCCCCTAGGTGGCTCAATTGGTTGAGTGTCTGACTTCAGCTCAGGTCATGGTTACAGGGTCCTGGAATCAAGCCCTGTGTCAGGCTCCCTGTTTGGCAGGAGTTCATGCTCTCTCCCTCCCTCTCTCTCTCTGTCAAATAAATAAATAAAAGTCTTTAAAAAGTTAATAATTCCATAATCCCATTTACTAGCCAGTCAGTATTCAAATTTCCCTAAAGGTGGGTCTATATATATATTTTAACAAATTCAGTCATTTCTGTTCAGTGTTTGAACCCTGCCTGCCCCCATTCATCTCTGCTTTTTACACTTGTCTCCTTTGCTTAGATCGTGCTTCCTTTCTCACCTCCCGAGCAAGACACCGCCTTCCAAATCTGTTCAAATATCACCTCCTTCAGAAATCTCTCCCCAGCAAAACTAAGCAGTTGGTCACTCCTACAGCATGGACACCCTGCTCCATCTGTGTACACACCTGTCTCTCCCTCAGACTGTGAGTTCCTTGAAGACATGAACTTTATTCTCTGGGTCTTTGTAACCCTTCTATCTAGCATGGTGCCTGGCCCATAGTATTTGCTTCAAGCCAGAGTATTATTTCTAAGGACAGGCTCCCAAGGCCTTTCCTTTGTTCTTGGTGTTGATCTAACCTTTTCTAAAGTTCAATGTCTTCTGCACAGATAGTGTTTTTCCTCCCTGATCTGGACTGGGGATTGACCTGGTGTTTGCAATCTGAAAGCTTTTAGAGAGCACTGGAGACAGGATTAATTGGTTTAGAGTCCCCCGCCCCCCTTTTTTAAGATTCCAAGATTGATATAAAGCAGAAAGACTGAGGGAAGTGAAAGCCACTTTGTCAATCAGCAGCCTGCTCTGGGACAAACGCACTAAGAGCTCTACAGAACTGGAAAGAAAAGGGTATTATTCTTCCCCTCTAATTGAATACCATCTACAAATCTACAGACCTGGCTCTCTGAGAAGGACCTTGGAACATACTCGCAGTTTCTAAACTGTAATGAATAACATTTTGAATCATACTTTTCAAGTGTTTCTTTAGCTCAGAACCCATTCTTTGGGTCTTTCAAGTCTACAAGATCAATATACTATGCAGATAAAAGCACTGGTAGAAAGGTGGCCAGCAGATCTTTGGGGCGCCGCTCTATTGGGGTCCCATATTGTCTCTCCCATGTGGTGCCTAAGACAGAACGCAAGGCATCCATCATTCATCCAATCTGTTACCATTCAACAATTTATTTTATCGAGTGCCTGCTGTGAGTTCTGTGCTGGTGGCATTGTGCAGAACAAGATGGGCTTCTCTTTTCTTGGGGTCTACACGATAGGCGGGGCACAGGGGAGAGAATCGGTAATCACTGTAAGCCAGTGGTTCTCAAACTTTATTTTTCATCGGAATCACCCGGAGGGTTTGTTAAAATACAGATCTCTGGCCCCGACCTGCAGAGGGTCTGATGCTCTGATGCAGTAGGTCTGGAGTAAGGCCTGAGAACATGCAATTCTAGGAAATTCCCAGTGGATCCTAAAACTGCTAGTCCAGGGACCACACTTTGAGAACTGACATCAATAATCACATGCTAAAATACCTTCAGATAATGGTAAGTGCTATGCTTTTAGAAAATAAGAAAAGGGGAATGGAGTAGAGCATTACCTGGGTGGGGAACCACTTTAGATGGAGTGACCAGGGCACGCCTCTGTGAGGTGATACTTGATTGAGATCAGAATGATGGAAAGGAGCCAGCCATCTAAAAATCTGGAGTGTAGGCAATTCCAAGAAAAAGACAAAGCAAGTGCAAAGACCCTGAGCAGGGAACAAGCACAGCATATTTGCGGATCAAAATACGACTTTAAAAGTGCCAGCAGACAGGATTTTTTGAAATGCAGCATAAAGAAAGCCGTTGGAGACTTTGAAGCAGAGTGCTAGTATGAACTCCTTTTGCGTTTTTTTTTTAAAGATTTTATTTATTTATTTGACACAGAGAGACAGAGATCACAAGCAGGCAGAGGCAGGCAGAGGGGGAAGCAGTCTCCCCGCTGAGCAGAGAGCCCAATGCAGGGCTTGATCCCAAGACTCTGAAACCATGACCTGAGCTGAAGGCAGAGGATCAACTCTCTGAGCCACCCAGGCGCCCATCTTTTTGCATTTTATTTATTTTTTTTATTTAAAGATTTTATTTATTTATTTGTCAGAGACAGAGGGAGAGAGAGTGAGCGAGCACAGGCAGACAGAGAGGCAGGCAGAGGCAGAGGGAGAAGCAGGCTCCCCGCCGAGCAAGGAGCCCGATGTGGGACTCGATCCCAGGACGCCGGGATCATGACTCGAGCCGAAGGCAGCTGCCCAACCAACTGAGCCACCCAGGTGTCCCTCTTTTTGCATTTTAAATATAACTTGTTTGCTATCAAATATCTCTTTGGCTACTATGTGGATTACGTACCATGGGGAAAGGGCAGGAGGGGAAGGGACAGCAAGGCCGAGAGAGCAGACAGACTGGTTAGGAGGCTCATGATGGGGGCAGGGAAGTTACTGGGGAATTGGTGACAAATGGTGAGCTAGAGAGTGGTGAACACTTGGGTTTTGCACTGCTTGGTTCCTGGTAGGGATCAGCAGATCGTCACCGAACAAATGAGAGAAAGAATGAAGCTACCTTCCTTTCTGAAATGATGATGATAATCTTTAATCCTTCACTGATGAAACGAAGAATTCCGAGCATCATCATTCCCCAAACTGGGTTCCATTGCCTACTTGGTCACAGGGATTTTGTGGAGGTGGGTGTGAGTGTAGGTGCGCACGTTAGCTGAATCTTTTTGGCTCTCCAAGCCCCTTGGCTCTCTGGCTCTCTTTTTAAATATTTCACTGCACCCTCCCCCACTTTTTGCCGGATAGAATGCAAGCTTCCAACAGCTCCCCGAGAATCATTTTCCCTTTGTAAAGCAAATTGAGTGGGGGCGGCTGGGAGCTTTGCGATTCCCCTGGGAGGTGTAAGGCGTTGGTTGGTCTCCGGGGACTCTGGTTGCTGGGAGAGGCTGGGAGTGATGAGCAAATCTTCCCTGCTGCGCTGAGGGCAAAATCAATTTATTCCTCTAAGTCATTTTCACTGAGCTGTTTTATTACCGTTTCCACTGCATCTCATCCCGCTAGAACAAAATGCAATCAAAACATAGATTTAATTTGACAAGGGGAAAGGGCCATGAACAACTGCAAATTGTCAGTACTGTGGCGGACGACAGCCCTGATCTCTGCAAGAACAAAGATGAGTCAAGAAGCTTCCGCAGATTAAAGAGAGCTGTCAAACTGCTCCACGAGGAAGCTTAGGTGTGGGGGAAAACATCTGAAACACAAGTCACTCCTTGGAATGCTAGCAAAACTTTCAGAATTCCCTGTTAAAACAATTCCATCGTTTTAGCATTAAGCTATTGTTTTAGTATTAGGTTTCAAAAGTTAAATAATAATAATAATAAAAGGAGAAAACCTATTTTTTGTTGCAGCGGTGACATTGAAATTCTTGCACCAGTCAAAAGGACTCAAGGGTCAGCTTTAACTTCCTTTAGCTCCCAGGACCCTGGAGGGCCCGGGGGTGGGGGTGGGGGTTGGGTAGCAAGAGCACAAACCCTTCCCGCTGAGCTGTCTCTCCTCTCCCAAGAAGCCCTTGTTCGCTGGGCGTCGTCCTTTCCAGGTCCTGGGCTTTCTAGATGAGGTCCCTGGAGAGCTCTCTCGCACCTTTCTTTTTTTCTCTTTCCTGCAAATCCATCTCTCTCTCTAATAATGTCTCTTAACCAGGCAAATACAAAAGCAGCCAAGGAAGAGAACTTTAGTAGGCTTTTTAAAAAATATATTTAACTATTAGTTCTATGTTCTCAGTTTCTGATTACAAATTTACGTAAGTAAAATGTATTAGCATTCTTTCTCAAAAATAAGAAAAAAAATGTTTTCTTTTTCTTTTTTTAAATTTATTTTTGTTTTGAAATCACAATCTGTGGGCCACTGATAGGAGAGAGAGAGAGAAATGGAGAGAGAGAGAAAGAGAGAAGGGGAAGGAGGCAGGAAGGAAGGAAGGAAGCAAGTAAGGTAGGAATGGAAGAAGCTCTATGTTCTTAGATTCCTTTCTGTGGGGGCCGCCTAATTGTGTTATCAGACTTTATGCCTATTTTTAAAGAAAGATGTTATTTAATCGTCTACGTTCCAGGGTCGGCACTAGCTCAGGAAAGGGAGGTCACACAGACCCGCCTCAAGAATGAACATTTGTGGGGCGCCTGGGTGGCTCAGTGGGTTAAGCCTCTGCCTTCGGCTCAGGTCATGATCTCAGGGTCCTGGGATCGAGCCCCACATCAGGCTCTCTGCTCAGCGAGGAGCCTGCTTCCTCCTCTCTCTCTGCCTGCCTCTCTGCCTACTTGTGATCTCTGTCTGTCAAATAAATAAAATCTTAAAATAAATAAATAAATAAATAAATAAATAAAGAATGAACATTTGTGTGAATATGTAGAGCTAGAAATTGTTCATCCTCCCCTTTGGAGAGAGACCAAGCAGATGGCTGGGTGAGGAAGCATGTGTTTAAAGGGCATCATGGAGAGAAGAGTGCTAGCCAAATAGAACACACATTCCACATGGTACCAGATGTGTAGCCCAGGTCCATATCCCTGCGTGGGGGCACAGGAGTGCCTGTGCATGCGCACCCCTCTCCCCAACCACAGTGGCCCCTCCTGGAGAAGCTCCGCCTTTGGTGAATGCAGCCTGTGAACTAGGCACAGCCCCAGAACGGGGTGGGCAGCTCTTAGCTACCCATTCTCAATAGTCCCCAAATACATAGATCAAAACATTAAAATTATTTATCTAAGTATTGCTTAATTCCTGTGTATATGTGTGCATGTATGTGTATGTTTCTTTATTTATTTCTACATTTCCGACTTGGCAGATATTGATCTCGTAATTAAAAACTAGTTTCTGGGGCGCCTGGTGGCTCAGTGGGTTGGGCCACTGCCTCCGGCTCGGGTCATGATCTCGGGGTCCTGGGATTGAGTCCCGCATCTGGTTCTCTGCTCAGCGGGGAGCCTGCTTCCCTTCCTCTCTCTGCCTGCCTCTCTGCCTGCTTGTGATCTCTGTCAAATAAATAAATAAAATCTTAAAAAAAAAAAAAAAAAGAAGGAGAGCAGCCTTTGGGATGGAGGTTGGGGGGTGAAGTGCTATGGAGGAGACAGCAGAAAAACCAGAGCTAAGTTGCCAAGGGGGAATTCGAGGTTGGCTTCTAACTTGAATTGCTTTGCCTTAAAAGCTCTGCCCAATGGCTGCAGGGACTAAGGTAAATTTACTCCAAAGCTACTGAAGCTTAGTCCCTAGGATACCCCTGCTTGCAGGGCCCAGTGAAGAGCCTTAACGATGTATTTATATGGTCATATGTTCCTTACAAAATTCTATAAGATATTTCAGGGGCACCTGAGTGGGCTTCAGACTCAGGTTATGATCTTGGGGTCCTGAGATGAAGCCTATGCTCAGCAGGGAGTCTGCTTCTTCCTTGCCCTCTGCCCCTCCCCTGCCTGTATTCTCTCTTGCTCTCTCTCTCTCTCTCTCAATAAATAAAATATTTTTTAAAAAGATTTTATTTATTTATTTGACAGAGATCACAAGTAGGCAGAGAGGCAGGCAGAGAGAGAGTGAAGCAGGCTCCCTGCTGAGCAGAGAGCTGGATGATGCAGGGCTCCATCCCAGGACCCTGGGATTGTGATCCTGGGATCATGACCTGAGCCAAAGGCAGAGGCTTTAACCCACTGAGCCACCCAGGTGCCCCTCAAAAAATAAAATCTTAAAAAAAAAAA
This sequence comes from Enhydra lutris kenyoni, assembly GCF_002288905.1. NCBI lineage: Eukaryota > Metazoa > Chordata > Mammalia > Carnivora > Mustelidae > Enhydra > Enhydra lutris. The sequence continues at coordinate 2,838,659 of NW_019154119.1, read as the reverse complement.
AAAAAAGATATTTTAACTGGAGTTACTTAAAACCACTGTCTCTTTCTACTCCCACTTCCTTCATACCCTCATGGCATGGCTGCAGGCATTTTTTAATTCTAAAGAGAAGTTGAGTTGGAGACAAATTTAGTTTGGTTTAGTGGGATATAATATGTGGTTCACAGTCACTTGCATGTATAGATATATTATTGTTAGCCCACCTAGTGTGGGAATGGCTGCCAGGAATATGGCCCTCATCCACTCGGCCAACTCACCTGGTAGCAAAATGCAGGGGTGCAAGGCCAGACATTTATTATACCCATTATTAATGGGTAATGAAGAGTTGTGCAGTGCCTGGCACTGTGAAGGAGAGTAAAGGAGAGTGAAGGAGAGACGAGGCTGACATTTACAGAGCCAAAAGCTAGTCTGCAGAAATCTCTTCCAACTACCAGATGTGCAAAACAGTGGAACTGGCTGTTCAGTTTTCTGCAATGCCTGATTGACTTGGAAATACCCTCCTGTTAGGAATGTACATGACACAGTGTATATGACCATAAGAGACAGGTGCCTGGATGGCTCAGTCAGCTAAGCCTTCCTGCTCAGGTCATGATCCCTGGGAGGTCCCTGGGGGGGGGGGGTCTCTGCTCAGCAGGGAACCTGCTTCTCCCTCTCCCTCTGCCTGCTGTTCTACCTGCTGTGTTCTCTCTCTCTAGTAAATAAATAAAATCTTAAAAAAAAATAACCAAAATAAAAAAAAAAAGATGAAAACAGAGAGGGAGGCAAACCATAAAAGACTCAACTATAGAGAACAAACTGAGGGTTGCTGGAGGGGAGGTAGGTGGGGGGGATGGGGTAACTGGGGGCTGGGCATTAAGGAGGGCACATGATGTGATGAGCACTGGGTTTTGAACGCAACTGATGAATCACTAAATTCTACCCCTGAAACTAATAAAAAAAAGTACACCATCAAAAAAAAAAAAAAAAACCCATAAGCAAAAAATTCATTTTTTTTAATGGAAATTGTACATAAGAGAATTTATCAGGATTCTTGTGTTTACAGGCACAATCTTGTGGCCATAATAAAAGAGTTAGTACATCTGTGTTTATGTTTTCTGCATCCCTGTAGATACTGACATGCGAAAATAATACCAAAAATTTAGGGGCGCCTGGGTGGCTCAGGGGGTTAAGCCTCTGCCTTCAGCTCAGGTCATGATCTCAGGGTCCTGGGATGGAGCCCCACATGGGGCTCTCTTCTCAGCAGGGAGCCTGCTTCCTCCTCTCTCTCTCTGCCTGTCTCTCTGCCCACCTGTGATCTCTGTCAAATAAATAAATAAAAATCTTAAAAAAAAATTCATATGAGGGGCGCCTGGGTGGCTCAGCGGGTTAAAGCCTCTGCCTTCGGCTCAGGTCATGATCCCGGGATCCTGGGATCGAGCCCCACATCGGGCTCTCTGCTCGGCGGGGAGCCTGCTTCCCCCTCTCTCTCTGTCTGTCTCTCTGCCTACTTGTGATCTCTGTCTGTCAAATAAATAAATAAAATCTTAAAAAAAAATTTCATATGAAACCATCACAATTAGAACATTGCCAAAAAACTGGTTAATAAGCATTATTATTTCAAACAGTGTTTAAGATTAGTTATTGGGCACACACAACTTGGAATGCCCTGAAATCTTATAGCTCAGAGATGAAAAAAAATTTGTTAGAGGATTCCCCAAAGTTGTTTTTTTATTTTTATTTTTTATTTATTTTTAAAAAAGATTTTATTATTTATTTGAAAGAAAGAGAGAGTAAGAGAGAGCAGGAGAGAGCATGAGAGGGGAGAAAGTCAGAGGGAAAAGCAGACTTCCCATGGAGCTGGAAGCCCCATGCGGGGCTTAATCTCAGGACTCCAGTATCATGACCTGAGTTGAAGGCAGTCGCTTAAGCAACTGAGCCACCCAGGTGCCCCTATTTTTATTTTTTTATAAAGATTTTATTTATGTATGTATTTGAGAGAGAGAGAGAATGAAAGAGAGAGCATGAGAGCTGAGTGAAATAAGTCAAGCAGAGAGAGTCAATTATCATATGCTTTCGATTATTTGTGGAGGATAAGGAATAACACGGAGGACACGGGGAGATGGAGAGGAGAAGGGAGTTGGGGGAATTGAAAGGGGAGATGAACCTTGAGAGACTGCGGACTCAGAAACAATCTGAGTTTTGGAGGGGAGGAGGGTGGGAGGTTGGGTGAGCCTGGTGGTGGGTATTGTGGAGGACACGTATGGCATGGAGCATTGGGTGTGGTGCATAAACAATGAATTCTGGAACACTGAAAAGAAATTTAAAAAATAAATAAAAATTAGGAAAAAAAAGAGAGAGAGAGCATGGGAGGGGAAAGGTCAGAGGGAGAAGCAGACTCCTCGCTGAGCAGAGAGCCCGATGTGGGACTTAATTCCTGGACCGTGGGATCATGACTCCAGCCAAAGGCAGCCGCCCAACCGAGACAACCAAGCACTCCGAGGTTTTCCCAAATTTAACCATAATTCTAAGAATTGACATTACCAATAAAGAGTTGAAGTGGAAAGAAACTTCTAAACTCTCAGTAAGAGAAAGACTGAATTATTTTTCTATTTTTGGGAAAGAAAACATTACAAAATTGCTGTCAAAGGCAGAGGCATCCAAAAGAAATACACTGTAGAAAAATACAGGGCAAAAAGTCTTAGAGGTCTGTCATGTATTTAAAATACCAGTTTTGGGGGCGCCTGGGTGGCTCAGTGGGTTAAAGTCTCTGCCTTCGGCTCAGGTCATGATCTCCGCGTTCTGGGATCGAGCCCCGCGTCAGGCTCTCTGCTCAGCAGGGAGCCTGCTTCCCTCTCCCTCTCTCTCTCTGTCTGCCTCTCTGTCTACTTGTGATCTCTGTCTGTCAAATGAATAAATAAAATATTAAAAAAAAATAAAATAAAAAAAATAAAATACCAGTTTTGTATTACTTTTCCGAATTTTGCAATGTGCTATTTGTTAGCTTTTTTTTTTTTAAAGATTTTATTTATTTATTTGACAGACAGAGATCACAAGTAGGCAGAGAGGCAGGCAGAGAGAGGGGAAGGGAAGCAGACTCCCTGCTGAGCAGAGAGCCCGATTCGGGACTTGATCCAAGGACCAAGGCACCCCTATTTGTTAGCTCTTAACTTCTGTAATATGTTGTGATTTATTTTCTCATTCTAAACAAATATTCACTCTGATATCTAATTTTGTTTCATAATATCTTTTCTTTTTCTTAATAAGGGCTCTCCTCCTACTCCCCAAAATTGCGTAAGGTCCAAATCCTGCAGACTTTGTCTCTACTGTTCCTGGCATAGACACATTTGGACTTTGTAGAGGCCATTATGAAAAGCCCAAAGAGGGGTGCCTGGGTGGCTCAGTGGGTTGAAGCCTCTGCCTTCGGCTCAGGTCATGATCCCAGGGTCCTGGGATCGAGCCCCACATCGGGCTCTCTGCTCAGCAGGGAGCCTGCTTCCCTCTCTCTCTGCCTGCCTCTCTGCCTACTTGTGATCTGTCAAATACATAAATAAAATCTTAAAAAAGAAAGAAAGAAAGAAAGAAAAGCCCAAAGAACACAGGGCAGGGGTTCCTGCGGGATTCAGTCAGTGGAGCTCGCAACTCTTGATCTCAGGGTTGTGAGTTCGAGCCCCACCTTGGGTGTAGAGATTACTAAAAAATAAAATCTTTTTTTTTTTTTTAAAGACTTTATTTATTTATTTGGGCAGACAGAGATCACAAGTAGGCAGAGAGGCAGGCAAAGAGAGAGGAAGGGAAGCAGGCTCCCTGCCGAGCAGAGAGCCCGATGCGGGGCTCGATCCCAGGACCCCGGGATCATGACCTGAGCCTAAGGCAGAGGCTTAACCCACTGAGCCACCCAGACACCCCGTTAAAAATAAAATCTTAAAAAAAAAGAAGGGTATACCCCGCGAACAGGTAAAGGGCTAATACATGCAATAGTACCATAATAAAATCCCCGATAATTAGCCACTTAGAAGAAAAACACAGATTTCCACTTTGAAAGGAGATGGGGCAAAGTTCTAACCAATAGGAATATGCAAATTCCAGGTTCCCATAAAGGAACAGGGTGTGTCCTCTACTTCTTTTTTTCCCCTTTCTGGTGACTGGAATGCAGATGTGGTGGTAAGCCTGTTGGTCTGTGGACAAGGGCAACACTCTGAAGATGTTCACCAACAATATGCAAGGAGTATGGGTCTCTACTTCCACAGAACAGCCCTATCGGCCCCCAAAGGAGCCTTGGTCCACTTAGACCCATAACACTACGTGAGTGAGTAATAAAGTTTGTAACTTGTTTAAGCCCCAATTGTTGTAGATCGCCAATAGGCAGCTGATCTTATATCCTAAGTGATACAACAACCATAATGATAACATGGGGTTCTTTTTTTTGTTTTTTAATTTGACAAACAGAGATCACAAGTAGGCAGAAAGGCAGGCAGAGAGGGAGGGGGAAGCAGGCTCCCCGCTGAGCAGAGAGCCCAATGCAGGGCTAGATCCCGTGACCCTGAGATCATGACCTGAGCCAAAGGCAGAGGCTTTAACCCACTGAGCCACCCAGGTGCCCCTAACATAGGGTTCTTAATTATTTATAAAATTCTGGTGTCTCTTATCAGTAGCTGCTGGTGAGTGGGTGGGGCAGGGAAAGGTCATCAGTTTGACCTTTTCTATGAGGATCCTGAAACCCAGAATGTTGACTGACTTGCCTAGGAGCAGGCGGAGGAGGGTCCCCAATACCACTACCTCACCAATGGGGACAAGTGCCAGGTGGAAGCCAATGTGTGCGCATTGGGCATCAGCGCGGGTGATGAGTGCGCTGGCTCTTCGCTTTTTTTTTTTTTTTTTTAAAGATTTTACTTATTTGAGAGTGAGAGAGAGAGAGAGAGCAAGGAAGGGGTTGAGGGGTTGGAGAAGCAGACTTCCAGCTCCGCAGGGAGCCCACCCTGGGGCTGGATCCCAAGAAGCTGGGATCCAGACCTGAGCCAAAGGTAGGCACTTAACCAGCTAAGCCACAGAGGTGCCCTGAATTTTTGCTCTTAACATTCACACCTGACTATTCTATTCGTAAAATCCTAGAGTAGGGACAGTTTACATCCTTGCTTTTCTTGTCTTCTTGTACTTTTCAAAATTTGCTGTGGCACATGGAAAGGAATATAGAATTGGGGGCGGGGTGTTGTTCCTGCTTCAAATATAATGCGTCTCTCCCTGTGTCCCTCTTTAATTTTCTCCTTTCCTCAGGGATTCGGTTTAAAAAGTCATCAGGTGGGCGCCTGGGTGGCTCAGTGGGTTAAAGCCTCTGCCTTCGGCTCAGGTCGTGATCTCAGGGTCCTGGGATCGAGGCCCGCATCGGGCTCTCTGCTCAGCGGGGAGCCTGCTTCCTCCTCTCTCTGCCTACTTGTGATCTCTCTCTCTCTCTCTCTGTCAAATAAATAAATAAAATCTTTAAAAAAATAAATAAATAAAAATAAAAAGTCATCAGGTGTGGCTGCAGAGCAGGGCCTGGCAAAGGTCGGTACCCACCAGAGGGCAATTGAGCATGGTGGCAGTGCTAGGAGGGTCAAGAAATTGGCCACATACAAGGGAATCCGGCAAATAAGTAAATCCGCTGGGGTTAATGGGAACCAGGTGTCTCACCTGTCAGGGAAAGGAGTTATAAATATGAAAAACGGGAACACCAAAACCAACCCTGAGAGGCTGGATCGACAGTGGAGGAATGGGGGCACCTGAGTGGCTCCGTCAGTAATCGTCTGCCTTTGGCTAGGGTCCTGATGCCAGGGTCCTGGGATTGAGTTCTGCATTATGCTCCTTGCTCAAAGGAGAGCCTGGTTCTCCCTGAGGCTCTGCCTGCTTGCAACTCTCTCCTTCTGTCAAATAAATAAATAAAATCTTAAAAAAAAAAAATTATTTATTTATTTGACAGAGACAGATCACAAGTAGGCAGAGAGGCAGGCAGAGAGAGGAGGAAGCAGGCTCCCCGCTGAGCAGAGACCCCCCCCCCCCATTTGGGGCTTGATCCCAGGACCCTGGGTCATGACCTGAGCTGAAGGCAGAAGTGTTTTTTGTTTTGTTTTGTTTTGTTTTTAAAGATTTTATTTATTTATTTGACAGACAGAGATCACAAGTAGGCAGAGAAGCGGACAGAGAGAGGGCTCCCCTGAAGGCAGAAGTTTTAACCCACTGAGTCACCCAGGCGCCCTAATAAAATATTTTTTAAAAAGATTTTATTTATTTATTTGACAAAGAGAGAGTAAGAGAGATCACGCATGGGGGAAGAGGCAGAGGGACAAGCTGGCTTCCCTCCAAGCAGGGAGCCCAATGTGGGGCTCAATCCCAGCACCCTGGGATCATGACCTGAGCCAAAGGCAGCTGCTTAACCAACTGAGCCACCCAGGCACCCCAATAAAATCTTCAAAAAAAAAAAAAAAAAGGAAGAAGAAGAAGAGGGAGTGGGATATTTACATAGTTCTCAGTCTCTCCTGACAAAGTACTATTCATTAGGAAAGGTTAAGGAAGAACTACTTTACAATAGAGAAGCCTGGTAGACACCGCCTAAATAAATGATCCAAGTTAAAGTCACTGGTAATAGGATAACGCAACGTCATTACCTGCCACCTAATGGCATACAGTGAGAAGGCCACAGCGTCCGACTGTGCATCACCTGGATCTAATTAGGAGGAAACATCAAACCTTAACTGAGGGACAGTCCACAAATTAACTGGACTGAAAGACTGAAACATGTTAAGGGTGCAAAAGTCAGGCATGGAGTAAAGTGGCGGGGTGCTGGCTGGCTCAATCGGTGGAGCCTGTGACTCCTGATCTCAGAGTTGTGAGTTCAAGTCCCCTGTTGGGAGTAGAGGTTATTTAAAAATAAAGTCTTTTTTTTTTTTTTAAGATTTTATTTATTTATTTGTCAGAGAGAGAGCGAGCACAGGCAGACAGAGAGGCAGGCAGAGATAGAGAGAGAAGCAGGCTCCCTGCCGAGCATGGAGCCCGCATGTGGGACTCAATCCCAGGATGCTGGGATCATGACCTGAGCCAAAGGCAGCCGCTTGACCAACTGAGCTACCCACGGGACCCTAAAAATAAAATCTTAAAGGAGCACATGGGTGGCTCTATTGGTTGAGCAGTGGACTCTTGATCTCCACTCAAGTCTTGGTCATGAGTTCGAGCCCCAAGTTGGGCCTTACGCTAGGCATGGAGATTACCTAAACAAAACAAAACAAAACAAAACAAAACAAAACAAAAAAGCTTTAATATAAACAAACAAAAAAGAGTCTATGGGTGTTCTTAGTACAATTCTTGCAACTGTTCTGTGAGTTTCAATTTATTTATTTATTTATTTATTTATTTATTGTTATTTTTTAAAGATTTTATTTATTTATTTGACAGAGATCACAAGTACGCAGAGAGGCAGGCAGAGAAAGAGAGGAAGAAGCAGGCTCCCTGCGAGCAGAGTGCCCAATGAGGGGCTGGATCCCAGGACCCTGAGATCATGACCCGAGCTGAAGGCAGAGGCTTTAACCCACTGAGCCACCCAGGCACCCAAGTTTCAAATTATTTAAAAAATAAAAATAAAATCCACACACAACAGAAAATATAAACAGTGAGTTAGATGAATAAATCTTTATGCCTTCCAAGTCCATCTCACCTGCTGACCATTTGTGTGACTCTGGGAAATCACTTTCCATTTCTGGGTTTACTTTTGCTTATTGGCAAGTGGGAACTTTGGATGTGAGCAAATAGTCATGTTGGTTTTTCTAGCCCAAAGGGGATAGCACCTTACCTCTCCCTCTGTCCCGTTGTGAAGAAAAAATGAGGCATGACTGAGTACAGGGGCTCCAGGGGCTCTGAGGGTCCTTGAGGGACTTAAGCCTTCTTCCTCTACCATCTTTGAATGTGTTCCTGGTGTCTACACAACCCCACCCCCCACTCCCCTTCCGTTGGCAGGGTTGAAAGACCGGCCCTCTGGGAGCTTGACTTGGAATTGCAAATGGTTGAAAGGAGATTCTCATCCTTCAGTGCGAATTCACTGCAATCACCTGGAGGTGCTCATTTCAAATGCAAATTCCTGGCAAATCCCCCTAATACTGGTTTAAACCTGTAGGGATTTGTCTGCCACCATTATTATTCTTTTTTTTTAAAGATTTTATTTTTAAGTAATCTCTACACCCAGAGTGGGGCTTGGATTTAGAACCCCGGGATCAAGTGTCCCATGCTCCACTCCAGCGACTGAGCCAGCCAGGTGCCCCGTCTGCCACCATCATCAAACCAGAAGTGGACAGACCCAGGCTGGTGTCCCAGCACAAACTTCAACAAGAACTTGGTTCTCCATGTTTTCCACTCTGCCAACCTTGACATGTTGTGCTTGCTGCCTCAGGGCTGGAATATGGCTGCTGCTCCTTGAACAAGCCCGACATACTCCCACCCATGAAGCTGGCATTTGCTTTTCCTCTCCTGGAGTCAGTGCACTTCTATACCTCCAGAAATCTGCTCAAATGTCACCTGCTTAGTAAAGGCTTTGAAACTGCAAATCCTCCCGCCCCATCCTAACTATCTGGGAACTCCCTTTCTCCTGTTTCTCTCTCTCTCTCTCCCTTTTTTTTTCTTTTTTTCTTTTCTTTCTTTTTTTTTTTTTGTGGTAAAGGTTTTATTTATTTGTTAGACAGAGAAAGACAGGGAAAGACGGAACACAAGCAGGGGGAGTGGCAGAGGGAGAAGCAGGCCTCCCACTGAGCAGACAGGGGGATCGACAGGGGGATGGATCCCAGAACCCTGAGATCATGACCTGAGCCCAAGGCAGACGCCCAACAACTGAGCCACCCAGGCACCCCCCTCCCCCCACCACATCTCCCTTCTGGGCTTTATTTTTCCCAACAACACTATCACCATCTGACATGCAATGTGTTTTCCTTGTTCAATGTCTTTTTCTCCCTACCCTATAGTGTAAGTACTGGGCAGGGGTGGGGAGGGCAGGGGCTTCTGTTTATTTTGTTCACTGCTGTATTCCCAGCACAACCTCTAGAATGAACATGTGGGTAACAGGTGCTCGGTAAATGGTTGTTCAATGAGAGAATGCACTTCCAGGAGGTACATGTGATTTTTAGGAAGGAAGAAGAAGGGGAAGAGGAAAAACATTTCCACAAATTCGTAACTTCCATTTATGTCTGCTTAGCCAAAACCATGTTACATGGCCACTTGTTGCTGCAGGAGAGTCTAGCAATATGAATATTTTTAGTTGGATACACTGTTCTCCCTTTTTTTTTTTTTAAGATTTTATTTAACAGAGAGAGAGAGAGAGAGAGAGAGCATAAGCAGAGGGAGCAGCAGACAGAGGGGGAGGGAGAAGTAGGCTCCCGGCTGAGCAAAGAGCCCCAATGGCTGCGGGACTGATCCCACGACTCTGGGATCATGACCCAAGCCTAAGGCAGCTGGTTAACCAACTGAACCACCCAGGCGCCCTATGCTGATCTCTTTGAGCAATTTTTATGAATAAGGAAGAAGGGAAGAATGGATATTGGAAAGACAACCTATAGGGTCTACCCTATGCATCTGTACTTGACCTAATGGAGTAGAAAGAATCTCTGAGGGTGTTAATTTTGATGCAGGTGAGCCTTGGACCATGTCCTAAGAAAAATAGAATAATAGGATGGCTGCAGAGCAAACTTTCTTTCCTTTTTTTTTCCCCCAAGATTTTATTTATTTATTTTTTTTTTAAAGATTTTTTTATTTATTTGACAGACATAGATCACGAGTAGGCAGAGAGCAGGCAGAGAGAGAGAGGGAGAAGCAGGCTCCCTGCTGAGCAGAGAGCCCGATGTGGGGCTCGATCCCAGGACCCTGGGATCATGACCCGAACCGAAGGCAGAGGCTTTAACCCACTGAGCCACCCAGGTGCCCCGATTTTATTTATTTTTTTGAGAGAGAGAGACAGTAAGAGTGAGCATGAGAGGGGAGAAGGTCAGAGGGAGAAGCAGACTCCCCGCTGAGCTGGGAGCCGGAAGTGGGACTCCATCCTCGGACTCCAGGATCATGAACGGAGCCAAAGGCCACTGCTTAACCAACAGAGCCACCCAGGTGCCCCAGAGCAAACTTTCTTTCTTTCTTTTTTTTTTTTTTAAAGATTTTATTTATTTATTTGACAGAGATCACAAGTAGGCAGAGAGGCAGGTAGAGAGAGAGGGAAGCAGGCTCCCTGCTGAGCAGAGAGCCCAATGCGGGCTCCATCCCTGGACCCTGGGATCATGGCCTGAGCTAAAGGCAGAGGCTTAACCCACTGAGCCATCCAGGCGCCCCAGAGCAAACTTTCTTAAGCCAACTTTCTTAAGCAAACTTTCTTAAGGGTGACGGATGCACACGTCATGGATGGCTCACAGTCACAGACAGCTGTGCAGACCACACTCCATCCCCAGAACTACCCCCACCATCTTTCCTGAGACAATCTTTATTTCCACTCCCCCTCCATACGCATGGTTACAGCCACAGAACTTTCGGAGGTCTTGGTCAGATATCATGTTTCCACCCACCTGACCTTAACCACTGAACTGGAATCACATTCCCATGAATCTGGCACTGGAACTGAGTTCTAAGTCTCTCTAGGTGACTGGATTGTGTCAACAGAGAGCTGCTGCTGGCAGATGTATATTCTACGTCACAAACTGGAGTAGCCGAGGAAAGAGCTCAAACCCCACAAGGAAGAAGTTGGGTGAAGTAAAGAGGGTCTTTGTGGCGTTTGAGTCCCCGGGACTCAATTATTCCTGAGCACTGGTTCTGTCCTTGTCCTTGGGGTCCATGGCACACTTTTCTGTGTCCTTATTTCATTCAGGCCATCTTTAATGAATCTTTAGTATGCCCAAGAGTTTCCACTAACACACACCCCAGCCTCTGGAGATCAGGGGCTCAGTCTTGGAGGAGGAGGTGAAACATGGCGGCTTCTTTATCAACAAACAGTTAACCAAAGATCTGGGTGCCAAGGGAGAGTTTTTACCCTCTGGCTTTTTTGTGAAGCTCTAGAAAACCACCTGTGTCAGCCATACAGGTAAACCTCGATTGCTAACAGGAGAAAGGAGTGTTTTTTCTTCTTCTTCTTCTTTTTCTTTTCTTCTTCAAAGATTTTATTTATTTGACAGAGAGAGAGAAATCACAAGTAGGCAAAGAGGCAGGCAGAGAGACAGGGGGAAGTAGGCTCCCCGCTGAACAGAGAGCCTGATGGAGGGCTCGATCCCAGGACCCCGGAACCATGACCCCAGCCCAGAGCCGAAGGCAGAGGCCCAACTCTCTGAGCCACCCAGGCGCCCCAACAAGTGGTTTTAAAAGAGGACCTCTACATTCAGGTTCTGAAGATTTGGTTTTATTTCTGACCACTCCCCTTCTATCCCTGGCCTTCGCTACTTATAAAACACACACGGTGCCTATCATTTTCCTGAGGAACAGCTGGGTTCGAGGGGTGGCACAGAAGGGAAAAAAAAAAAACAAAAAAACATGGGCTTTAGAGTGTGCAAATCCAGCCTCGTCGCTACCCACATGTCTTGAGCCAAGTTAGTTCATTTTCCTAAATCCCATCTGTGAACTAGCGACAATACCCTCCATGGGGGAGGCTGAAGTGAGCGTGCACCAGGGCGAAGGACCTAACCCAGCACCTGGCAGATCTCCAACAGCAGAGCCATTCCAGCCCTGGCCCTCCAGGCTGGTGCAGGGCAGGTGGGCAAGGAGCCCCTCCAGGGGAAGGGTCAGGTTCCCAACCAACTGGTCAACCACAGTGCTCCCCGAGGGCCCCCTCCTCCCTGGGAGGTAGGGGCTTTGTGTTTGTTTGTTAGCATCAATGACTTTTCATTTCCCATAAGGCCTCCGTGCTCCAGGAAACCAACAGCCAGAACCCAGATGGAGGGAGGGAAAGAAGCCCTGGGAAGAGAGCCGAACGGGATATTAGTCTTTTAAACCATTTTAATTCTGTGCCCACCATGTACCAGGCACATCTATGTGCTTTACACACATTACTACCCGCTTTCATCTCTCCTGACTGATCAGTGGAGGAGCAGAGCTGTCACATGGTGATCGACAGCTAATCTGGACATCCAGGCTGTTCAGACACCTGCTAACAGCTCAGAATGAACTGGGATCGGGACCGTTCGCCCGGAACACGAACAGCCATTGCCATGGCTCTCACACAGACTTTAGGCTAGAGCTGGGACCTTCCTCCAGGCCCTGCTGGGCACACGAGTCCCCTTTAAGCCGCCCATTCTTCCCCAAGGTCCTGATACCTGCAGCTGAGATCTGAAAACTCCCCAAGCCCTCTTGGAAAAACAAGGAAGGGAGAGAAAGGAGAAAGTGCATAAGCAAGTATAAGGAGGTACAAAAGGAAGAGAAGGCAGGCAACCAATTCTGTGACGATACTCATTCCTTTATTATCGACTGTGTTAATCTGGACAGGGCTGGGCGGCAGGCTGCCAGCGGCACCAAGCTGCCGGTGCGTTTCAGCTCGACAGAGAGGCCTCATCTGAAGCCAAGGAGACAGAGGGTAATGTTTTTTATATATATTTATATATTACATACGTCCCCGTATAGTCATATGTATAGAGTGACAAGAATGGGCCACTGCATTAACTGTTGTCCTAAATAAAGACCATAGCAACAGACACAGAAATATGGTCCTCATCAAGGCCTTCACTTTGTCAATCAAATGTTCGGTACACCAAAAGGGAAAGGAGAGAGACAGAGACTGAGATCCAACCACCCCGGTGGTCCTGTTCCCAGCATATCTTACACTGAGTGTCGAGTGTCCCCCAAGTGTAGAGCGGAGGTAAACACACACACACACACACACACACACACACACACACACACGTACACAAAGCCGCAGGCAGGAGCTCCTCCTTCGACACACCTCGGGCCCAGCCCTTGGACCGGGGGGGGGGGGGGGGGGGGGGGGGTGGGTAGTGAAACTGGGTATTTTGTGCTCTAAGACTGTGAGGGTCAAGTGACCAGATGACGCAGAGTCGATGTGTCCAAGTGATGAATGGGGGTGACACGTGCTGTTTCATCCACAAATAAGAAAGGTCAGCGGGAGAGGCTGCTCAGTGTAGGCATGAAGTCCCTTGGTGCCCAGGCCACCTGGGGGATTTCTACACATAATTCCTGTCCCAGACACAGTCAAACCTCTGATCCAAATCCTGAGTCTCAAATAATCTCTTGGGCTCTGATGAAGAATGGTGTTCCCCTGAAGGACAGGAGCAAATGGCAATTGAGTTGTCCAACCATCTAGTCCAGTAACTACGGCAGAAATGACAGCATCAGTGAATGAAACCAAACCATAGCTTGGTCCCTAGAGCAGAACTTGAACTGTGCAAGAAGGGTTCACTTCCTGATGGAAAGAGAAGACCCACGTAATCAGCCCCCACCCCTGCCCCACCTCCCACTCACCAAATTCAAGCAGCTCCGTCAAGTTTCATGCTTCTGTCCCAATGACTAAAATCCTTTTATTTCTGGGAACCAGAGATTCCCACTATGAGGGCATTTTGAGATCTTAAATCACTTGTTTCTTTCATAATTACCTCTTTATTCCTCTACCAAAATATACACTTACAAAGTAAATCAATGAAAATTAATCTTTCTTTCTCTCTCTTTTTTTTTCTGGTCAAAACTTACTTACTACTTGAGATAACTGGAAACATCTTCAGATGTCACAAAAGGAGGTGGGGAGCATTTCCCTAGGGACTAATTTGCACAATGCTGAAGAAAGGATCTGTTTTCAACAAAACAGTGCATGACAAATGGGATGCAGAAACAGGCGTTAATTGGCAAAGCTGGCAGATCGGGCCTGGGTCTCTGTCTCCTGTGCTACGTGAAAAGCAACAGATTCCGGTACCTTTGCGTAGCCAGAGGGAGAACGACATTGATTCCTGCTACCCTGAACTGGGCTCCAGGCAGCTGCAGAGGAAAATGACCACAGCAGGAAGGAGCAGCATTTCAAAAACGGGGAGCTGGCTTGATCACTTGTTGACCCAAGTTATTTCTCTGAGGGGACAGAAACAAAGGGACTCAGAGACGGGACTTCCTTTGATGACTGTCTGTGTTGTCTCCATTATGGTTTCGTTTTCTGCAGGTCCTGAGGGGGGCCTCCATCGGTCGGTTCACAATTCCCATCCAGAGGTTGGGACGGTGGCCAGGAAGCAGAGTTGGGTAAGCCATGAGTTCTTGCCGAAGCCAAAGAGCATGGGCTGTGTCGGTGAGATCATGTAAGTCCTTGAAAAGGAGCCCAAGAGGCCGAAAGAGGTTATCTGAGGTCCGGAGAGGGAAGTGCAGGCCTCTGTTCGCTGGGAGCACAGGCCCAACGCTGTCAGGACATCTCTGGTCCTTTGTGGACATCTAGCGTTTTTCTAGTCCCAGAAAGTGCTTAGGAACTGCTCACAGTCAGCTGGAGGAGATGGATGATGGAGTGAGACAGGTAGAAAAAGTGCTCTCTTCTCAGGCCCTGGCTACCTTCCCTTCTGGGAGCAGCTGACAGAGAGGAGCTTGAGGTCTGACACGGGGGTGGGGGGTTCTAAAGTCAGAAGGAAAGGAGGCTATGTAGTGACCACGGCAGGCTCAGGCGAGGGCATCTCCCCCAAAACCGAACTCCACAAATAAATAACATTAATTAAATAAAGGAGGCTGAGAAGAGCGGGCCGATGCACGGTCTGCCAGGGTCTCGCCCCCTCACACATACGCACACGCACATGCACACACACGCACGCACACTGAGTGTCAGGTGAGACGATCCAGGGTTGGCTCCCCGTCCCAGGAGACTCTTGGCCGGGCAGCCTGACGGAAGGTTGTCACTCATGGTCTAGCACTGTTGTGGGGCACAGAGCAGCGGAGGCCAGTGAGGCGTGTGGGGTAGAGGCTGGAGGCCGCTGAGGAGTCTGGCACCTGCAGAGGGGAGGGATGAGGTGCGAGAATGGGGAGGTTGAGAAACAGCGGGAAACTGAGAAGTGAGGACTGGCCTTTGCCTCATCCTGTTGCTATGGGAACTCCTCCCTGAAGACCCCAGTATCCCCTCCCCCCACCCTTAATGCCTGGCAGGTACAACCAAAACCCTCTTCAGCCTCATCCAGCCTATGTGGTCTCCATGCCTCCTAAGTCCCCTGCCTGCTCTGAGCACAGGGGTACTGACCAGGACCTGGACTTTCGAACTTTAGATGTGGAAGGTCTTTCCAGAAAGCTGTCCAAGCGCATGAGCCTCTCCATGTGTAGTGCGCGGGGATCTTGTTCTTGGTCATGAGAGAACTCCATCTCGAAGACAGCTGGAGGGGACACATCCAACTCCAGGAACATGATGTTTTCAGCCTGTGGTGGGAACATCAGAACAGACGTTGAGCAGCGGCCCTGAAGGTTCCATCTCTTTGGCACTCCATTGATATTGGGGATAGCAGAGGTGGTGAGGTAGGCAGAACAAGCAGAGATTATGAGCATCACCTCCCTTGGGCTCCCTCTCCTTCCCCTCCTTCTATTTCCCAGCTTCTTACCCTGTACCTGGGGTGGGACCCCATTGCCATAGCAACCCGAGCATACTGGCTGATAGGCCTCTTGTAGCCCACTGCGGACGTTGGACGCTTCTTCATTTGGCTGTTGCTGCTGTGGGGAAGAGGCTATATTAGAGTGGGTTTCTTTGAAATGGGGGAAATGATACGAAGAATTAAGTATCGTTCAAAGCAGGCAGGAGGTTCTGCAGATAGTCCACAGGAATGTTCTTCTCTTTGTTTTTTTTGTTTTTTAAGATTTTATTTATTTATTTGACAGAGAGAGACAGCGAGAGAGAGAACACAAGCAGGGGTAGTGGGAGAGGGAGAAGCTGAGCGGGGAGCCCCACGAGGGGCTTGATCCAAGGACCCTGGGATCATGACCTGAGCCAAAGGCTGATGCCAAGGATTGAGCCACCCAGACGCCCCTCTTCTCTTTGTTCTAATACAGTTGGACAACTAAAAAGTATCATAACCCAAGAAACCATATATTTCTTTACTCTTGTATTTTTTCTGTCCCCGCCCTCCCCCTCACAGTATAATGGTTTGACTAAGGGCTGAAATGAAGAAAAGAAATCCAATCTTCTTTTAGCTTTCAGATTCATATGCTGATTTCACACACTATGCAAAACCATTGATGATGAGTGGCTCTTTTTGGTTTTCTTCTTAAGAGTTAGTCCAAAAAAAAAAAAAAAGATAAAAAAATCAGGCTTGAAATACAAGGGTCCCAAAATAGCCTAAACAATCCTCAAAAAGAGCAAAGTTGGAGGGTTCGCATGTCCCAGTTTCAGAACTTAATACAAAGCCTAGAGTAATCAAGGCTCTGTGGTGCTTGCATAAGGACAGACATGGAAATCAATGGATTAGAATTGGGAGTCTAGAAATATATCCTTATACGTACAATCAGTTGATTTTTTTTTTTTTAAAGATTTTATTTATTTATCTGACAGAAAGAGATCACAAGCAGGCAGAGAGGCAGGCAGAGAGAGAGGAGGAAGCAGGCTCCCCGCCAAGCAGGAAGCCCGGATACCGGGCTCGATCCCAGGACTCTGA
The DNA here is from genome assembly GCF_002288905.1 of Enhydra lutris kenyoni. Lineage (NCBI taxonomy): Eukaryota > Metazoa > Chordata > Mammalia > Carnivora > Mustelidae > Enhydra > Enhydra lutris. The sequence goes on along the minus strand of NW_019154119.1, from coordinate 2,822,103 downwards.
GATCATGACCTGAGCCAAAGGCAGAGGCCTTAACCCACTGAGCCACCCAGGCGCCCCAATCAGTTGATTTTTTATAAGAATACCAAGACCATTCAATGGGGAACAAACAGCCTCTTCAATAATCCGTACTGGGACAACTGGATGTCCAAAGGCAAGAAAAATGAAGTTGGATCGTTACCTTGTATCATCTATAAAAATTAACTCAAAATAGATTACAGACTTAAATGTAAGTGCTAAGAAAAAAGTCTGCATTTCCAACAAAATGTTAACAGTTATTGTCTTTGGATGGCTTGGTTACAGGTGATTTTTATTATCTTTATGCTATTCTGCAAAATCTAAACTTTTTTATAATGAAAATATATCACTTTATATCTAATTATCTCAGATATTCAGAAAAGCATAAAAAATAATTTATGTACGCTTAATATTCAGCTTTGTCAAGTCATCTGTTTCACATTTTGTTATACTTACATCAAATTTTTTTTAAGAGATAAAGTGTAAGCAGTTTCTTTTTTTTTAATGTAAGCGGTTTTTAAATCTCCTGTCTCTCCCTCCCCAGAGTTAATTACTTTCTTGAATTAGCGGTGCTAATCAACGCAGTGCATGTTTTTATAGTTACTTATATATGTGGATATTCATAAATAATATACATGGGTATTTGTATGCCTATTGCAAAAATTTGAACTGCGTGGTATACGTACTGCATTTTCTTTGTGCTCAACAAACTCTTTTCTTTTAGATTTATCCATGTACCTCTAGATTAGATTATTAAAGATTTGCTTATATTAACTATTTTAAGGTTGCAATATAACATCATATATACTTATGTATATGTGTAATATTCTCTTGTTGATGGACATCTAGGTTGATTTTTTTTTATTAAACACAGTGCTGTTGTGAACATTTCTGTATAGATATCTTTGAGTCCATATTCAACAGTTTCCCTGGGGTATACACCTAGGAATGCAATGGTTCCATGGTAGGGTATGTACATTTTCAACTTTGCTAGATAGTGCCAAATTGCTTTTCAAATTGGTTATGCCTTTGAACACTTCCATTGCTTTCTATCCTAGCCATCTCACAGGATGGCAGACTTCTTCCTTTCAGCAGTTTGATGAATGTGGCGTATTGCTTTTATTATCCAAACAAGCAAACCAAGATAGGAAAGAAATCCACAAAGTATTTCCATTAAAACAAAGTAACACAGGTTTTGGAGTAAGACCTATCTGAGTTCGAACTTTGGCTCTGCCCCTTAAAGCTGTGTTACCTTGCGAAGTCACCAAATACCTCTGAGACTCAGCTGTGTCACCCTCCACCCCCCACCCTGTCGACAACACAGAACTGCTGAGATGAAGCAAGACAAGCATTTAGCAGAGCACACAGCAAAGGCTCAACCTCCCAGCAGCTGGGAAGATGATTTATTCTCCATTCAACTTGCTAATTTCAGGCAGGGATACAAAGGAGCAATGCAAAAAAAAAAAAAAGCCAAAAGGCAGACAGAAGACAGAAGAGGAGAAGAAACAGGCCGAGTACTTCACAGATAGGACATCCTGTCCTTGAGGAGTGGAACGAGCAGTGCAGGGGCTGAGGGAACGGTGCCTGCCTTCTGCAGCAGAGAGTACCGAGCAATGCCATTCTTGTGGTTCATTTTATCAAGCACATAGGAGAGTGCTGGACCCCACCTAGGGGTCCCCTCTGGCCCTACTTTATGGGTAAAAACAGGGAAGGATAGAACTGTAGAAGCCCCAGCTCACTCTGCAGCTGTGTGGCCCCTGGGGCAGGGGGGAGGGGTGCCGGGCGGGAAGGGGGAGAGGTGCGGGGGGGGGGGGGGGGCCGGTCTGAGTGGAGGAGGGTAGGGAGGCTGTACATGCGCACAGCAGCAGCCCTGACAACTCCAGGAGAGAGGGGGGAAATTAGTAACATCACCTCTTATTTCTACGGTGCATCTACACATCCCGTTTGAACTTCGCCACAATCTCCCGAGGTGTAGACAGGGCAGAAAAAGAGCCTGAGGCTCGGGACAAGCAAAATGCCTTTGGATCAGGAAGACATTTGGAACTGGATCTGCCTAGATACTCTTTTTAGGATGCTGCACTGTGTCTCAGGAGGACACCAGGCCAGGCTGGGGCTGGGAGCGTCTGCGAGCTCTGGGAATAGGACTGGGGGACAGGGCTGGGAGATCGGAGTGGTGGATCAGTGTGAACTGGCAGCCTGACCCAGTAAAGGTGCCAGGGCTATTCTGGGTGGCATGCGGGAAGAAGGGGCTGGGGGAGGGGAGTCTGTAATTGGGACACCAAATTTCCCATCTACTCCCTCTTCTGCCCCAGGCCTACTTTCCATGATTGATCCCTCTCTAGTAAGAGGGTTGTGGCTGACTGCCCAGAGCAGGGGCCTGGCTCTGCCTAAAAGCCCCCTCCCAACAGGGACCCACAGTAGTTACATGCTGCGTAGATCCTAAGACTTGTCCTATGACCCACCCTTGCTGCTATATGGCTGCTATCACAATATTTTTTCCCCTTAATAATAATAAAAAGTGATCTCTCAGCTCTTAGGGGCCAACTCCGATGTCATTATTAGATGTCTGATTCCCCTCTTTTTCTCTTCTGTGCTGAAAACTGGCATCCAACATCATAAGGAGAGTTTTCTTTCCAGGTCATGCCCAATCCTCTGCCACAGCAAGCCTGGTCTCTGCGATCTAGTTAGTCCCTGTGTCCCCGCAGGCCAGCGGTCCACCAGGCAGCATTCCCTGGCATGTCTACTGACCCTTTTTTTTTTTTTTTTAAGATTTTTACATTTATTTTAGAGAGAGAAAACATGAGCAGGGGGAAGGGCAGAAGAAGCGGGAGAGAGAGAAAAACCCCAAGTAGACTCCCCGAGGAACGAAGAGCGGGACTGGATCCCAGGACTCTGAGATCATGCCCAGAGCTTGAATGTAGCCGCTCAGCCGACTGAGCCACCCAGGCCCCCCCTAAGTGGTATACATACATACAACAGTACGTTCTAAGTTAGACAAAATGTTTATAATCCTTCATCAGATCCTGAAATTTCCTTCTAAGAAAGTCATCTGGGAGAGCCTGGGTGGCTCAGTCGGTTAAGTCAACTTCACAGGTGAAGCAATTTGGGTTCACAGAGGTTTAAAAACCTTTTCCAGGGGTGCCTGGGTGGCTCAGCTGGTGCAATGACTGACTGTTGATCTCAGCTTAGGTTGTGATCTCAGGGTCCCGGGATCCAGCCTGAGGCCAGGCTTCACACTCAGCAGGGAGTCTGCTGCCCTTACCGCTCTCTCCCTCTCAAGTAAATAAAATCTTTTTTTTTTTTTTAAGATTCCATTTACTTATTTGATAGAGAGAGCCATCACAAGTAGGCGGAGAGGCAGGCAGAGAGGTGGGGGGGAAGCAGGCTCCCTGCTGAGCAGACAGCCCAATGCGGGGTTCGATCCCAGGACTCCGAGATCGTGACCTAAGCTGAAGGCAGAGGCTTAACCCACTGAGCCAGCCAGGTGTCCCAAATAAATAAAATCTTAAAACAAAAACTAAAATGTTTTCCAGGCCAAGTAAGTGGCAGAGCAGGGACTAGAATTCAGAATGTTCTAAACCCCAAGTCCAGTCTCTTCCTACTGCACCATGATGCCTTTGAAAAGATTCTAGGGTAGCTGGGGTTGCAAAGGGCCAAGGGCTAAAGTCACAAATAGAATTTTATGAACTATGAACCAATGTCTACAGACATTGCCAAATATAAAGCCCTAGAAGACAATTTTGTATAAATCCAATGAAAATTAAAGTCTATAAAGATAAGGGTGCCTGGATGGCTCAGTGGGTTAATCCTCTGCCTTCGGCTCAGGTCATGACCCCAGGGTCCTGGGATCGAGCCCCGCATCGGGCTCTCTGCTGGGCGGGGAGTCTGCTTCCTCCTCTCTCTGCCTGCTTGTGATCTCTGTCTGTCAAATAAATAAAATCTTAAAAAAAAAATGTCTATAATGAGAAACTAAACATTCAAGGTCATATTGTACAGTAGTTTTTGCTGGAGCTGGCTGTGAAACTGGTTTCTCAGTTCAAGTTTCTTTCAAAATTGTTTGTGAGGATGGAAGGCACCTTACCTGTGATTCAACCAGTGGTGACAAAGAGATTTTGGAGAAAAAAGAAAACGGGGTAGATTTCCAAAATAAGTACATATGGGCGTGTTTTAGGAGTTGCCTGGAGGGTGTGCCTGGCTAGCTCAGTTGGTTAAGTGTCCAACTCTTTTCTTTTTAACTTTCTTAAAATTTTAATTTTTAAATAAAGATTATGTATTTATTTAACAGAGAGAGACATACAGTGAGAGAGGAAACACAAGCAGGGGGGGCAGCAAAGGGAGAGGGAGAAGCAGGCTCCCCACTGAGCAGGGAGCCAGATGTGGGGCTCCATCCCAGGACCCTAGGATCATGACCTGGGCTGAAGGCAGATGCTTAATGACTGAGCCACCCAGGCGCCCCAAGTGTCTGACTCCTGATTTTGGCTCAGGTCAGGATCTCAGGGTTGTGAGATGGAGCCCTGCATAGGACTCGCACTGGGCCTGGAGCCTGCTTAAGATTCTTTTTTTGTTTGTTTTAAGATTTTATTTATTTATTTGTCAGAGAGAGAGAGAGCACAAGCAGGGCGAGTGGCAGACAGAGCAGGCAGAGGGAGAAGCAGGCTCCTGGGTGAGCAAGGAGCCCAATGTAGGACTCGATTCCAGGACCCCGAGATCATGACCTGAGCCAAAGGCAGACGCTTAACCGACTGAGCCACCCAAGCGTCCCACTTAAGAGCCTTTCTCTCCTGCTCCCTCTGCCCCTGGCATGCTGTCCCTCTATCTCTAAAATAAAACTAAACCAAAAACACCCCCCCCAAAATACCCCTGCATGCAGTTTGGGGGGCAACTCTGTGCAAGTTGAAGTCAATATGTAGGGACTGATTCTTCCCAAAGAGTTCTGTAAAGAAAACACTACACAGATATGCCCCAGTGGGAAGCTTTTGAGAAATGATCCATTTTCAGGCTTTCTGATGACAAGGAAAACACCTTTTCTCTCTGTGCACTACTTTCCTCGAGCAAGACAAGACGGATGGTGGGGAAGAGAGGAGTGAGAGAAGAAGTGGGAACAGGGCCTCACAAGCAACTAAGCTCTCCTGTTCTGCCCAGAACTGTTTGGGGGGTGGGGAGGAGGGGGTTGAGGCACACAAAGAGCAGGTCAGGAGCACAGCTTCACCTTTAAAGCCAAAGAGACAGGAGACAATGGGCTAGGAAAGCCAGCAGGCATCCGGGGCATATGGGAATTCTTTGCACTGTTCTTGCAACGCTCAGTTTTCCAAATAAAAAGTTAAAAAACATGCCTTCTCAGAGTCTCTCATCTCATCTCTATCTAATGTAAAGAAATTCCTCCACCTGCAAACTTTTTTCTTTTCAAAGCTTTTATTTTGGGGGCTCCTGGGTGGCTCAGTTGGTTAAGCACCTGACTTCAGCTCACGTCATGATCTCAGGGTCCTGGGATTGAGTCCTGCTCGCAGCAGGGAATCTGCTTCTTCTCCCTCTTCCTCTGCCCCTTAGCTTGCCCCCGATCTCTCTCAAATAAATAAAACCTTTATTTATCTGTTTATTTGAGTGATAGAGAGCACGAGAGGGGAGAAGGTCAGTGAAAAAAGCAGACTCCCCGCGGAGCTGGAAACCTGATGCAGGACTCGATCCCGGTGCTCCCCGGGATCATGACCTGAGCCAAAGGCAGTGGCTTAACCAACAGAGCCACCCAGCCGCCCAATGAATAAAATCTTTTAAAGAAATTACTTTTAAGTAATTTCTACACCAAACATGGGGCTTGAACTCACAACCCCACAATCAAGAGTTGCATTCTCTACCGATTGAGCCAGCCAGGCGCCCCTGTAAAACTTAAGTTGACAAACTCAGAATTCTAACTACAAAATCCCTAACCCTACAGATCAGAAGCCTCACCAGCATCTCTCTCCAGCAGAGGGCACTAGAGTCGTGGCTTTCAAGCTGGGCTTCCTTGCAGAATCTCCTGGAAGCTTTGCGTCAAGTCCAAAGTGACACCATTGAAAAGTCCTCTATTCATGAACTTGCCACTTACAAAGCTGCAATGTGTCAGCTTGGGTAGGGCCAACCTTTTAGACAGCAGACCGATTAAATAGGCATCTGATGTTTCGGGGAGAAGCCAGAGATCTTTATAGCTAGCTTCCCACCTAGAGCTGGGGAGAGTTCTGCGCTATCTTGTCATTAATATTCCTAAGATAGAGAGAGCAAAGAACCCCCAGGAAAGTGCTTTGGTCTCCAGCCTCCTAAACAGCCCTGTACAGATTTTCAATTAAAGGACTGTGGTCGGGGCTGAGTGAGGCAGTCAGTCCCTCTGTTGGGTTTGAGGAGCATCTTATTCTCCAAGCTACCAGCAGGGGGAGCTATACACCCAGTAGGTGGATGCAAACTGTCCCTTCCAGCTTGGCTGTAGGGAAACAGGTGGAAATGCTGAATCACCAGGCTGAGCTGCTTGACCAAGCCTGGGTCACACCTCTATCATTTCCTGATCTGATCACTTCCCTGCATTCCTGACAGGGCTGTGAGCTCTGACCCGTGTCTGATTTACCTTCTGTCTGGAGAGTCCTGTACACAGTGCCCAACACAGGAAGGCAAATATTAACTATTGTTGCTGTTTTTGGCACCCGATGAATGAATCTTCTCCAGACTGACCGGATGTTGTCATTCACTGGAACTGCCAAAAGGCTGAGACGCTCTTCCCTTCCTTGGGTCCCTCGCGGGGCACCTGAGACATTTTGTTTTGGGCAGAACACCCTTCCTTCGTGAAGACCCCTACGTTGGAGAAATCCATCCTCCACCTGCATCTTTCCTACCCGTCTCCAAATCCACAGAAAACCGCTGTCACCGCAGGACCCTGGCCACCCCCAAACTGGGGTGCTCCCAGACCAGGCAATGAGGGACTCACACTCCGGCGGGCACAAGTGGCTGGAACTTCCACTGTTCCTCCTCACAGTCCAGGAAGAGCCGGTTCATGATCTTGTTCTTCTCCTCAGGGGGGATGAAGTTCTCGATGATCAGGTACCTGGGAGCAGGAATGAGGTAGAGATGGGGAACTGGGGAGGGAGAGACCACAGGGGGCACGCGAAGGTTGGAGCAAGAAGTCAAGAGGCAGAGGGAACAGAGGAGACAGAAAAGCCGGAGAGCTGGAGAAGAGAGGATCCCTACAGCAATCACAGAACTTGAAACCTCTGCTTCTGGGGCAAAGACTATGGACTCAGGGCCCGAGGAGTCATTCCTGGCCAGCACCCAGCATGCACTTCAGGGGACTCATCGCTGCGGCCGGGCAGAGGAAGGAGAAGTAAACAGAGGTGGTATAAGCAACTCGTCCTCCCCCCTCAGACACATTTTATTCCTAAGGGATGTGGACTCCTGGGGGAGTAGACGGCTGGAACGAGGCCTTGAGGAAGGAATAAGCCCCTCAGAGAGAAGCCAGGCAATGATGGACAGCAGAGGACCAGAAATGGGAAGAGGAGGGCCCTACTTGAGCTTGAGCTCCCGGGTCTGCTCATTCTGCGCCTCCTCCAGGTCCTGCCGAACGCGGATGTACTCGTCGTGCTGGTCCTGGATCTCTGCCTTCACCGCTTGCAGCTTGGCGTAGAGCTGTGAGGGGACAGATGCCACTCAGAGGCTGCGCCATGCGGTGGCAAGGCCCCTGTCCCCCGGCCCAGACCCCGACGCTGCAGGCTCAGGCTCCACCAGCAGAGTCCAGGGCGAGGCCCCTGAATGTCCCTCCTGCCCCACCACAGACGAGGGCGGGTTTTTCAAAGGGCCACCCTGTCCCTCCTCCCCTAGGACGTGTTACCTGCTCCCTCTCCGGGGCTGTCACCTTGTGGAAAACTGAAAGGGACCCGAGAGACCTTTAGGTTCCAACACCCTCTTTTGGTAGAGGAGGTGACTCAGGGACACAGTTGCTCAAGGTCACACCACTAGTTACAAGAAGAGTCTGGGTCAGGACCCAAGTACAGAACTGCCGTGCAGGGCTCCTGCACCGGGAGGGAAGGTGACCCGTCCCACTCCTGCCTCTCCAGGATCATGATCCGGCTTTCCTGGACTGCGGTCCCGCTCCTAACCCGCCAAGAGGTTGATGCGTCCCTGGAAACTGCCACTGTGACAGGGCCTCCTCCTGGCCTGCTCTGGGCTGCTCACCTCGGCAACCCAGTGGGTTTTCCAGGTTCTTCCCAGAATCTGGGCTAGAATTTGCTGCTTCCTGTCCCTGTCCATGCCCTTCCCTGGCCCTGGACTTTGCAGAGTTCCGGAGATCAGTTTCATTCCTTCCTGTGTCCACAGAGGCCTGTGGCTCCCCTCCCGAGTTCCCCCAGGCTTGCGTCTCCTCAGGCCTCCTTGACACTCCTGTCCTGGGCCTGGCTACCCAACCGTGACTCGCTGGTGACACTGCGCAGGGGAAGTTACCCACCGCCGTCAGGATGGCAGCAGGAGACTGGAGGTGAAGGCCTTCCCAGCCCACCAGGCCCAGCCTGGCCCAGGAGAAGAGGCTCTAGTCTGCCTCAGCCCTGGACCCCCGCCTTCCCCCCACTCCTTAGGCCGGTGGCCCCGGCGAAGTCACTCTGGGCTTCTGCAGTTCCCTAAAGCACAGACCCCCCTCAGGTGGGGTTGGTGACTGCCTCGGGCAGAGGCTGCCAGGCCCTCCGCCCCCCACAGCTCTCACCTTCTTGAGCTTCTTGGTTTTGACCTCCACCTCCTGCTGCAGGGACGTGTAGGTGCCCCGGAGCTCCATGGTCTCCTCGTCGCGGAGCAGCATCTCTTGCTGCATTTCCCGTTCACGGCGTTTCTAGGCCGAGGCAGGGCACAGGGGCTCAGTGGGCCAGCATGTCCCAGGGAGTGCCAAGGGAGCTCAGGGGACAAGCTCACTCTGCCTATCACGTGATCTGGCTCCACTGTGGCCACAGACACCGGGAAGGAGAAGAGAGCGTCCCATGGCCCGTGGCCCCTGCTCCTACCCATCATCAGCGGAGCCTCTCTGAACCTTCTTCTTAGCTCATGTAGCCATGTCTGTGCCAGACACTGCCCCCTGGGGATGGAGACCCCAGCCCGAACAGCTGGCCCATTCCAGGACTATCAAGCCACAATAGATTCCCATCATACTGGCTTCCCAGCTGCCTTGCCCTCTCCCCATATGGCATCACAGATGACTGGTAGGACCAACAAATTGTGGTTCTTGAAGATTCAGGACATTGTCATACAATTGGCAAAGAACTCACACCTTTGTGGAAGGCCTGGAGAACCACCAGCCATGGAGAACCACCACTTCCTCTCACCCCTCAGCTGGCGGTGCCCTTGACAGAGGCAGCTCCTGGGCTGGGGGACCCATGGGACCCAGGGCAGCGTGTCTGAGGTTCTCAGCACTGTATCCCAGGGACGCTGAGTCCCTGACGGCTCACTGCCCTCTGTCCTCCAGACAAGACCTCAAGGCCATGAGCGTCCATGAGACCTGAAGCCCCCAGCCCTACCTGCTCCGCAATCTCCTGTCTCTTTAGTTCCAGCATCTTCTGCTGCTCGTTGGTATGATCCATGATGTTCCTGCCCCCGATGAGCAGCTTGCTCTCCATGGCCTGCGGACACAGAGGGGTTAAAGAGATGGGCTTTTCAAAGATGGCCACAGCATCTCCGACTTGAGAGGTTTGCTTCCCTGCTCTGTGGTCCTTCCAGGAGTGGACCAAAGACGTGTCCCTGATGGGGCCTCGTGGCCCTCCCCGAGAACAAAATTGCCCCTCCAGCCTCCTGGGCTCCCGCCCAAGGCTCCCATCATCAATAAGACCATTAAGTGAGGCAAAGAGAGGGCATCCCTCAGGGAAAATAGGCACCTGATCTGTTTGCTTTGGATACAGCTGGAAGGTTGGTTCGCCATGCCTGGGAGGAGCGTGCATGAGGCTTTTGAATCCTGGCATTTAGCTCCCAGCCGGTGTTCAAGAGTGGGGAGCAGTGACCGGGCAGCCCAAATCTTTAGCTAATAGGCTCCTGACTCAAGAAGACGGCTCTCAACACAGGTGTAATCTTCAGCTGACATGGAAAGCAGAAGATTCTGTAGCACCAAGGGGCAGTGTGAGGCCCCAGAAGCCGCATGAGCTTTGGGCATGGCCAGAGAGACGGGGGTTCGGCCCACTAAGTGCAAGGCCTAGACCAAGGGTCCCCTTCAGCTCTCACATCTGTAATACCAGAACGGCCTCTGTTCTAGGATGTCTGACAAATATTGCTGAGTCCTATTTTTGAGGGGCTGAATTCGGCCCTTAACAAACATGATCTCCATCCTCAGCCTAAGAGAAAGCTCCTGTTACTCTCCCCACTTAACTGAAGAGATGGAGAGTAACTTGACCAAGGTCATGCCACTAGTGAATGAAGAGGTAAGATTTGAACCCACCACCTCCGGCCCCACTCTGTGAGCCCCGGTGCTCAGCACAGACCTGCTGTACGTATAACAGTTGCGTATAAACTGGGTAAACCAGGATGACGTGAAACACATTCTCACTCCTGCTCATCAGAGGGTGCTGCCCCCAGGCACTCCAGCTGTCCTCTGATTTCATCGCAGGCTTCCCGGAAGGTTGAAATCACCTTGAACTACCGGATGATATTGGCTGCGTCCCTACTGGAATTTTTCCCAGTGGGACCAGCTGACCCGCTTCCGGGCTCGCAAGCACAGGCTGCTGTCATGGTGTGGGGGCAGGGGACCCCTCTGCCACCTGTGGAAGCCCCATCACGGGGGACGGAGGACAGGGGTGGAGGGCTGCTTTTGGGGGTTCAGGGGTGGGGCTCTGTGAGGATGCCATTGGACCCTGCATGACAGCGGGCCCATCGGAGTGGCCCCACACAGCCTCCGAGGCCAAGGCAGAGCTCCTGCAGAGCTCGGAGCCCTGGAGAGCTGCCTGTCCTCACTGCCACCCCACCCCCTGCCACCAGCTGTGCTTATACCTTCCCCAGGCCTTGCTCTGGGACACTGTCTCACCATCTGGCTCACCCCGACAGCACAGGCCTGAACCCATCCCAGACGCTTCCTTCTCACTCAAGCCCAGAACCTGCATGATCTTTTGAGTGAACGAGGCCTTCAGTTTTGTGCCCTGTGCACCTTACCGCCCTCTCCCCAGGCCCTGCCCTGAGTGCGTCTCTTGCCGCCCCTGTGTTGGGCCATTCATCAAATCCCATCAAGTCTGCCTTCTTGTTAGGGCTCCCACCATTCCCCGCTTTCCATCTGCGAATACACCTGCTGACTTCACCGTGACCCTCCTGACCCGCCTGGGTCGTTGCCCTCAGCTTCCCCGTCCATCCATCTCCCCGTGACACCCAGGGGCGTTCGCCAGAAACACAAGTCAGAGTGTGCCCCTCCTCTGCTGCCAAGTACCTCAACAGGCAAAGAACATCCTCTCTTTGCAAGATGAAACCCAGAGTCTGCTGCGGCGCCCTGCCCGGTGGGCTGGCCCGGCCTTCCAGCCTCCTCTTATCACTCACTCCCCAAGCGCGCTCCAGCTCCCAGAAGAATTCCAGCTCCTGGAATGTACTGGGCCATTTCACAACACTGAGCTTCTCTTGCCACTCCACATTTGCCTGGAAAACCACTGCTTATCCTGCAGACTCAGCGGGAGTGACTTGGGGTGTGTGCTCCGAGTCTCTCACATCGGCCCCTTTCCTCCTTTGGTCCCCCTCAATAACCAGGACACATTCCTATTCTTTTCCCCACAAGGACCATTATTGCTTACATCCTGTCTCCCCTGTGAGCTCCTTCAGGGCAGGGACCATGTCTTAGCACAGACATGATTTCAGGGTCTCAGGGCTTAGTACAGAACTTGGCACATAGTAAGTGTTCAATAAACGTTTGAGGCCCTGAAAGGAATTCCTGGGCTTGTGGGGCGGTGGTGGGGGGGAGGGAGAGTTCCAAGTCTTTTCCTGGGCTCTCTCATCCAGAATAGAACTGACCCTTTATCCCAGCTTCTACTCCTTCAACAGACAAGCCCACACTCATTGTTGGAAGGCAAAAGGGCAGAGCAGCAGGGTCTGCGCTTCTGGGAAACCTGGTAGGAGGGAGGGGATGGGTGTGAGGAGGGAGGAAGGACAGACAAGGCAGGAAACCCCCTTCTGCTGGGGCCATGGATAACGGATCCCTCTAACTAGCCGGGACACAAGATCTCAGGGACCTGGTGTTTGGCCTGGCTTCCTATTCTGGGACACTCCAGCCCTGAGTCCTTGCACCTCCCCTTGGTAATTGACATCATCCCCATGTTCTTCACTCTTGTGCAATCTCATAAAGGCACTACTTCTCAAACTTGGTTGCTGTATTAGAGTCACTGGGGAGCTTTTAAAATTCCCACTGCTGGACCACATCGCGTTATTATCTTGGGCCCCGCCCCTCATGAGTGGCTTTAAGAACTCCCATGCCAGGGGCGCCTGGGTGGCTCAGTGGGTTAAAGCCTCTGCCTTCGGCTCAGGTCATGATCCCAGGGTCCTGGGATCGAGCCCCGCATCCGGCTCTCTGCTTGGCAGGGAGCCTGCTTCCTCCTCTCTCTCTGCCTGCCTCTCTGCCTACTTGTAATATCTGTCAAATAAATAAGTAAAATCTTTAAAAAAAAAGAACTCCCACGCCAGGTGCTCGGGGAGGAGTCTTGAAGCCAAGTGCTGGTGCCCCGGTTTTCCTGACTGACTGATGGGCTGGGGACTAGGGCGGAGAGAGAACAGGGCAAGGAACCAGGAAGAAGAAAACCATGGTTTTCTCTGCCTGTCGGGTGTTTCATATTTACTTCTAATAACCCTTTAAGAAGTAGGTCTCAAACTCCGATGCATATTAGAATCACCCGGGGAGTCTTCCCAGGCCCAGCACCCAGACTACATCCTACTGCCAATCAAACTGCAAAGGGGCTGGGGAGTCCGCCACGAGGTCCAGGCATCAGTGGTTTTTAAAGGTTCATGTTAAAGAATCACTGCCTTTGTAGTGTCCAAAATCTATAAAGAACTTAGCAAACTCAACACCCAAAGAACAAATAATCCAATCAAGAAATGGGCAGAAGACATGAACAGACATTTCTGCAAAGAAGACATCCAGATGGCCAACAGACTCATGAAGAAGTGCTCCACATCACTCGGCATCAGGGAAATACAAATCAAAACCACAATGAGATACCACCTCACACCAGTCAGAATGGCTAAAATTAACAAGTCAGGAAATGACAGATGCTGGCGAGGATGCGGAGAAAGGGGAACCCTCCTACACTGTTGGTGGGAATGCAAGCTGGTGCAGCCACTCTGGAAAACAGCATGGAGGTTCCTCAAAATGTTGAAAATAGAACTACCCTATGACCCAGCAATTGCACTGCTGGGTATTTACCCTAAAGATACAAACGTAGTGATCCGAAGGGGCATGTGCACCCGAAAGTTTATAGCAGCAATGTCTACAATAGCCAAACTATGGAAAGAACCTCGATGTCCATCAACAGACGAATGGATAAAGAAGATGTGGTGTATATATACACAATGGAATACTATGCAGCCATCAAAAGAAATGAAATCTTGCCATTTGTGTCGACGTGGAGGGTATTATGCTTAGCAAAATAAGTCAATCAGAGAAAGACAACTATCATATGATCTCCCTGATATTAGGAAGTGGAGATGCAACATGGGGGGTTAAGAGGGTAGGAGAAGAATAAATGAAACAAGATGGGATTGGGAGGGAGACAAACCATAAGTGACTCTTAATCTCACAAAACAAACTGAGGGTTGCTGGGGGGAGGGGGGTTGGGAAAAGGGGGGTGGGGATATGGACATTGGGGAGGGTGTGTGCTATGGTGAGTGCTGTGAAGTGTGTAAACCTGGCGATTCACAGACATGTACCCCTGGGGATAAAAATATATTATATGTTTATAAAAAATAATTAAAAAAAAAAAAAAAAGAATGTTCTCATAACAAGGGCTATTTACTTTTCAGAGGAAAGACATCACCAGAGTCTTAGGTACCTAAGGGAAGGGTATTCTCTCTACTCCAGCTTCCTGTAGCTTTCCAGGAATACCTAAGTGGGAATAAATATAAGAACTATAACTTGCAAAGGTTACATCCCAGGTGCACAGGCCCATGAAAAGGCAGAGATTCATTCGTAATAGTGTACAAGCTTCCCCTTCCTAATTCTCTTCTATCACATCAAAACAGGTCCACCGTAATAATGGTAATATAGCTTAAGTTGCTGAAAGACAGACTTTACCTAAGGAAGAGTTTGTAAAGAAGCCAAAGACAATGAAGGAGGCAAAAACAAGGACATGAAAGGAATTTGAAGCCTCTGGCACAGCTACAGCAATCATTAAACACAGCCCTACCCCTAGCCACCTTAACATAAAACCCTACACTAAAGGCCTGTTTACCTCAGTTTCTAGTACCTGGTACATCATGTATGGCTTTCAATGAGAAATTACAAAGCATGCTAAAAATCGAGGAAAAAATGCAATCTGAAGATAAAGTGAGCATTAGACCAGAATCAGATATGACACAGGTGTTGGAATTATGACACAGAATTTAAAACAATTATGATTGATATGTTCAAGGTGCTAATAGAAAAAGTAGCTAGCATATAGGAATATATGGGTACAGGAGGAAGAAGGGTGGAAATTTTAAGAAAGAATCAAAAGAAAATGATAGAAATCCAAAATCACTATAATGAAAATAAAGGATGTCTTAGAAGGGCTCATCAATAAACTTGATACAGCTGAGAAAACAGTAAGTGAACTTGAAGATAGATTACTATAAACATTGAAAAAAGAAATACAAAGGGAAAAAGAATGAAAAAAACTGAACATGAGAGACTATGGACTCTGAAAAACAATCTGAGGGTTTTGAAGGGGCGGGGGGGTGGGAAGTTGGGTGAGCCTGGTGGTGGGTATTATGGAGGGCACGTATTGCATGGAGCACTGGGTGTGATGCATAAACAATGAATTCTGGTACACTGAAAAGAAATTTAAAAAAAAAAAAAAAAAAGAATCACTGCCTTTGGCTCAGGTCGTGATCTCTGGGTCCTGGGCTCCAGCCCCGGGGTGGGTTTCCCAGCTCAGCGGGTGGGGGTGGGTGGGTGGGTGGGGGAGTGGGGTGGTCACCTGGTTTTGCCTCTCTCCCTGCTTGTACTCTCTCTGTCTCTCCCTTTCTCAAATGAATACATACAATTTTAAAAACAACAACAACAAAAAGAATCACTGCTTTTTGAGGTCCCCCAGAATCAGTATTACCTGGGGACTTGTTAGAAATGCAGGATCTCAGGAGCGCCGGGGTGGCTCAGTCAGTTCCGTGTCTGCCTTTGGCTCAGGTCATGATCTCAGGGATGGAGCCCTGCATCCAGCTCCCTGCTCAGCGGGGAGTCTGCTTCTCCCTCTCCCTCTGCCCTCCCTCCACCCCCATTTACGCTCTCTCACTCTCTCAAAAAAAAAAAAACTTAAAAAAAAAAAAAAAAAAAAAAGAGAGAAAGAGAGACTTGCAGGATCTCAGGCCCTACCAGACCTAATGAATCAGAATCTGCTTTGTAATGAGATCCCCAGGTGGCCTTTGGGACAGGCTTTAAGGGGCATAGTAGTAGCAGCAACAGCTTCCTCAAACAGGCTCAGACTGGGTAAGTCATCCATCCAAGGTCACATCGTGGCCATTCAATTTAAATGGAAAACCCAAGTCCAAGTCGGCCTGGCTCCAAAGCCCGAGCTCTTTCCACTCCAGACATTCTTTCTGTTTAGTTTTTTTTTTTTTTTTTTTTTTTTTTTTTTTTCTTTCTGTTTAGTTTTTAGGAAGCAGAACCTGCTCAAGGAAAAGCAACACATTTCCAGCAGGAGGAAATCACATCTGACTCATGTCCAGTTATTCCAGTACTTGGGGAAGCCAGTAGCCAGCCCTTTAGAGGTTAAAAAGCTCCCCGCCCCTCATGGTTCTACATCAGAGGGGTGGGGGGCTGTGAGGAGATAGAGAAAGGGAAGTACTTTCTCATAACGCAGGTGGGGGGATGGGGGGGTGGATTAGGGAAAGGAAACAGAAACAAACAGGCATGTCTCTGGATGGAAAAATGTGCGGATATGAAAAGACAGGACTGATCACCAGTAGAAATCATGCAAGAAAGAGAGCACTCGCCAGACCCCCAGCCCCACAGATGCCCCCAGATCTTTCTAAGTGCTAATGTTCGAGAGCATTTCTAGGCCGCGTGAGCTGACAAAAAACGTCCTATGAGCTTCAGTTACAGTTTTATGCTCTGGGAAGAAGTACTCCTAGCTCTACTAATTAAATGATAGCTGGGAGCAGTCAGTTATAAGCTAAAAAATAAAAAAATAAGAAAAGAGTAAAAGAACAGCATGGAGTGGGGGGAATAATTCTCTATTGTTCCCAGAAGACATTGGCTTAATATGCCGCCAGAGCTGAAAAAGCCACACCAGAATCTGGCTAGCCATCACCACAACGGCTTTTTGGAAACAAAACAAAAATCATTCCACCCAAATATAAAATGGTGGTGATGCGGCTGAATCTGGGCTACTGTGTGTAGTTCCTTCGCTGCGTCTCTGGGGACAGGCAGGAGCGAGGGAGATCCAGAGGACAGCTAAAACCATCCAAGGGCTATTAAAAAATAGGACTCTTCAGTGTGCAAAGACGAAGAAAGGTTAAGAGGATAGACCTGGAAACTGCATGATCAAAACAGGTGTGGGGGTGCCTGGCTGACTCAGTCTGCAGAGCGTGAGACTCTCGATCTCAGGGTTGTGAGTTTGAGCCCCAGGTTGGGCGCAGAGCTCGGGTAATTAAAAAAATAAAATAAAATAGGTGTGAAAAGGAACGATCTGGACTTTTCCAATCAATCCTGGCACATAGAGGAAGAGCTTATACTTTGGACTTTCAAGGACAAATAAAGGGAAGTTCTACTGTTTACAGAAGGTAATATATATATGGAATTTGTTATCTCAGGAGGACTGTATTAAATATCTAAGAGTTTATTAAGGGATTCTAGGGCCACATTTTTTGTAAGTGAGCTCTATGCACAACATGGGGCCTGAACTCAGGACCCTGAGATCAAGAGTTGTTTTTTTTTTTTTTTAAGATTTTATTTATTTGACAGAGATCACAAGTAGGCAGAGAAGGAAGCAGAGGGAGACGGGGAAGCAGGCTCCCCATCGAGCAGAGAGACCAATGCAGGGCTCAATCCCAGGACTCTGGATCTGAGCCAAAGGCAGATGCTTTGGCAGACACTTAAGTGACTGAACCACTCAGGTGCACCTGGGGACATATTTTTAACGTTTTACTGTCTTTCCTTTTAGAAAAAAAAAAACAAACTAATATCAAATTAAGTACAGAAACAAAATTAGAAAAACTTTCACATATTCCTCATCTAATCAGCTTTTTAAATTTTCCCTGTTTTTCCAGATTTTTCCAAATGCACACATCATTTTTTCACACCAATAGATATGGTATAAATATAAGTTCATGTCCTGCTATTTCCATTTTATCAAATCTCTCCAGAATTTCCTGATACTTCCATAAGGTTTGTGACTATAAATATAATGGCTGCATAATATTTACAGTAGATAATTTAAATATATCTGAATAACCCCTATAAGAAGATATTTTGGTTGTGTACAATGTTTACAATAAACACCCTTGTAAAAAAAAAAACCTTTGTACATACAATTTTTTGGTTTTTTTCATCTAAAAAACCTTTTTTTTTAAGATTTTATTTATTTGAGAGAGCATGAGCGAGAGAGCACAAGCAGAGGGAGCAGCAGGGGAAGAGGGAGAAGCGGGCTCCCCACTGAGCAGAGAGCTGATGTGGGGCTCCATCCCAGGACCCTAGGATCGCCACCTGGGCTGAAAGCAGACGCTTAATGAAGGGTTATAAACATTTTTGTCTATCTTAGAACATATTGCAAAGTTACCTTTCTTTCTTTCTTCTTCTTTTTTTTTAAAAGACTTTATTTATTTATTAGAGAGAGAATGAGAGAGAGAAAGCATGAGAGGAGAGAGGTCAGCAGGAGAAGGAGGCTCCCTACTCAGCAGGGAGCCTGATGTGGGACTCCATCCTGGGATTCCAGGATCATGACCTGAGCTGAAGGCAGTTGCTTAACCAACTGAGCCACCCAGGCACCCCCGAAGTTACCTTTCTAACAGATTATATCACCAAGGGTCATCTGGGAGGCTTAGTTGGCTGGGCGGCTGCGTTCAGCTGGGGTCATGATCTCAGGATCCTGGAACCGAGCCCCACATTGGGCTCCCTGCTCAGTGGGAAGTCTGCTTCTCCCTCTCCCTCTGCTGCTCCCCCTACTTGTGCTCTCTCAAATAAATAAAATCTTAAAAAATTATACCACTTAAATGACTGCCAGCAATAAATAATGGAACAATTTTTATTATACTGTCATAGGCATAATTATCATTATTTTTTAAATTTGCTATGATAATAGATATAAAATTGAGCCATTGATTTTATATTCTCTAAACCTTTGAGGTGGACTTGTGGAGGTCTGATCTCTCATTTCATGACATACCCCTTTATGCATTTTTTTTAATTATTTTTTTTTCTTGGTGATTTTTTTTTTTTTCCTTCAGATTTGACACTCAACTGACTGAGCCACCCAGGCGCCCCTCTTGGTGACTTTTAAGTAAGGAGCCAGACCTCTGATTCAAACAACGCTTTGTTCAGCCTCCACCTTCTCCAGCTACCCACGCCTAAGTCTCATGCTCTTCTCATTCAAAATTCTGGATTCAAGAAACCCATGGGGACACAGGCAGGCGGGATTTGAGCTGCCAATCACGCCTGGAATCTGATGTATCATCCAAGACTCCCAGGGCCCCCCAGGTTCTAAGCCCCTCCCCCGCCCCCCACGACGTGATTCCCAGGACAAGTTTCTCTCTGTTGGTTCTTGCTCCTTGGCCTTCAGCTTAGATCCCCTCCTTGGACCCGAAACCCTGCTTCAGGATCTCCCCTTTGAGCTGGGTCCTGACCTCCATGAAGAGAATTCTGGATGATGTCTGACTGTCCATCATCACCCAATTCCATTCGTCCACTGCCCCTATGCTTCTCTGCTAGCCCCGCTGAGACCCAGTGCAAACGTGGTCTGAATGACAACTGAATTTGCCTTTCTGGTGACTCGCCAAGGCTTGCCCACTTGCCTAGCCCACACGATCAGCCAAGACTGCCTGACAGAGCCTGTCTTGTGCTAGAAGAGGGGGCTGGTCCTGGCACAAAATCTGTGGGTGTGCCCCAATCCAGGTGCAAGGTCTCAGCCGCCACCTTCTCCCCAGTCGTAGCCCATGCTGGCAGTTTCCCCCCGACGCTCCGAAATGCATCATGCACGACTTCAGTTCTTTGCTTAGAAACAGGGTTTGGGGTTTTTTTGGGTTTTGCTTGGTTTCTGCCTTTTTTTTTTAAGATTTTATTCATTTATTTGACTGAGAGAGATCATGAGTAGGCAGAGAGGCAGGCAGAGAGAGAGGAGGAAGCAGGCTTCCTGCTGAGCAGAGAGCCCGACTCGGAACTCGATCCCAGGACCCTGAGATCATGACCTGAGCCGAAGGCAGAGGCTTAACCCACTGAGCCACCCAGGCGCCCTTGGTTTTTGGTTTTGCTTTTAATTTTCCCCCATTTTTCTGAGGATACCAGTGGCCATCTCCTCCTTTTCATCAGGTCTCTGTTCTTACCAGCATCTGTGGAGGGCAGGGAGGGACAGGGTTGTCTCAAATCCCTAGGTCCCCTTCAGGCTTGGGGATACTAAGCAGAGGGCCTGGGAATACAGGGGTCCTAGTCCCCAGGAAAAGTTCCCTGGGGTTCTTAGCCTCTGGAGTTAATGCTGCCTTTGTGATCCCTCATGGCAAAAGATGGGTGGGTGGGGCCTGCAGACAGGACTGGGTTTGGTCTTACTGGTTCTCAATCAGTCTAGTGTAACTAAAAGGCAAGCAGCGGTTGTGGGGGTGGAAGAGGCAGGGCGGGGAGCTCCGAACCATGGTCTGACTCTTGAGAAACCGCTACAAATCTCGGCATAACTAAGGCAGCCTCAGTGAACCCTCGAGCCCAATCCTCTTTGCTTGACAGATTAGGAAACTGAGGCCCAGAAATGGAGTCGTCTAAGCCTGGAGTCTCACAATGAAGGCATTTTTATATGTATCTGTTCCTACATCAACTACGCTCTTTCTGAGTAATTTCCCACTTCGATCAGGGTCTTGATTCCCGATTTTGGAGGCAGGTCAGCTGCCATGACAGCGAACGGCCAAGCCCATCACAGGGACCATGTGACTCTATGGACTCAGCTGGGGGTACTCAGAGGCTCACCCCTTCCTATTCAAGGAGCAACCCCGGTGCAAGACCGGAAGGAGGGGGGAGGAGGCCCCAGTACTCATTTTTTTTAAACTTTTTTTTTTTTTAAAGATTTTATTTATTTATTTGTCAGAGAGAGAGAGAGAGGAGAGAGAGCAAGCACAGGCAGACAGAATGGCAGGCAGAGGCAGAGGGAGAAGCAGGCTCCCTGATGAGCAAGGAGCCCGATGTGGGACTCGATCCCAGGACACTGGGATCACGACCTGAGCCGAAGGCAGCTGCTCAACCAACCGAGCCACCCAGGCGTCCCTAAACTTTTTTTTTTTTTAAGATTTTATTCATTTGTTTGACAGACAGAGATCACAAGTAGGCAGAGAGGCAGTCAAAGAGAGAGGGGGAAGCAGGCTCCCTGCTGAGCAGAGAGCCTGATGCTGGGCTCCATCCCAGGACCCTGAGATCATGACCTGAGCCGAAGGCAGAGGCTTAACCCACTGAGCCACCCAGGCGCCCCCTCCCCTGCCTCCAGTACTCATTAAGGCTGATCTGAAAAGCCAGAGAGGAGACAGCCAGGCCCAGCCAGCCACTCATCTGAGAAGATAGTATCAGGTATGATTTCACAGAGAAGCCAGACAGGCTCTGCTCGGCCAGCTCATCTCTCACATGCTGCAGGAGACAGGAGTCTCAGAGGCAACTTGTCACGTGCCTCTGGCTGGGCTAGGTCCCTTTTAAACTAATCATCCTATCTGATCACCATAAGAACCATGCGAGATAACGAGTATGATCCCCACTGGACATAAAAGAAAACAGGGATTCAGACAGGTGAACGGACTCCCTCCAGCTTTCAGAGCCAGCAAATGGCAGAGGTGAGATTTGAACACCAGCCTCTTAATTCCACTGGTGTCCCTTTCCCTGGGCCACAGCTTTCTCCCAGACTCAGGCAGCAAGGTGCCTTGGAGAGCAGCAGCATTTGGTCTCGGTAACTTTGCCAGATCAGGAACCATCAGGAAAGCTCAGGGCACCTTTTCTTTCTCTGGGAGCTAAACCAGGCAGATCTCTGCTGAAGATGCTTCTGCCTGAGGTGCCTTACAGGGGCATCTGAGATGAGTGGATGAGAGTGTTCATTATGGGATTGGGGGAGGTTGTCAGGATCCCTAGCCTCCCGGAGAGAGGTCAAGTGCTGGGATGCTCATGGGAAAGGCTGCCTCCTGGGTTCCATATAGGGACGACAGCCAGAGCACTGGGCAGGTCTGACAGTCTGAATGCTAGTACACGCTCTGCCTCCCTATTTTTTTTTTTTTTTTTAAGATTTTATTTACTTGACAGAGAGTAAGAGAGATCACAAGTAGGCAGAGAGGCAGGCAGAGAGAGCCGGGGAGGGGGGAAGCAGGCTCCCTGCCAAGCAGAGAGCCTGATGCGGGGCTCCATCCCAGGACCCTGAGATCATGACCTGAGCCGAAGGCAGAGGCTTAACCCACTGAGCCTCCCAGGAGATCCTGCCACCCTATTTGCTATGACATCTAGGGCATCCGATTTCTCATCTGGAAAACGGAAGAGAGCACCCACTAACCTTGCAGGCTTTGGTAAGTGGTGAGTTGGTTACAGACGTGAAATTACTCGGTAAGTGATAAAGTACAATCCTGTGTCAGTGGTTACTTGTCAATCAGTATCTGATTGACAGGTACTCACGACTCATCACAAAGCGCAAAAAAACCCAATTAGTGGACCATCTTTGCTTCCCTCTGTTATTACAGCCACTCCAACTGCCACAGACCGATTTCTCCTTTCGGGGCTCCCTGGTTATAGATATCGAGAAGCCAGCAGTAAGGGAAAAAGAAACAAAGGAGATAACGGTCAAGGGAAGAACAGTGCTAAGTTCAGTGATTCTCTGCCCTGAGGAACTGAAATCAGGAGACCCAGACCGTTCCCTGCCTTTGGTCTCCTTGGATGGCTTAAGACACAGCAGAAATGCTGCACGTCTCAAATGCTGGGAATTCTCTCATCAAGAAGGAGACAGTTTGGGCTCAGGAAATGTATCGGCTGGGGGTGAGGTGAGCTGGACTCCACCCGCAGCCTTGTCCCAAACGGGGGTATGGATGCCCAGTAGTGCTTCGATGCCCCTCAGAGAAAAGCAGGAATAATAATAAAAAAAAATCAGCCCATCTACTTCAGTGAGAAAACCACAAGCACTTCAGACCTGATCCCTACCTTCCTCCTTCCCCCCTATTCCCCTCTGGCCAACAATAGAATGCTACAGTGTCAGGACTGGAGGAGACCTAAGGAGGCTTCAAGTGCAGACTCAGCATTTGACAGCCGAGGCACGGGGCCCAAGGGGCTTACGTGGGTCATCCAGGGTCATGTGGCTGGTGGCTCCCAGGCAATGCTTGGTCATTCCTCTCCAGTTCCCACTGCCTGTCATTCAAGCTGACCTCTAACCCTGGGCTCCCGACCTGCTGCTTCCCAGGTGAATCAGCAAATAGTACTGAAAGCAAGGAAGCACCTACAGATGATTTCTTAAAGTCCCTGGGAGGGGAAGGAACTTGTCCAAGGTCACAGGATTGCCCATAACTGGGTATCACTGAGAATTATTATCAACACTGGGTCTCCCTCAATTATTCATTTTTATTTTTATATATATATATTTTTTAAAGATTTTATTTATTTGACAGAGAGAGATCACAAGTAGACAGAGAGGCAGGCAGAGAGAGAGGGAGGGAAGCAGGTTCCCTGCTGAGCACAGAGCCCGATGCGGGACTCGATCCCAGGACCCTGAGATCATAACCTGAGCCGAAGGCAGCGGCTTAACCCACTGAGCCACCCAGGTGCCCCTCAATTATTCATTTTTAAATTTAAATTTATTATTATTATTATTTAAGATTTTATTTATTTATTTGATAGAGAGAGAGAAAGCCAGAGAGGGAACACAAGCAGGGGGAGTGGGAAGGAGGAAGCAGATTTCCCACTGAGCAGGGAGCCCGATGTGGGGCTCGATCCCAGGATCCTGGGATCCTGACCTGAGCCAAAGGCAGACACTTAACAACTGAGCCACCCAGGTGCCCCTTTAATTTATTATTTTTAAAGATTCTATTGAATTATTTGAGAGAGAGAACAGAGAGGGAGAGTGAGAAGGAGAAGCAGATTCTCCACTGAGTGGAGAGCCCAACGAGCTGGGCTCTGTCCCAGGACCCTGAGACCATGACCGGAGCCGAAGGCAGACGCTTAACCGACTGAGCCACCCAGGGCCCCAATTATTCATTTGTTTAAAAAAAGGTTTTACTTATTTATCCCAGATAGAGAGAGAGAGAGAGAGAGAGAGAGGGAGGGAGGGAGGGAGGGGAAAGGAGCAGAGGGACAGAGAGACAAGCAGACTCCATGCTGAGCGCAGAGCCCGACGCAGCGCTCAATCCCATGACCCTGAGATCATAACCTGAGCGGAAATCAGGAGTCCGACGCTCAACCAACTAAACCTTCCCAGCGCCCCCGTTATTCATTATTTTTAAGCCAATCTTCCAAAGAGGTGTTAACACATTTCTTTTATATTTTTTTCTCACTTAAATTTTTAGGTTAGTTTTTATTTAACAAAATATATGTTTGTAGTAAAAGTAAAAAGATAAAAGTAAAAAAAAGTATAAAGTGAATAAATAGTAAATAATAAATAAAAGCCCCCCTTCCCCCACTAAAATTCCTAGAAATAACTACTGTTAGTGAATTCTTGTGATTCCTTCCAGAAATCTAAGTAATTTGAAGACTTCGTTAACTATACCTGCTGACTGATGTTCTTGGTTATGGGTACTTAAAAAGATTTGTTGATTATATGAACGGACGGAGCCAGGTGAGTCAGAGGCTGGGGTCTGCATCATTAGGAAGGACGGAGATGGGTTGAGCTAAGCATCTCCACAGACAAGAGCTCCCACTGGGGCCTATTAGCTAGGGATCTGGCAGGAATCTCTCATTTCCGAAGCTGGTAGTACAGTGTCAAAGTGTGTGGGGGTAACAGATCATGGGTTCTGGAGTCAGGCAGACAGAGGCTCCTATTCTGGCCACAGTACTTCCTAGGCATGTGACCTTGGGTTGTTCCTTCCTTAAGGAATCTCAGCATCCTCATTTGTCACATGGAGATTAAAATAGTACTACTTCATGGTGTTACTGTGAGGATTAAAGAAAACGAATGCGCATGAAAACAGCGGCATGCTTGGTGTTAGACATGCACTGAAGAAACAGTAGCTGTCGGGGCACCTGGGTGGCTCGGTTGGTTAAGCGTCTGCCTTTGGCTCAGGTCATGATCACGGGGTCCTGGGATGGAGCCCCACACTGGGTTCCCCGCTTGGTGGGAAGCCTGCTTCTCCCGCGCCCTCTTCTGCTCCCTCTGCCACTCCCCTTACTTGTGCTCTCTCACTCTCACACTTTCTCTCTCTCAAATAAATAAATATATAAATATATAAATAAATATCTTTAAAATTAAAAAAAAAAAAATAAAGGGGCACCTGGGTGGCTCAGTGGGTTAAGCCTCTGCCTTCAGCTCAGGTCATGATCCCAGGGTGCTGGGATGGAGCCCCGCATTGGGCTCTCTGCTCAGCGGGGAGCCTGCTTCCCCCCACCCCAATCCCCATTCTCAGTCTGCCTCTCTGCCTACTTGTGATCTCTGTCAAATAAATAAAATCTTTAAAAAAAAAATAAAACAAAATAAATAAAGAAATGGTAGCTGTCATCGTCATTACTATCGTTGCCATTATTATCTTGCAGACTCACCTCAAGAAAGGAGAAAGCCTGCAGGCCCATTACCTAGTGCTATAGAAACAGAGCAGCCTAGGTCCTGGTCCTCCTCTGCTGGGGACATCTGGCAGGAGAGGGAGACAACTAAGAAGGAACTCTTTAGTCTGACTGGGAGTTAATGCCCAGGAATTTCTCAGGATATTACAAATTCCAGATCCACCAGACTACAAGAGCAAGTGGCCCCTGAACCCTGAGCACAGGTGGGGTGCCTTGCGTGGAGGGCGGGGCTGAAGGGCTGCATCTGTGGGAGGAGGGGACCATCTTCTTATCTTCTCAGGATACCTGGCTCCACAGCTCTCAGGCCCAGAAGGCTCCAGAAGTGTGCAAGACTGACCAGGTAAAACTGGCTAGCAGGACATGGCCAGAGAAGGGTGCCCCTCTCCAGCTGCATTCCAGGCCCTTCCCCAAGTCCTCAGAGCACAAAGAGAACATTATCACACCCACTTCATGCAGTCGTGCTCTCTGGGGGCTGGTGGTGACTGAGGGCCGTGCGTAATAGACTCCTCCAGCCAAAGCACATCGGGAAAAACCCAACACTGGACCCGAAGGCCTGCGGAGCCTCCACGTAACTCGAAGCCCCAGACCTCTGATGGAAATGTATTAGCCAGTCTTCAATGCTTCCTGCCAGTCAACTTTTTATAATTACAAAATGCCCCTAGCTCGCGACAGTTCTGTGAAATGATAACACTGCCAGGGATGAGTAGTTAACTGTCCCCTATAGCACTTTCTCTCCTATTGGGGCTTCTCCCCAGGATCCCTGCTGTTCAGCCCTTTACCCACGCTCTCCCTCCTGCCCTCTACCTTTATGACTCTACTTCTCTTTCCCCTCTTCCCCGTCCCCTTCTATTTCTTCCCTGTTTTTCTCTCCATTCTCTTCTCTCCCTTTTTATTTTTTAAAGATTTTATTTATTTATTTGACAGACAGAGATCACAAGTAGGCAGAGAGGCAGGTAGAGAGAGAAGGGGAAGCAGGCTCCCCGCTGAGCAGAGAGCCCCATGCGGGGCTCAATCCCAGGACCCTGAGATCATGACCTGAGCCAAAGGCAGAGGCTTAACCCACTGAGCCAACAGGTGCTCCCCCCAAAAAGAGTATTTTTAACAATCAAGGACTTTTAGGAGGAGGAGACTTTAAAGGCCATCAAGAGTAATGGTTTTGTTGATACATGAATCCCTTTAGAGCAACTCTGACACTCCATTTCTCCTTGAGCACTTCCACGGTTTGGAGCCAGCTCCCTCTCGGAGTGGTCCATTTCTAGGTGTCAAGAAGTTCTTTATATTGAGCTTAGTCTGCTCCCCTAATTCCCCTAATTCCCGTCCCCTGGCTACCAGGACAATCCAGGATATAAAAACAGTGCAACAGCAGAAAGGCAGTGAGGTACATATTAGGTTCAAAAGATAGAGGTAGACCAGCTGGCTGTGAGGTCTCTCACTGGAGTAGCTTACTCGGGGTGGGGGTGGGGCAAGATGGAGGAGACATATGGCAGCAGGTCTCTGCTAGGTCTTGAGTGCCAGTCTAAAATGTAGTGTGTTTGACTTATCAAGGCAAAGCCAAGTGAGACTATCCATTAGGCAGTAATAAACAGCTGTGCTTACATGCCAGGAAGTGTGCAAAGCACTTTAACATTATCTCATTTAATCCTCTCAGAAACATTAACGTTGGTACTGTTATTATTTCATTTTATAGATGAGGTGACTGAGGTCTTTCATGAAACCCAGGCCTGTCTGTGTCTGATGCACACGATCTGAATACAGCACTCTACAAAATAACGTCAGCAGAGACCAGGATGGGAGGCCCTGATCTGGGAACTCATTTACTAGACAGAGAGAATGTCAAGAACGGAGCGCCTGGGTCCCATTTGAGCTCTCTTCTACAGACGGGCCCCCAATCTCCATTGCTAGTCTCCTGTTTGCTTTAAACTCCACAGATCCATTTCCAGCTGCCCACTGGATTTTGTTGCCTCAAATTCCATGGCACAAGCTTCTGCCAGTTTTCACCTAGCAACCAGTTCCCAAAACTGATATTCCAAATCTTGAAGCATAAAAGAGGATCACATTTTGTGTTTAACCAACCTGGGCTCAACTAGATTTGCCACATAAAACAATGAGGCCTTGGGCAAGTTACTTAACCTCTATGGGCCTCAGTTTTCTCAGATCTAAAATGGGAAGAGTAACAACACCGTTCTTGGAAGGTGCTTGCGTAGATTAAGTTCAATCATGTGTACATAACAAGTAGTACAGTGCTCGGCACATAGCAGGTATTACGGATACAGCATCATTATTGTGATGACTGCTGTTTCTGGGGCTTGAAACTCCCTCTTGGCAACCTTTTTGTGGTTAATCCCCATGCTGAGAGGTAGGGGGAAGAAGAGGGAGCCACGGAGTGGACAGTAAACATTCAGTGTAGTTTGTATTCTCTGTGATGACCTCGCCCCTTTGGCTGTGGGCGCCACTTCTGCAGGGTCTCTCTTCTACACCCGCTGCAGACAGAGCCGGGTTCTAGCTCTTCTCCCTCCAGACCTTCTCACGTGGGGATAAACAGGCAGTGCCTCTTCCACCCCTCCTTTTAGTTGAAACCAGCATTTTGTGCCATCTACAGCCCTAACGTCCCTTAGCCACCCTTCTTTCCTTCTAAGAATCTAGGATCAATTACAGAAAGCACCTGGTCCAATCCCTCAAAAAAACTGAGTTCAAAAGTCAAGGATCTTGCACAATGAAATGTGAGTAAAGTGGGCCTTCTCTCAACCCATCCACACACTTTCACGGGTCCTCACTGCAGTCCACACATTGTGCACGAACATCTGAGCCCCAGCCTCCGTTGTGGGTCTGTGACTCTCCCTGCACCCCCTTCCTCACAGGCCTAGCGTGCTATCAAGCCCCAGGGGGATACTCCGTAAGGAAGGGCTGCGAATGATTAGTGAGAAACTGGGCCCTGATCACAATCACGAGCCCGCACACATTTGCACACCCTCACATCCCCTGGGGCCCACAGTGAATATGGAAGGAGAGATGAAAGGAGACTCCAAGGAGACAGGCATGGTGTTTGTACACAGTGAGGGGAGAACAAAGGAAACGGGGAGCCTGGAGGTGGCAGGCAGGGGAAGCTGGTGAGCCAGACTGTAAGATGAGTCAGAGTGAATGAGGGCAGTAGGTCTTACCAGCTCTGGCTTCGTTGCCCCCAGAGGGTGGTGTGAACTGGAAGAAGGGAATGGGGGGAGGTGATTAGGGGAGCTGCTGCCGTAACTGAGAAGTGGGACCTGGAGAGAGTGTGCAGCAGATGGGGAGCAAAAGCTCAGTTAATTTCCAGGAGGGACCCGAGCTCCCTCTCTTCTGAGTCCTCCTGGCTCTTTCTTGCCCAGCTCTGCTTCCAGAGCTGTAGGGTTATGGCGAGGCAGCTGGGATCGGCCGGTGGGGGTGCGGGGGGTGGAGAAAAGAGTCAAGCTAACAGCAAAGATGTCAGTCCGCCAGATCACTGGACCCTGGCTTGATCGACAGAGGCTACCCTGTTGCTGCTAATGCCCCTCCTTTTATTTGGTCCTTTCAACTTATTTCTAATGCCCTCCCACTAATGATCTCATTTTATCTTGGGCACAAACCTGTGAAATAGGCAGGCCTGTGATTATCTCTGATGTGCTCCTCCCCTCTAATCTGTGATCCCTCAAGAGCCCTCAAATTGTTTCCTCCATCCTAGAAAGATCCAATGCAGAATCAGGCCATGCCTTGGGGATAGGAAGAGGTTGGGGTTCTCTGTCCAGGCTCCACTCAAGCTGTCTTGTTGGTGTTTGTCCTGGGCTGGGTGTGACAAGAAGTCACAGGATACAGACTCATTCCCCTCCTGGAATTTCCCAGCCAACCCGCCCCCTTCACTCATGTCTGAAAGCCTGGCACATAATGACCATGTCACCCAGTCTCCAGGGAGATATGTCAGACTTCTCTTCATTAGGAGAATAGAAACCTGAGGCCTAGAGAGGCAAAGGCCTTGGCCCTGAGTCACACAGTGAGCAGACATGGAGGGATGGTGATGACTTGGGAAGAACAGGGGTCCGGGAGCATGAGGAGACCTGAGTCCCAGTCTTGGCTCCACTATTTCTCAGCCCAGGGGCACAGAGGCATTCAAGCTCTCCAGT
Source organism: Enhydra lutris kenyoni (assembly GCF_002288905.1). Classification (NCBI taxonomy): domain Eukaryota; kingdom Metazoa; phylum Chordata; class Mammalia; order Carnivora; family Mustelidae; genus Enhydra; species Enhydra lutris. The sequence goes on along the minus strand of NW_019154119.1, from coordinate 2,792,907 downwards.
CTTGGTTTTCTTAACTGTCAAATGGGGACAGGAACACCCATCTCTTGGGGTTGCTTGAGATGAAGATGTCAAAGTGTTACATAAAAATGAATTATTCTGATTATCAGGTAGCACAGGCAACATTAGGACTCGGGCGCAAGGGGAAAAGGCTGGATCAAGCATAAGGAGTCTGGGATCTCATTAGCTCACCTATATGGCCCTGGGCAAGGCCAGGCCTCAGTTTCCCAAGGCCTCTGCCACCTCTAAGAAGGAGGGTTCTGTGGACCATACCTCTATTGCAAGAATTCTGGTGCTGGCTGCCCTGACTTCTTGACTATCCTATTATCTCTGCCCCACATTGCCTTAGATCCAAGAATCTTACTGAGGTCAGTTGCCAACAGTGGGAGATCCCATTGTTCCTAATGGGAAGGATCTGCTAGATCCTTCACACCAACCCCTCTCCCATTTCCTCAGGGCTGAAGTGTGCTTCTGTACTGTCTTAGCCTCCACTGCCTCCCAGCTTTAAGGGGGATGAGGGTGGAGAAGGGAAGTAAGGGGGAAGGGGCTTCCCTTGGTAATGAAACTAACGACAGATTGCCCATGTAAGATTTTCCAGTGGAAAGCACCAGATTGCCTGGATTCCTTTCCTCCTAGGGAGGGCTGAGTCTAACTATTCGGCTATCATCTTGCTTCTCCCCAGATGGCCCCAAAGGTGCCAGGCCTCTGGGCCATTCTTTGAGGAAGCATCTCAGTAGAACCCTTGCTGAGCTCATGGAGGTGAATTAAATATTAAAGACACAAGGCCAGAGCCCCTGTGCAGTAGCACATTCCCATAACCCAGACAATGGCGCACAGCTCATCTGCCCGGCTTCCCAGCAGCCGCCACTCTCCCTCCCCAGGCTGAGTTCCCTGCTCCCCAGCCCACACTCTTGAGAGGGCATAAAAAATAGCAATGTTTTGTTCTCTCCAGCAAATGATCAGCTCCTGGTTCCCTGTGTCCTCCCTCCAACCCTCAGCACTGAGGAGTCCAGGGACCTGGAAATGCCTGAACATTGAGTTGTGGCATCTGCAGCAATGAAAGTGAACAGGTCTGTGGCTGGTCTGGTAGAGACCTCTGTAGCTTAGTCCCACCTTGAGTCTGGAGGCCCCCATCAGGAAAGTCCGGAGAGCTCTCAGGGCAATGGGAAATTAGATCTTGCTGGGGTGAGGCCTGGGTGGGGGGGGCAGTTTGCTTCTCAGCTTCGAAGAGCTTTGGAGATCACCCAGGCCACCTCAGTTTTACAAAAAGGGAAACTGAGGCTTTAGGAAAGGAGAGAGCAACTTACACAAGGTCACTCGATGAGCGATAGAATAGCTAGGCCCAGACTCCAGTTCTCCAGGGTAGAGCACAGTGCTCTCGCCTACCCTCCCCATGATCTCTGGATCTCTTCCTAATTCTAGCAAGCACTGGGCCCTGCATGGGTCCCACGGACTGCTTTCAGGGGGCAGGATCCATTCCTAGCCCCTCTGGCTATCCCAGTACCGAAAGAGCACAGCGATCGTGCGCTCCAGCTCAGCTTTGCCACCTGGTAGGATGGTACCTTGGTCATGTCACCTCTGAGCCTTAGTTCCTCACCCATAAAATGGGGGCTTAAGAACCAGTACCCTGGATGGCTAAGGATCAGATGAGATCGTGTCTGTGGGGCATTTGGTAGACTGGGAAGTGCTATCCAAATGTCAGATATTATTAAAATGGTGTGAGGCGTGAAGGTGCTGCAGAGGGAGGAAGTCCCAGGGGAGGCAGCTATGCAAGGGAACCCACCCCCAAATGAGGCTGAGGCCCTGCCTGGTCACCCCAAAGACCTGACTGATTCTGACGGCCACCAGCAGAGACTGACAGGCAGTTGGTCAGACCAGCCCAAGCTCGCTGGCTTGAAAGACCACCTGCCAGCTTTGCTTTGCACGTGTGTGTGTGTGTGTGTGTGTGTGTGTGTGTGTGTGTGTGGTGTTTGTTTGTCTTCCTCAGTGCTCCTGGGAGGCTCTGCCCGGCAGCCCAGAATTGCGGGGATTTATTTCCCTGGCTGCTCCAAGGGAGTATTGGGCAGGAAGACAAGCGTGTTGTGCTGAGGGAGGACACCTCGCTTCAGGTAGGATCAAAGACCCGCAAAGAAAACCTGCCAGCCCAGATCCCTTTGGGCACCTCTGGAGTCCCGCTGCTGTCTGGGGCCCTTACCTTGTACTTGGCCGCGAGCAGCTCCGTGGCCTGCTGCTCCCGTCTTAGGTCTTCCAGCATCTTCTCCTTCTCCTCCAGCAGTTTCTGCTTCTCCTCGCTCACCAGGCTGCGGTCATCCTGGATGGCCGCCTTCTCCTCCTCCAGGCGCTCCTTCTGCTCCTGCAGGTAATTCTCCATGTTCTTATCCAAGGCTGACTCCAGGATGGGCTGGGGCGGGCGGTGGTTGTTGTTGTTGTCATCCTCCTCTTCGGCCACCCAGGCCTCTATCACCGGCCCCTCGGGGTACCCAGCTGGGGCCGACACGGCCTTCTTCCTGCGGCTGCTCTTCCTCCGGAGCCGCTTTCCCAGCATCCCCTTCTTCTCCAGCTGGGCCTTCAGGCGGGCGATCTCCTCCTGGAATTCCCGCAGCAGCGTGTCCTTGGGGTCCTCGTTCACCCGGGGCTTGTTCTTGATGTTCTTGGCCCTGTTGGCAAAGCGCAGGGTGGAGAGGCTCTCGTCGTAGCTGTGGGAAGCCGGCCCCAGAGTGGCCACCATGATGGTCTTGGCGTTCCCCCCCAGAGAGTCTTGGAGCAGCCGGGTCAGCTTGGAGTCCCGGTAGGGGATGTGGGTGCTCCTGTTGCCTGCCAGAGCAGCGATCACGTTGCCCAGGGCAGACAGCGAGAGGTTGATTTTGGAGGCTTCCTTAGGCCTCTCTCCACCACCACCACCACCGCCGCCGCCGCCACCACCCCCACCTCCACCGCTGCCACTACCCGTGGACTGTGTGGCCGTCCCTCCAGCGGCATTGGGGCCTGCCTTGTTCTGCCTCTCGCTGCCAGCCAGGTCCACCAGGTTGAGCTTGCCCACACGGATGTGGTCCTGGCCATCTGAGCCCCGCTCGCTGCACTCCACAGTGATGACGAAGATGGCGTGGGAGCGGGAGCTGACCTCATTCATGTGCGTGCTGCCCACCGCCCGGGTCTGGTTCCCCAGGTTCATCACGTGCTCGATCTCCTTGACGTTCTTGGTGACGAAGGAGGAGAGGTCCTTGATGTAGACACCGGTCTCTGGGTTCTCCTTCAGTTCTAGCCTCTTGCCAGGCTCTTTGGAGAGCAGGTCCCGGATCTCCTCCTGGTAGATCTCCAGGTAGGAGGCCCGAACCAGGTACTGCTGGTTCTGGGAGCGAGAGATGTGGGTGAAGATATGCTCAAAGGCATTGGGGATGACCCCCCGCAGCTCGGGCTCCACCCAGGTCCCCTGCATGGTGTAGGTCTTGCCGGTGCCCGTCTGGCCATAGGCAAACACCGTGCCATTGAAACCCTGAAGTACCGAGTCTACCAGGGGCCTCACGGTTTCATCATATAAGTCTGCCTGCTTGGAGCTGGCATCATACACGGCATCAAAGGTGAAGGACTTGGGCAGCTCCCCTGGGGCAGCGCGGGGGTTCCGCAGGGTCACCTGGCCCAGTTTCACGTCCATGGTCAGGATCTGCTCGTGACCAGCAGCCTCCTCCTTCCGGCTGAGGGGGCGGCACCGGGCCACCACCTTCAGGGCCTCGCTGGCCTTGGTTTTACTGGCCATCTTGATGCTCTGTCCTTCCTGCTCCCCAGGGCCCCTCCGCAGCCTGGGCGGTCCTGCTGGCCTCGCTAGGTCGGGATCAGCGGGGCCAGCCCAGCCCCCAGGCGCCGCTCTTCAATCCGCATGCAGCCTCCTAGGGTGGGGATGCTGGGAGGTGGCCCTGCCGCTGCTGCAGTCCGGGCCTCAACCGCTCTCCGGTCCTCGCTGCACCGGCCGGGCAGGGGAGAATTAGGCAGAATCCCCCGGCAGCCGCGGGAGCCGCGCCGGCCGAATGGCAGTGCCCGGAGCCCGCCCCATGCTGGGGCAGAGGGAGCGCTGCCGTAAACAGCTACGGCAACAATGAGATAAAGGAAGAGGAAAATGGGATGGGGGTGGGCGGCGAAGCTGTCTTCTTCTTCTCCTCCTCCTCCTCCTCCTCTTCTAGGGATCCATGGCGGGGGCTGCCGGTCCTGGGCGGCCGGGGGTCCCGGCCCTCCCGAGGGCAGAGGCTCACCTGGAGTCCTCCCCCCGCGCTGGGGGATCATTCATTGCAGCCCGCGCGGCTGCCGCTGCCCCTGCCTCCACCTTCCCCGCCGCTGCCACCGGAGAATGAGAGAGAAAAACAGAAGGGGATGGGGCGGAGCAGCGGCGGCGAGAGTGATGTTGCCGCCGCGCTGCGGCCCCAGCTAAGCCTCCCGGCTGGGGTGGGGCAAGGGGCGGGGCCGCAGGGCGGGAGGGGCAAGCCCGGCGCTGCCGGCGCGCGGGGGACAAGGGTGCATCGCCCGCTCTCACCCCCGTAGACCCCTCCGGAATGACAGGCTCGGGTGCCGACCCGGGTCCCGCGCCCACCAGGCGGGGGCGGCGCAGCCACCGCCCGCCGTCACCCCACCGGGCCCGAGCATGCTGGGAATTGTAGTCCTGCCTTTGTTAACCCGGTTCTGGCAGGTTGCTGATGCCTTCTCTGGTCCGGGAGGCCCCTCCCTCTCTGGCACGCAACCTAAGAGGGACTGCTGAGGTTGCAGCCTACCTGGGACTGCGGTATCCACCACCCACACTTGTTCCCTCCAAAGGCACCATCCTCCATCCCTCCACTGCTCCTGCCTTTCAGCTGCAGACTTGGACACGTCCCCCCTTCCCGTTGGAGGGTCGCTAGGTGCCTTGACTCCTGAATGTTTCTCGATTCTTCCCTTTCCCTAAGCCTGGTTTACTTCTGGCCTTCCCCTTGTCTCTTGTAACCACCTTCCAGCTGATTCTCTCCTCACGTCTTCTCTGCACATGTACCCGGGTCCCCTGCCTTCCTCCTCTTCCTCTTCTTCTAGGCTTCCATAACGTATACAAGCCCCAATCTCTTCTGACCCCGGCCTAATTTCCCAGCCTTCCCTCCAGGTACTCTCCCACAGAGAACCTGCGGTCCAGAAGTTCATTCCTTCAAGCAGTTCCCCGGGGGGCCTGCTGAGCCCCAGGCCCCATTCTAGGAGTTGGACCTCCTTGTCCACAAGGACCTCTCATTCTAAGAACCTTGTTTTGTTTTCTTAAGTGACCGTGCTGTATTGCAACCTTGTGCCTTTGCCCAGAGGGCGCTGTCACCCTTCTACACCTGGCAGCCTGCCACTGGCGCAGTTCAAGCACTTCCTCCTCTGGACATCTTCCCTGATCAATTTCTCTTCTATAGCAGAAAGAGACGCAGAATTTGCATAAAACAAAGCTCGGGTTTAACTTGCATTTCTGATCGCCATCCAGAATGGTGTGACTTTGGGCAATCTCTTATCTTGCTCCAGCCTCAATTTCCTCATTTGTTTAAAACAACTAGAGGGCGCCTGGCTGGCTCGGTCAGTTAAGCCTCCAACTCTTGATTTTGGCTCAGGTCATGATCTCAGGGTCCTGGGATGGAGCCCCCCTCAACTCTGGGCTCAGCAGGGAGTCTGCTTGTCCCTCTCCCTCTGCTCCTCCCCTCCTTATGTAAGTAAGTAAGTAAGTAAGTAAATAAATAAATAAAATCTTTTAAAAAACACAGTTGGATGGGGGAGGGGAATAATACTCTATTATAGAGTGGCCATGAGACTCACATGAAACAATGAGTAAACTCTTCTGCCGATGAGAAGACTTTTTTTTTTTTAAAGATTTTATTTATTTATTTGACAGACAGAGATCACAAGTAGGCAGAGAGGCAGGCAGAGAGAGAGAGGAGGAAGCAGGCTCCCTGCCAAGCAGAGAGCCCAACGCGGGGCTGGATCCCAGGACCCTGGGACCATGACCCAAGCCAAAGGCAGAGGACTTAACCCACTGAGCCACCCAGGTGCCCTGAGAAGACTTTTTTTTAAAAGATTTTATTTTTGAGTAATTTCTACACCCAGCATGGGATTCAAACTCACTATCGAAGATCAAGAGCCACATGCTCCACCTGTTGAGCCAGGCAGGCGCCCCTGAGAAGACTTTTTTTTAAAGAGTTTATTTTATTTATTTGACAGACAGACAGAGAGAGCATGAGAGCACAGTTAGGGGGAGGGGCAGGAAGAGGGAGAGGGAGAAGCAGGCTCCCCGTTGGGCAGAGAGCCTAATGTGCAGCTGGGCATGGAACTCATCCTCGGAGCCTGGGAACAGGACCTGAGCTGAAGGCAGATGCTTAACCAACTGAGCCACTCAGATGCCGCTGAGAAGACTTATTTTTTTTTTTATTTTATTTCTAAAAAGATTTTATTTATTTATTTGACAGACAGAGATCACAAGTAGGCAGAGGCAGGCAGAGAGAGAGGAGGAAACAGGCTGCTTGCGGAGCAGAGAGCCCGATGTGGGGTTCGATCCCAGGACCCCAGGATCATGACCTGAACTGAAGGCAGAGGCTTTATTTAACCCAGGTGCTCCCTGAGAAGACTTATTTTTTTTTTTTTTTAAAGATTTTATTTATTTATCTGACAGACAGAGATCACAAGTAGGCAGAGAGGCAGGCAGAGAGAGAGGAGGAAGCAGGCTTCCTGCTGAGCAGAGAGCCTGATGCGGGGCTAGATCCCAGGTCCCTGGATCATGACCTGAGCCAAAGGCAGAGGCTTTAACCCACTGAGCCACCCAGGGGCCCTGAGAAGACTTATTTTTTAAGCAAGCCCTTAATACATGCTTGTGGCCTGGTTTGGTTTGCCTGACAGCTTTCACTTTCTTGAGTATCCTCGATAGACCAGATCCGTGTTTGCTGTTCCTCTTTGCGGGTCTTCGTATTTTTCCTCTATCATACAAATCAGACAAATTCCTCAAGTCCAAGGACCGAGCCAGTGTCCTACCCATGTCCTACTCTGCAAAGGGCGGTTGCGTCTGTGGACTGAGCCTGAGTTGTCCTTCCTCTCTGAGATCCAGATCGAGGAGGTAGTCTTATCTGAAACCTCAAAGCCCCTCCCCACAGAGACACGGGAAGAATCTTTGCACAAAACATCTCTGATCATGTAATTTCTGGAGGACCTTTTTGTTTAGTTCTTCACCTTCAAATCTTCACCTTCAAAGTTCATCTTCAAATGCCCTTCAGGACCTGAAGGGCAGCTCAACTGGAAGCTTGAGGCTGAGTTGGTGGCTTGCTTACTTGTGAGCTTTCCTGGCTTTCCTCAACCCTCTCTTTGATCAGGCTGTACAGCTTGTGTGTAACTTGGCTTTTGGACCAATTACTGGGTGGGGTTTTGGCTTTGTAGACTAACCTTTCTTGGCTCCGGCAGCCTGACTTCTGGATGGACCGACCATTTGGCTCTTGGACTATTTTCTTGTTGCATTTGGCTTTGGTTTTTGGACTACCCTTTCTCTGCTTTGCCTAACACCTGATGCCATGGTGCTGCTGGACGAAAGGGATTCTGTTCTCATTCTCCCCACCTGATACCACCACCTGGCAAGGCACTTGCCCAGATCTTCCTGCATGGAAGGGAGGCTGGAAGCCCATTGCTCACAAGATGTGTGATCCTCAGTAAAGTAAAACTTCCCTGAATAGCCTATCTTCTCAGAATTAAGAATTCTGCCATTCCTCACAGGGTTTACATGAGTATTAAGGGAGATAATGCAGAAACTCCCAGGATGTAGAAGGCATTCAAGAAATCATAGTTTTCCTGCCTTTTGTCCTTCATGTTCAAAGTTGTTCACATCCTGCATTTCCCTTTTCAGCTTCTTTATCATCCATTCTTTCTTCCCTCTCCCTGTTCTACACTCAAGTCTCCAACCACCTGGGTTTGCTCGAAGTCCTCCCAACACATCATAATTTTGGGGGTCTCCATATGACTTTGCCCATACTGCATCTCTGTCTGCAGTGTTCCCCTAACTTTGTTCCTGTCTACACAGGCTTACCTCCTATTCGTTCTGTACCTCGATATAGTTTCTACTACCACTGCTCAATAAAGATTCCTCTTGCCAAGGGTATCAGTAACCCCATGGTGCCATTTCTAGTGGACCCTTTTCAATAGAAGCTTTTGGCACAACCCACTTCTTCCTTCTTTTTTTTTTTTTTAAGATTTTTATTTATTTATTGGACAGACAGAGATCACAAGTAGGCAGAGAGGCAGGCAGAGAGAGAGGAGGAAGCAGGCTCCCCGCTGAGCAGAGAGCCCGATGCAGGCCTCGATCCCAGCACCCTGGGATCATGACCTGAGCCGAAGGCAGAGGCTTGACCCACTGAGCCACCCAGGCACCCCCCCACTTCTTCCTTCTTTAGCAAACTCTCCCTCACTTCCTATGGTTTTCATGACCCTATACTTTTCTGGGTTTCCTCCTCCAGCTCTCATGAGTTCTGATTGCTGAGTTTCAGTCTCCCTAATCAATTGACCTCATTCAACTTCAACATTAAATTGAGTGTTCATTAAAGTCCTAAGCCCTCTTCTTCTTTCTTTTTTTTTTTTTAATTTAAAGATTTTATTTATTTATTTGTCAGAGAGAGAGAGGGAGAGAGAGCAAGCACAGGCAGACAGAATGGCAGGCAGAGGCAGAGGGAGAAGCAGGCTCCCCGATGAGCAAGGAGCCCGATGTGGGACTCGATCCCAGGACGCTGGGATCATGACCTGAGCCGAAGGCAGCTGCTTAACCAACTGAGCCACCCAGGCGTCCCCCTCTTCTTCTTTCAATGTCACCCTATAATGATCATTATAGCTCATGGCTTCAATTGATATTTAAATGATTCCTAAATTGGTATTCCAGCCCAGACTTCTCTGAGCTCCAAATCTCTATATCCAATTCTCTAATGGATATAGCCACTTGGATGGCTCCCATGTGCTTGAAATTCTACTCTTTTTCACTGAACTCATCATCCTCCCTTCCAAACTTTGTCCTCCAAGAATGGTCCCTAGTTCTGTAAACAACTCTTCCCCCACCCTCCATATATCCCTCCAAATACCAAATCTTATCAATTCAACTTTCTTAATATTTGCCAAATCTATCAACTTTTCTTCACTTCCACAGCCAATATCATGACCCAAGCCACCATCTTGTCTGGCCCGGCATCCCCACAATGGCCTGTAGTCTGGGCTCACTAGATATGCTTTTGCCTCCACTTATCCATTCTTTACAAAGTAATCTTTTATTTTATTTATTTTTTTAAATTTATCTGACAGACAGAGATCACAAGTAGGCAGAGAGACAGGCAGAGAGAGAAGGAAGCAGGCTCTCTGCTGAGAAGAGAGCCTGATATGGGGCTCCATCCCAGGACCCTGGGATCATGACCTGAGCCGAAGGCAGAGGCTTTAACCCACTGAGCCACCCAGGCGCCCCCAAAGTTAATCTTTTATTTTATTTTATTTTTAAAAGGTTTTATTTATTTATTTGACAGACAGAGATCACAAGTAGGCAGAGAGGCAGGCAGAGAGAGGGGGGAAGTAGGCTCCCCGCTGAGCAGATAGCCTGATACAGGGCTTGATCCCAGGACCCTGGGATCATGACCCGAGCCGAAGGCAGAGGCTTTAACCCACTGAACCACCCAGGCACCCCCCAAAGTAATCTTTTAAAAACACATGTCTGATCAAGTCACTCCATGCTTAAAACATTTTAATGCTCATCACTCTTCTTAAGTTAAAGTCTAAATCATGAATGTAGCCCCCAAAGACCTATACAGTCTGGTACCCATCATATCTCCAGTCACATCTCACGCCACTCTTCCCTTGCTCCCTGGGCTCTAGTTACAGTGGCCTTCCTCAGTTCTGTTCTAACTTCCTACCACAGGGCCTTTACACAGGACCTGTCTCTGCTACATAGAACATTTATCCTCACCATCTTTACCTAGATACCTTCTCTTCATCCTTCAGCTCTCAGTTTGAATGTCAATTCCTAACAGTATATCTCTTGACTTTCCCACCTAGTTTATATCCCTTTGTAATAATATGTTCTTTTTGTTCCCTGTACTTTCTTTCATGGAACTTAGCATAATTGTAATTAAATTAATTATTTGCCCACTTTGGTTGTTCTGTGAAGATATAACATGACTGTTTCATTCATTTTCTTTTTTTTTTTTTCCCCTAAGGAAACTCTATGCCCAATGTGGGCCTCAGACTCATGAATCTGAGATCAAGAGTTTCATGCTCCATTAACTGAGCCAGTCAGGTGCCCCTGTTTTGTTCATTCTTGCATCCACAATGACTAGTCCAGTTCCTGGCACACAGCATGTGCTCAGGAATATATTTTTTATAAGTAAATGAAAGCCCTGTATGAATATCACCTCTTCTGGGAAGACTTCCTTGATTCCCCTAATTCTATCTATTCTAATTAATCTTTCCTTTCCTCATAATTGTATAGTTCCTTGTTTAACTAGTCTTTTTTTTTTAAAGATATTGTTTATTTATTTGACAGAGAGAGAGAGAGAGATCACAAGTAGGCAGAGAGGCAGGTGGGGGGGGCGGGGGGGGGGAGGAAGCAGGCTCCCCGCGGAGCAGAGAGCCCGATATGGGGCTCGATCCCAGGACTCTGAGATCATGACCTGAGCCTAAGGCAGAGGCTCAACCCACTGAGCCACCCAGGCGCCCCTTGTTTAACTAGTCTTATACTACTCATACAGTCTATCTCATACTATGGTTACCTGAGTCTGTCTCTCTCCCTATAATACGAACCCCCTGAAGACAGGAGCTATCCTCTTTGTCTCTGTGTCTCCTTTCCCCATACCTAGCATGATACTACTATATTCACTTTAGGTAATCAGAATCAATTGTTACGCAAATGAATGAATGAATGTTCCAAGACCTTCAGGGCAAGAAAATGGGGAGGGAAGACAAAGAAGCAATGGCAAAAAAAACAAAACAAACAAACAAAAAATCTTATATCTATAGAATGATTTACAGTTAATAAAGTATTATCACACGTATTTTTTCACTTAATACCCAAGTCAGGCCGAGGAGAGGGGCAAATTTTAGTACCCGTTAAAAGGAGGACTCCAAGCTTCAGGCTAAGGGACTAGGGAAGGACACCCTGCTGTCAAGTGGCACAGTCTTGAGACTCCAAACCTTTAACTCTGGTCGTCTGTCTCCTGTGCCACAAGGCGAGCTTCCTGTGGATGTGGCAGGATGGTTGCTTCTCAGTCCTGGTTTGAGTAACGGTTTCGTAGGAGTTGAGACCTATGGTTGTCTCGGTGGGAGGAAGAAACTCCCTTCCCTGTGTCTTCTGTGACAATGACGGTTCTTTCCCAGGGGATTCCCATAAAATCATCTTCTTCCACTGTGGTCCCAGGAACCAGTCAGGGTGAGATTGTACCGAGAAGGCAGTGTTAGCTCTTTAGTAATCCTGGGGCCTGCAAATTTTTCAGACCCAAGTCATTGAGATTTGGGGTTACCCTGCAAAACCAAGTCCTGCCAGCAGAGGGAGACATGACTATGTGACAGAATCACTGAAGGAGCTCTAAGTCTCTGGACTAGTCCTCACTCTGAGATTTATCTAACTAGAGACCCCAGCTGTGTCCAAGTTTAGATTACTAGCAGCTCTCCTTTCCCCAACAGTTTATTTTCTCCTTTACCTGCTGTATTTTCTGGTAAATGGGAGTGGAGTCAACTTCCCATCCCCTCCACTCAAAATATAGAAAAATCTGAAAATTTTAAAAAATCTGAATATTAAAAAAACACTGTCCTTAGCAACTACCCTTTATTGGGCACCTAATAGGTGGATCACAGAGGTTTTCTCTCACTGTTGAGCAGAGAGCCTAATGCAGGGCTCGATCCCAAGATCCTGAGATCATGACCTGAGCTGAAGGCAGAGGCTTAACCCACTGAGCCGCCCAGGGGCCCCTAGAGGTTTTCTCTTAACTTTCACATTAATCCAGTGGTACCTGGCAGTCCTGAGACTTGAGCTGATTGTCTTTGAGTCCAAAGTGGGTACTCTCTCTGTCACTCTGTACTGGGCCCGAGGCTCTGCTTTCCATCTGACCCCTACCTGGACCAGATCCCCCTCCCTCTTTCAACACATGTATCAACTCCTGTGTCCCCAGTGAACACTCTTCTGCCTTCTCCAGGCCTGGGGCAGAGTGGCGCAGTGGGGGCAGGGGGGTGTCTCTTTCTTTCCTTATCTCCTGTGGTCATTTGTACTATGTGTAATCAACATTGGCTTTTTAAATGGTGTTAACCACCCATTGATGAAATATCAATTTTCATTGATGAAAATATCAATCCCCAACTGGATTTTTTCTACTTCTCCATACTTGAGCTTCTCATGAAAATACTTAAAGAACTTTTTTTTTAAAGATTTTATTTTATTTATTTATTTTTAAAGATTTTGTTTAGTTGACAGACAGAGATCACAAATAGGCAGAGAGGCAGGCAGAGAGAGAGAGGGGGGAAGCAGGCTCCCCACCGAATAGAGAGCCTGATGCAGGGCTCGATGCCAGGACCCTGGGATCATGACCTGAGCCAAAGGCAGAGGCTTTAATCCACTGAGCCACCCAGGCGCCCCATTAAGATTTTATTTTTTATTTTTGTTATTTTATTTTATTTGAAGATTTTATTTATTTATTTAGAGAGGGAGAGAGGGCATGTGCGCAAACAGGGGGAGGGGCTGAGGGAGAGAGAGAGAGAGAGATTCTCAGGTAGACTCTGCGTAGAGTGTGGAGCCGGCTTTGGGGCTCCATCTCACAACGTTGAGATCATGACCTGAGCCCAAATCAAGATTCAGTCGCTTAACTGACTGAGCCACCCAGGCGCTCCTAAAGATTTTATTTTTGAGTTACCTCTATACCCAACGTGGGGTCCGAACTTGCAACCCCAAGATCAAGAGTTGCATGCTCCTCCAACTGAGCCAGCCAGGTGTTGCAAGAACGGGTTTGGAAGAGTTTTGACCATACCGAATGGTGTATATTAATTTAAAAAAAAATATATACATTACCAGGGTGTCTGGGTGGTGCAGTCAGTTAAGTGTCCAACTCTTGGTTTCAACTCACGTTGTGACCTTAGGGTCGTGAGATCAAGCCCCGCGTCAGGGTCCGCATGCAGCAGGGGGTCTGCTTGAGATTCTCTCTCCCTCTTCCTCTGCTCCTCCCCCCTCATTCTCTGTCTCTCTCTCTCTCATTCACTGAAATATAAATATAAGTATAAATATAAATATGTTTATATTTAAATTTATATATATATAATCAACTCTTTTTCTGCTTATTCTCCATGCAGTCCATCAACAGATCCTACCTGGGTTCTACCTATAAAATCTACCAGTCCTGATTCCCACCACTGCCACCGTGGTCCATGCCACCTTCTCTCTCACCTGGACACTGCAGTAGCATTTTAACAGGCATCCCTGCTTCCTTCTCCTCTATAGAACAGCCAGATTTCCTTCTTCTCTATAAATCAAATCATACTACTTCCTGCTCTCAACCTTCCAGTGGCCTCTCATCACTCTCAGAATAAAAGCCAGAGTCCCTTGCCTGGGCACGGGGGCTGTCTGTGATGGGTCCCGGGTTCCTTCTCCCGTTTCATGTGCACAGACTCTGCCCTGGCTGCGCTCTGATTCAGGAACACTGGCCTCCTTGTTCTTCAGTTCCACGAGCACATTCCAGTCATGTGGCCTGTGCACTTGCTCTTTCTGCCCGCGGCCGTTTCCTCCCGTGGCCTCTTGTGGCCTCTCTCCTCCACTCTGTTCACTTGTGTTTCCAAATCCATTAGAATGTGAGCACCATGACAGAATTCAATTCTCTAGTCCAGTGCCTAGAAGTGTGCTGGCTTCATAATAAGCCTTCAGGAAACATTTGTTGAATAAATAAATCATGGGTGCCTGGGTGGCTCAGTCAGTTGGGCGTGTGACTCTTGGCTTGGGCTCAGATCGTGATCTCAGGGTCGTGGGATCAAGTCCCTGCATCCAGCTCCGCACTCAGCCAGGAGTGAGAATCCTCTCCCACTTGCTAGCGTGAGGATTCTCTCCCACTCACTCACGTGCACTCTCTCTTTCTCTCTCTCTCAAATAAATAAATAAATCTTAGCAAATGTAGTTATTAATGGCCTTTATAATCATCATTTTGAATGGCTGGTTATCTTCATGTAAACTGGGTTTTACTGTGAAATATTAGATTGAACCATCTGAAATTACCATTTTGTTTGTTAAAAATGGTTGACACTGGCAATTTTATATAGTTCAGTTAAAAAAACACATTCAGAATGTTGCATTGCCTGAGTATATTGTTTAAAGAATTATTATAAAACAATATCCTCTCCCCACCTAAAAAATACAAAAAAACCTCCAAAAAACCCAGCATCCCTGTGCCAGCCACCCAGGCTAAACACAGGACATTCCCAGCATCCCAGGAGCTCCCTGAAGGACCCTCTGGCATCCCATTTCTCTCCTTCCTCTCTAAGGTAACCACCCCTGATTTCATATTATTCACTTGCTCACTTTTCTTTGCTCTTTTACCATCTAAAGAGTATGGTTTTGTTCTGCTTATTTTTTTTTAATTTTATTACTTATTTATTTATTTATTTACTTTTAATTATTTTTTTAAAGATTCTATTTATTTATTTGAGAGAGAGCATGAGAAGGGAGAGGGCCAGAGGGAGAAGCAGACCCCCACTGAGCAGACGGCCCGATGGGGGACTCCATCCCGGGACTCAAGGATCATGACCTGAGCCTAAGGCAGTAGCTTAACCAACTGAGCCACCCAGGCACCCTCTGCCTGTTTTTTAAAGTAAACTCTACGCCCAGTGTGGAACTTGAACTCACAACCTGAGATATAGAATCATGTCCTCTACCAACTGAGCCAGCCAGGTGCCTCCATTTTGCCCATTTTTGAGGTTTATATAATTCATACAGTATGTATTCTTTTGTATCTAGTTTTTTTCTTATTTCTTTTATTTGATAGATTCATCCATGTTGCGTCTGTTGTGTATAGTGTTATTACTGTATGATATTTCATTGTGTGACTCTATCACCTATTGCCTACTCTTTTTCTTTTCTTTAAAGATTTATTTATTTATTTTAGAGCAAGAGAACAAGAGAGCATGAGAGGAGGGAGGGGTAAGGGGAGAAGGAGAGAGAATCCTCAAGCAGACTCCCCACCGAGCGTGGAGCCCAATGCGCAGGGACGGTCCGAGGATCCTGAGATCATGGCCTGAGCCGAAGTCAAGAGCCAGACGCCTAACTGGGTGAGCCACCCAGCACCCCCAAATTATCATCTACTCTTGGTGGACATTTGCGTTGTTTCCAATGTGGGGTTATTACAGGTTATGCTGCTGTGAGCATTCTGGTTTATGTCTCCTGTGTGCTTTGAACCCATTTTTGTTGCATGTATCCTGGAATTGCTGGGTCATAGAGAAAGTAACTTTCGACTTCAGTTGGTGATGTCAAACTGTTTGCCAAAGTGGGTGTTAACAGGCTGCACTGACAGTAGTATATGAGCATTCCAGGTGCTTCACATCAGAACCAACACTTAATACTGGCATTCTTCATTTTAGATACTTGGTATCTCATTGTGGCTTTAATCTGGATTTCCCTGATGGCAAACAAAGTTAAACATCTTTCCATATGCCTGCTGACGTTTTGTATCTTCTTTAGTGAATTGCCCCCTTCATACATCTTGCTTCTTTTTTGAAATTATGGATGGGTTTTCTTTATTATTCATTTAAAGGTTTTATTATTTGACAGAGAGAAAGACAGCGAGACAAGGAATACAAGCAGGGGGAGTGGGAGAGGGAGAAGCAGGCTTCCCGTGGAGCAGGGAGCCCCATGCAGGACTTGATCCTAGGACCCTGGGATCATGACCTGAGCCAAAGGCAGATGAGGAGCAACTGAACCACCCAGGCACCCCTCTTGCTCATTTTTTTTAAGATTTTATTTTTAAGTAATCACTGTGCCCAACATGGGGCTCAAGCTCACACCCCTAAGATCAAGAGTCTCATGTTCTTCTGACTGAGCCAGCCAGGCACTCCTCACGCTCATTTTTCTGCTGAATCACGTGTCTTGTTCTTTTTTTTTTTCTTTTTTTAAGATTTATTTATTTATTTACTTGCCAGAGAGATCACAAGTAGGCAGAGAGGCAGGCAGAGAGAGAGGGGGAAAGCAGGCTCCCTGCTGAGCAGAAAGCCCCTTTCGGGGCTTGATCCCAGGACCCTGAAATCATGACCTGAGCCGAAGGCAGAGGCTTAACCCACTGAGCCACCCAGGCACTCCACCTGTCTTGTTCTTACTGTTTTATAGGAGTTCTTTTATAGTTTGGCTTTGAACTTTCTGTAGTTTATATATGTTGCAACCATCTTCTCTGTGGCTGTTTTCTTCTTTTCATGATGCCCTTTTCTATCCAGGATTCCTTAAATTGAATGCAGACATATTTCTCAATCTTTTTCTTTGATTAGCGCTTTTCATGTTTTGTTTTGAAACTCTTCCTCTGGGGCGCCAGAGTGGCTCAGTGGGTTAAAGCCTCTATCTTCGGCTCAGGTCATGATCTCAGGGTCCTGGGATTGAGCCCCACATTGGGCTCTCTGCTCAGCGGGGAGCCTGCTTCCCCCTCTCTCTCTACCTGCCTCTCTGCCTACTTGTGATCTCTATCTGTCAAATTAAAAAAAATCTTTAAAACTCTTCCTCTACCCAAGGTCACAAAGATATTTTCCTATATTATTTTCTAAAACTGTTGTTTTATTTTTTTTACACCAAAAAATTTGACAATTTTATACAGAACCTGCCAAATTTGGGTGTTTAATATTAAGCAGCATAACTGACCAAGGTCCAAGATGTGAAGTTACCATGTTCAAGAAACTGGGGGGAATCACTGTATAAACTCACTAGACAGTGTATGATAGAAGAATGCGCACTTTATTATAGGAAACCTGTTTACCCACAGCAGTTGCTTCAAAAAGCCTTTCAGTTTTCTCTTGGATTGTAAAAATGGTGTTCAGGATTTCAGTGTAAATTAGCAACCTTCAACTCTTTGGTGTGCCAGGTATCTTGTCTTCATCTGCCGTTTCTTCCACCCCAGCCTGTGTCACGAGGTTCTCACTGTTTTCCTCCAGGTCGTCAATGGGACTGCCATGCCATCAATCCTTCCCATGATCTGGTTGGACATAGTCCGACGTTTATCTTGCATCTGTTGCGGGAGTGTCTGCATGACCACGGTGAGATCCGGCAGGTGCTGGGGTCAGTCTTGGCTATCTGTCCCATTCTCAGCTTGCCAGTGAAGTCTCAACCATCACCTAGACTCTAAAAGCACCATTGTTGGGGCGCCTGGGTGGCTTAGTTGGTTAAATGTCTGCCTTCGGCTCAGGTTATGATCCCAGGGTCCTGGGATCTAGCCCCGCATCAGGCTCTCTGCTCAGTTATTGTTTTAGATGGCAGCCACTTTATAATTTATTTCAGAACATTCTCTCTATTGTTGCGCATTTAAGGTGACCCTTTTGTTTTTCTCTTTTCAAACACTATTTCAAATGTGGGAACAACCTCATCCAAGCCCTCTGGGACTCAGGAAAAGGAAGTGAGGGTGAGGTGGGGTGGGAGGTATTGCCCCCTAACATTCTAGCTTTGCTCTGCTCCTGAATTCCATGTGGTTCTTCCCATGCCTGTCAGCCAAGCTTGCCATCATCACCTAAGTTGGGAGGGGCCTACAGGAGAAAGTCAGGAGACCTGAGCTGAGGCGAAACTCTGGCTACTCTGGCATTTGACCTTGACAGGAAAAGCACCCGACTCTCTCTGCCTCATCTGACCCGTGCTGATCAAGGCACAGACTCCTGCATCTGCAGACTGCCCAGTCTGGTGACCTTTGCCCGGGTCCACCGCCTCCAATCGGCAGTCAGACCAAGGACTTGGCTTCTGCATCCTGGAATGCTGCAGGGGCGGTTTCCTGGTGTGATTCACAAAGTGCACGAATGTTTCAGTCTGACACAGAGACTGCCATGGGGGAGGGGGATGCGGGTGTCCTCAGCCAGGAAGCTTCCTCAATGTCTCCCCATGTCTCCAGGGATCTCCACCTTTCTGAGCTCCTCATAGTGTCTCTCATCCTGGAGGGTCATCCTGTCACCCTCCCCCGCACCCCAGGGCACTACACCATACTCTTTGCTGCTTCTCATGCGATGCTGTTTCTCCCACTGTGAGTCAGGGAGCATGTGTGTGATTCTCTGCCTCTGCCCAGCCCAGCGGCTGGACACAGAATACACTCTCTAGCTGTGAGAGGGAGACATCAAATGGTGTTGGGAGGAAGGATTGCACAGTGGTCCAAATGCGCACCTCTGGCCTGAGTGGTGGCTGACTGCTGTCCCAGAGGAGTGACAGAGGAGCTGGAACAAATGCCCACAGGCCAGGGCAAGAAGGTTTTCAAAACCCAAGCCTGTGTCTCCGGTAAAAGTTCTGGGGTTCTCTGCAATAGTTCCACCCAAAGGCCATGCTAACTGCCAAGGGGAAGTTAATCCCCTAAGAAGATCCTGTCTGTACCCTCTGAAGGTTTAGAATTGAAAGAGAACAACAGCTGTTATGAGCGGGGAGCGGCGTGGCCCCAGGAGCTGGGAGCAGGCTCTGAGTTGGAATCAGGAAACCTGAGCTCTGGCCTGGCTCGGCCACCGTGTGCCCCGTGACACTGGGCCTCCTGGTGACTTCGCCCCTCTGAGCCTGTGCCTGGATAGGCCCAGCAAGGGGCAGCCCTGCCCAGCTCCTGCACCGTGACAGAGTCAGAACAAGGGACACATGTATATAGAAGTACTTGGAAAAGCTTAAATAAAGCTTAATAACCCTCATGACATGAGGGTTATTAGAAAAGCGCTGATATGGGAAAGGGGTAGGCCGCTGACACTTCTCGAGGTACTTCACTTGGTAGTAGGAACAATCCTTTATTTGTTCAGTACTTGAGAATTCACAAAGGGTTTCTAGGCTTTTTATCTCACCTGAACCCCACAATACCTAGCGAAGCAGGGCAGGGATCATTCGTCCTGACCACTGAGCAGGTGAAGAAAAGGAGTCTTAGAGACCACAATTTTCCCATGGTCCTAGAGTCACAGAGGCAGGACTAAAACCCCCTTTCTGTAGCGCTGTGCTCCTTAGGATGGGCCCATTATGGCGCTCCCTGTTTCAGTTGCTGCAACCCCATGGGGCAATTTCCCACAAGACATGTGAACACACCCGAGCAGGCCCCAGAACCCCCATATGACTGGAAGTGGAGGGGAGGTCAGGGAGAGAGTAAAGAAGGCTGTAGTTACCTCATGAGCAATGGGAAGTTACTAAAAGTGGGGGAAATACTGTGATCAGAGCTGTGTTTTTTTAAGAAATGCTTTTCTTCTCTACCTCTTCCTTCCTTATCTGCTCCTTCTTTTCTCCTTCTCCCTTCTTTCTCTTCTTTATTCTTCATTTACTTTGTATAATTTTTTTTTAAAGATTTCCTTTATTTATTTGACAAAGACAAGTAGGCAGAGAGACAGGCAGAGGGAGAGGGGGATGCAGGCTCCCTGCTAAGCAGAAAGCCTCATTCAGGGCTCGATCCCAAGACCCTGAGACCTGAAGACAGAGGCTTAACCCACTGAGCCACCCAGGTGCCCCTACTTTGTATAATTATCCAGTAAGAGAAGGAAAGGAAAATTCTGGGATCTTCCTTCACCAAAACCCTTGCGTGTTCAACCAGCTGGAGCCCTAAGTCTCTGGCACCTTGCATTTATAGGACGTCAGGGTCCCGCCCAGAGACTCCCCTCTCCAGGCGGGGAGCTTCATGCTCCAGGAGAACGCCAGGATTCAGTGAAGGAATACGACTTAGCAGGCATGTACAAGCTGGAACCAGGTCCCTGGGTCCCTCCCTGGCTTTCTGGAAAGAGGCTTGCCCCCAGAACTGCCTGAAGTGGTCCAGAACCTGAGATCCTGGCAGGATGCTCTTCTCCACGGGGTGCCTGCCCTTCAGAGTTACATACTTCCAAGGCCACTAGCAAATGGCCAGGTGGCTGATGTGTACACCTGGGGTGCCCCCTGCGGGATGCCTGACCCTTCTTCCTCCCCAGCTGCTTCTTATAAGTTACAGGTTGACCTTCCTCTCCATCTGTCTGCGTCCCAGAGATCACACGCCGGGCAGCTGGGGTCCCGGTCGCACGCTTTGGGGAGGCTCTGCCCCGGAAATCAAGCGCGGACGTCTGCGCATGTGCGCACGTGCCCAGGTGCGCATGTGCGTGCGCGATGAGCGCGTGGCGTCTTGGGAGGGAGAGGTTCCCCCGTCTCTACAGAGACCTCTGCCTCGTTCATCTCTCTCAACATCATATCCCCACCACCAGGCAAGTAGTTGGCACCGAACGAATATTCTCTGCAGGAATGAATGAATGAAGGATGAATGAACTGGAGGATATGTAGGGCCTGGCTAGCGCCAACCAGAAAGTTGGGGACCTCGCTAGCACTTTAAGGCGTCCCAGCAGAGCAAGCTGCGAGGCACTGGGGCAGCTTTTAAGGAGCCTGGAGTGAAGGAGGGGAGGCTGTAGGGCAGTGGGAGGGGGTGGGGATGGCGTGGGGATGGGAAAGCAAGAATCCTGGGGAGAATGTCACTGGCCACAGGCCCTCTCGCGCCCTCATGCACAGCAGCGCTGCTGGGCTCGGGTCTTCCCCTGCCTCTCCTTCCCAGACTAAAACCAGCCTCTCTTTTCTCCTGCTTTCTTCGAACACAGACCTTAGAGCTTGTCCACATCAGGACCTGTTTGTCACCCAGTTGGTCACCTCTAGAAACTTTTTTTTTTTTAAATTTTATTTATTTGACAGAAAGAGAGAGAGATCACAAGTAGGCAGAGAGGCAGGCAGAGAGAGGAGGAAGCAGGCTTACCGCTGAGCAGAGAGCCCGATGCGGGCTCGATCCCAGGACCCTGAGATCATGACCGGAGCCGAAGGCAGAGGCTTAACCCACCGAGCCACCCAGGCGCCCCTACCTCTAGGCACTTTTAATAGCCTTTCCTGCTGGTGCTCCTGTCGGCTGCTTTGAGAGTAACCTTGCCTCCCGGTGGGGTTCTCAGGGCGCTCCAGCTTCTTCTGCCAGGTGTGCCTTCCCTCCTGGAAAACAGAAGAAAGTGGCCTGCAGAGGCAGAGAATAGCAGGGGGAAGATCCCACTGACCCAGAGATACAGAGGGAAGAGCTTCTTTGACTTTCCAGTTCCCCAGTTGAGCTGGCCGGAGGAGGCTTCCATTCCTTCCAACCAAATGATACCATGACAGCTTGGGCATTCCCACCTGGGTGGATTCCAAATGAAACCAACCTTCCCCCCACCCCCCAACTTACCATCCCCAGCCAGGTCTTTCACTCTCAGCTGCCCTGTCTCCGCCATCATTGCCAGTATTTGGAGTTCGTTTTTCTCACGCTCTCGTTCACTCAGGAAGTACCTCTTACTTTTCCCATCCCCCTCCATCTCTATTCCTCCCCACCTTCTACTCCATACCTTCCTTATCCCAAGCCTCTGCCTCAGAACCAAGCTTCCTTCCTGCGTCTCTGATGCCAGGGTCTCTCTCTTCCACCCCATTCTATAGACCAGTCCTGCCACATTATTTATTTTCTTTTTCATTTAAAAAAATTATTGGGGGGGAGCGCCTGGGTGACTCAGTGGGTTAAAGCCTCTGCCTTCGGCTCAGGTCATGATCTCAGGGTCCTGGGATCAAGCCCCGCATTGGGCTCTCTGCTCAGCAGGGTGCCTGCTTCCCCCACTCTCTCTGCCTGCCTCTCTGCCTACTTGTGATCTCTGTCAAATAAATAAACAAAATCTTTAAAAAAATTATTGGGGGGAGATGTGCCTGGGTGGCTCAGTCTGTTCAGTGTCTGACTTCAGCTCAGGTCATGATTTTGGAGTCCTGGGATCCGGCCCTGCTTTGGGCTCCTTGCTCAGTGTAGAGTCTGCTTCCCCCTCTCTGTCTGCCCCTTTCCCAACTCATGTGCATGTGTATGCTCTCTCTTTCTCAAATAAATGAGTAAATAAATCTTTAAAAAAATTATTTAGTATACTGTGTATTCAGAAAAACTTACAAAACATATATGCCTAATTTAGCATGAATGTATATGGGCTATAACCATCCCCTATGTTAGGAAACAGAACTCGGTCTGTGCCATTATTTTTTTTTAAATATCTCTTTTAAGTTGTTCCAGAGCATTGTTGGGCTTCCTTCTCTTTTTTTTCCTAAGATTTTATCCATCCATTTGACACAGAGAGATCACAAGTAGGCAGAGAGGCAGGCAGAGAGAGAGAGAGAGGGAAGCAGGCTCCCTGCTGAGCAGAGAGCCCGATGCGGGACTTGATCCCAGGACCCTGAGACCATGACCCGAGCCGAAGGCAGGAGCCCAACCCACTGAGCCACCCAGGTGCCCCAGGCTTCCCACTCTTTGTCCAACTTCCCTAGCATGTCTTTTGGCCTGGCCCCACCAGACTTAATAATTATCTGCCACACTAATTGACTCTAAGCATTACACTTTGTCTAAGAGCACGGGATCAGAAACAAAAAAACCTATATTCTAGTTCCCTGTTGTTAATTGACTGTCTGAATTTAAATATACTTCTAAGCTTTCTGAATCAGGACGCTTTCTCTCTCTCTCTTTTTTTGAAAATTTTATTGTTTATTTATTTGAGAGAGAGCACTCTCGAGTGCGGGAGGAGCAGAGGAAGAGAATTCCAAGCAGACTCTGCCCATTGCAGAGCCCCAGTGTGGGGCTTGGTCTCACAGCCCTGAGATAATAACCTGAGCAGAAACAAAGAGTTGGATGCTTAATCAGCTGAGCCACCCAGGTGCCCTCGAATCAGGACTCTTTCAATAGCAAGTAACAAAAACTAAATTCAAACTGGCTTACGTCAAGGAAATGTAATGGCTCACTTCTCTGTGTTGGCTTTTTTTCCTTCTTCAGGTGTTCCAGCAAAGGTTCTGGATGTTTCTCATTGGCAGGCTTGGATCACGTTCCCCTCCCTGAAGTACTGTGGTAAGTGGTGGGCCAGTTCTGGTTGGGAGTCTGAGAGTGGAGAAAAAGCTTTCCCAGGGAAAAATGGGGTCCCTGTTGCAGAAGATGGGAGACAGCAAACAAGAGCAACAGGTACTCTCCAGTTCTCACTTTCCTTGTGAGTGGGAATCTCTGTTCTGCCAAATGCTTAAAGATACTGGGAAAATAAAAAATACACCAGGGCTAGGAAGATTCTCTGAAAACGTTAAAATTCAAGAGAAATGGGAGTGATTTTGAAGGTGATGATTTCTTTGCCTGTTCCCCACACTGTTCCCCTGTCCAGAATGCCCTTTGCTTGGCTATCCAAAGCCTGCCCTCCCTTCTGCCCTCAGTCCAGTGACAAGTGGAACTTTCTCAGCACCTAGAACCTCTTGGGAGCCTGTGGACCCCTCAACCCGCATAGTTCAATATTTAACTAGATATGGTCTTCATTGTCTTGTTTATTTATTTTTTTAGGAATATTACAGTTTATTTGATAGTTCACACAAGGATCATCCACATTTACGGATGAGCAGGAAACAATTTTGGGTCCCAGGATAGCTCCTCCTCTCCGCCTGGGATGCTTAACTCCTTTACTGTTGCCCAGCTGGTGTCTGCTCAGGGAGTTATGATAATTTTAATTTTGGCTTAAAAGAGAAACAAAAAAAAATCCTATCAGTTGCACAGTTCCTTAGGGGTTTCTCAGGCCTTCTTCTCCTCTCTCCAGTTACTTCATAGCCTCTGTGAGGGGAGAAACTGTGTCTTTGTTCTCTACTTCTCCTCCTAAGACCATGCCACAGTGAGCACATTTTAAGTGTGCTGTGTATCTGTTAGTTGATTCAAAAGTTGATCTTGGGGTGCCTGGGTGGCTTAATTGGTTAAGCATTTGCCTTTGGCTCAGGTCATGATCCCAGGGTTCTGGGATCGACATCCTTCCAAGTCAGGATCCCTGTGCAGTGGGGAGCTGGCTTCTCCCTCTCCCTCCTGCTCCTATTCTTTCTCCTGTACTCTCTCTCTCTTCCAAATAAATGAGTAAAATCTTAAAAAAAAAAAATCTGATCTTGTGGACACCTGGCTGGCTCATTCAGTGGAGCATGGAACTTTTGTTCTCCAGGTTGTGAATTCAAGTCCCATGCTGGGTGTAGAGATTACCTAAAAATTAAAAAAAAAAAAAAAAAATCTTTAGAACATTAAATAAAAAAATTTTTTTAAAAAGTTGATCTTGTGGGGGTGCCTGGGTGGCTCAGTGGGTTAAAGCCTCTGCCTTCGGCTCAGGTCATGATCCCAGGGTCCTGGAATCGAGCTCTGCATCGGGCTCTCTGCTCAGTGGGGAGCCTGCTTCCCCCTCTCTCTTTGCCTGCCTCCCTGCCTACTTGTGATCTCTGTATGTCAAATAAATAAATAAAATCTTTAAAAAAAATTGATCTTGTGAAGCAGCATTAAAATAGGCCCAAAAAACCTAGATTGGAAAGGTTTCTACTATATCATAGTTCACTTAGTCTCAGAGCCTGCAAATCTCCCACTGACCTCTGGTCTCATGATATTTATGCTAGTCTCAGAACGCTGGTGTCACTCTGGGCACTTTTCCTGGGTTTCATGTCCTGGCTTTTGTCTCCTCCTTGGGGATGTGCCATCTTCCCACTTATTTCTCCAGAGCTACTCCCTTTGTAACCAGAGCCAAGAAAGTCTTCTTCTCCCATTCCTTGGAACCCTTCCAACAGTCCAGGTTTCTGCTTTATGGAATACACTTTGTTTGGGTAACTGGAAGGAAGGCAGAGCTCGACCATGAACCTCAACTTCCAGAAGAGACCCTGCCCTTCTCTGGTCCACAGTGGATAGTCCCTTCCTTCTAGCCTGACAGGGGTCTATTTCAATCATCTAATGCCCTGAACAAGTGTACAAGACACACATACGTACAAAGTGTAATGAGGACTTAGGGACAAAGAATGTCAACGCAAAGGATCTCTTTCTCTTGGAGGGATACCTTTCATTCTGGCGGGCCATGGGGAAGATATGTGGGGATCCTGGGGTTTTCCTTTCACTTTTTTGGGCTCCCAGAAACCACACCTGGTGACTCAGTAACATGAACCTAAAGGTCAAGTAGGTGGGGCACAACTTCCCGTCCAGGTTTACCCAGTTTTACCAGGCAGAGGAGCGCGCTGAGGCTGCAAGAGAGGACACCCAAAATAGAGGAAGGAGAGGGTGTTGGTTCCTTGGCTTGTTGAGACCAGAGTTGTGTAGCAAGACAAACTGGAGTGTGCTCAGCATTTCTTCTTCCTGACTTGGGTTTCACTTAGCCGCAGTTCAGTGGTGGCCCTGGTAGTTCAGGGCGCTGACGGATCCAAGAGGAAGAAGCCTGCACAATCCTTCATCGGGGGGGGGGGTGGACATGGGGTGACTTTTAAAGCAAGCCACTGGCAAAATCCACGTCGGTTATGTTGCCCCACCTCTGGATATATCTTCTCTTGCTCTCTACCCTACCCGTTCTCCCTCCAGCTGTGACAAATTTCTTATCATTTCTAACCATGACAGACATGGCTGCTGTGTAGAGATTCACGGGTTGTGCACTGCATAATTCTTAGAGGTGCCATTTCTATAGACAAAGGAAAGAATCATGTACAATTTTACCAGGTAGTCTTGAGCCAGGTCCTTTTTTTTTTTTTAAAGATTTTTTTTATTTATTTATTTGTCAGAGAGAGAGAGCGAGCGCGCGAGAGTGAGCACAAGCAGATAGAGTGGCAGGCAGAGGCAGAGGGAGAAGCAGGCTCCCTGCTGAGCAAGGAGCCGGATGTGGGACTCGATCCCAGGACGGTGGGACTCGATCCCAGGACGATGGGATCATGACCTGAGCCGAAGGCAGCGGCTTAACCCACTGAGCCACCCAGGCGTCCTGAGCCAGGTCCTTTTATGACTTCTTTCCCATATATTACTTTTGCTACCAAGAATGCCCCTGTTGGCTTTTCCTCTCACCGGGTGAATCATCTAACACTTAGTTTTCAAATTCTGCTCAAATAATGTTGATGAACACAAATGTAACCACTGAATGCTTTGGGAAAGGCTCCCAGGCGTCTCAAACTGGCACACTGTTCACTCATTCCACCTGGTAGTTTTGTTATGCCCTTCGGGTGTTCTGAAAGGCAATGTAATGTAAAATCCACCGGAATGATTAAAATGAAAAAAACATAATGACAAGTGTTGGTGAGGATATGAAGCAACTTGAACACGCATACAATGCTAGTAGGAGTGTAAATTTGGGAAGACTATTTAGTGGTGTCTACTAACGTGGAAGAGATGCCTAGCCTATGACTCAGCAGTTCTGGTAGAAATGCATACACACATACACACACACAAATGTGCAAACATGATCACAGCAGCACTATTCATAATAGGTCCAAGCTAGAAATAGCTCAAATGCCCACTAATGGAAGAATAGAGGACTAATGTGATACATTCATAAAATAGAATATTACACAGCAATTAAAATGAATTAATTATTGCTTCACATAACAACATGGATGAATCTGGCAAACACAATGTTGAGCAAAGGAAGCCAGACATTAAAGAATATACATGCTGCAAAATTCCATTTATATAAAACAAGTACTGTGGTGCTAGAAATGAGAATAATGTTTGCTCTGGGAGGACAGGTAATGACTGGAAAAGAATATGAAGTTTCAGTGGTGTTAGCCACGTTCTATTCATGAACACAGGATTGTCCCTTAGATGTGTTTATTTTGTGAGTTTGTTGAGCTGTACATTTAGGATTTGGACACTTCTGTGTGTGTATGCTATGCTTCAAAAGAAAAGATTACTTTTTTTTTTTAAGATTCTATGTATTTATTTGCCAGAGAGAGGAGAGAGAGCACAAGCATGGAGAGCAGCAGGCAGAGGGAGAAGCAGGCTCCCTGCTGAGCAGGGAGCCCAACTCAGGACTCAATCCCAGGACCCTGGGATCATGACCTGCACAGAAGGTAGATGCTTAACTGACTGAGTCACCCAGGTGCCCCTAAAAAAAGGTGACTTAAAAGAATAAAAGTAATGTCTATTTTTGGCAGTAATGAAGTCTCAGAATCTAGATTAATCCTCTTCCTTAGTCAATTCACAAAATATATGAAATGATGGTTTGAAGACTTTGGATAACAGGCACCTCAGGACAGTGATCCCTGAGAGAAGAGAAACAGATGGGATGAGTCCTACAACTGTCTCAGCTTACCGCCTAGAGAGAGCTTCCCGGCCACTGCAGAGACAGAGAGAGGCAGAGAGAGGGAACTCTTGGAGACCTGCAGAGGAGTCTCCTTGAATTGTTGCTTGGGTACCGATCAGTATATGTGTGTATAGAAATGGCCACCACGGGGAAAGAGGCTGGGTAGAGGACTAGGAGATAAGCCAGCAGAGCTTATGCAAGGCTGGGAAGAGTTGGCGTTCCCACCAGCAGGAGCAGAAAGACCTCCCGCACAGCGGGCATAGAGCCCTCAGAAAAAAATTACCTCCATAGTCATGCCCGATTAGTCCCATTCTAGGAGTTGTTCTGGATCCCACCTAACAAAGCTGAAAAGCAAGCCTTGAAAGGGTCAGTTTGTTAAGCTTCTGACTCTTAACATCAGCTCAGGTCTTGATCTCAAGGTCATGAGTTCAAGCCCCATGTTTAAAAATAAAATATGATAAAATAAAATACGCAGAACATCAGTGAGTGGAGGCAGCATTCAGCAGCCTTACATGCATGTAGCCAGAGTCTCAGAAAGAGGCAATGAGGTCAGGAGAGGAAAGAAAACATATTGGAAGAAATAATGGCTGAAAGTTGCTTAAATTTGGTAAAAACTATAAACCCACAAATCAGAGAAACTCAATAAACCCCACACATAGAAAATGTGAAGAAAAACTGCATCAAGGCACATCATAGTCAAATTGCTAAAACACAATGATAAAGAAAAAAATGTTAAAAGCAGCCAGAGGGAGGGGTGCCTGGGTGGCTCAGTGGGTTAAGCCTCTGCCTTCGGCTCAGGTCATGATCTCAGGGTCCTGGGCTCGAGCCCCGCATCAGGCTCCTCTGCTTGGCGGGGAGCCTGCTTCCACCTCTCTCTGCCTGCCTGTGATCTCTCTCTCTCTCTCTCTCTCTCTGTGTCAAATAAATAAATAAAATCTATTAAAAAAAAAAAAAAAAAGGCAGCCAGAGGGATAAACCCATCATGTGCAGAGGAACAAAGATAAGGATGGTAGCAGACCTCTTGCTGGCCACATGCAGGCCAGAAGATAATGGAGAGACATCTCTAAGGCACTGAAAGAAAAAAACCTCTCACCAAAAACAGAAATATCTTTCAATAAGAAAGGTGAAATAAACTTTTTCAGAAATACAAAAGCTGAGACTCTGCTTCTGAGTCTCATAAAAATTTTTACCATGTGAGGGGCTCCTGGGTGGCTCAGTGGGTTGAGGCCTCTGCCTTTGGCTCGGGTCATGGTCTCAGGGTCCTGGGATCGAGCCCCGCATTGGTCTCTCTCCTCGGCAGGGAGCCTGCTTCCCCACTCTCTCTCTGCCACTTGTGATCTCTCTCTCTGTCCAATAAATAAATCTTAAAAAAAAAAAAAAAGATTTTTACCATGTGAAAAAAACAGAAAACAGTGACCACTGCAGAAAGCAGTGACCACTCCCGGGCTTACAATAAAAAGGAACTGCGTGAAGATGCTGGAGAGAATGGAATCTGATCCACTCTCTCCCTGCCTCTCTGACCCACCTCGCTGAAGCATGCCCGGGGCACACACAATGCAGCTCAGCCAAAGGCAGACAGAGCTGGGGCTGGAGCCCGCAGGTGGCGACGAGAGAACAGAAGGAGGGAACAGAAGCAGACGGGCAGAGTCAGTCCGAGAAGTCCTCGTTCTCTTAACCCAGGGTGGAGTGCATCCCTGTTGCACACAAAGGGTGCTCGGCTTCACAGGGAAAAACCACACAGTCCTTCTGATGTGGGAAACTAGAAAAAAAAGGAGCCAGGGAAACAGTGAAGACCAAGAAGAGTGGAACCTTGGAGAGGAAAGAAGTAGGGGCACCTGGCTGGTTCAGTGGGAGGAGCATGACTCTTGATCTCTTCCAGCCCCACCTTCGGTGTAGAGATCACTCACACAAACAAATAAACTTAAAAAAGAAAAGAAAGCACTAGAGAAGGAGATCTCCAGATTGTCTACCCATATTGTGAGGTTCCCAATAGGGTGGTGGCCGGAAGCATGTGGAAGCATGAGTGGTGAAAGAATTCACACAAGGGAGAACAAAGGAGATGGGAGTCTATTGAATATACCAGAAGGGGGTGGTAGGCAGGACAGCACAGGAGAGATTGTCACGAGGTGGTGGTGAGGGGCCACAGTTATAGGGCTCTAGGGCGGAGTGAGGGAATACGGGGACATATGGAATTTTCCCTTTTTTGGTAATCTTAGGAACAGTACCTGGTTGTGATGGGTCAGTTAGGGCCTATGGCTGTCTTAAGGTGGGTCGCTTAATGAGCCTACTTGCCTTCAGCTGGGTGGTCTCTGTGGGATCTTTTGCCTTGATCAAGTTTCCAATGCTTGAGCCTGTTGCCTAAAAGCAGCCTCTACACATATTTCTGACTGATGCATGAATCACACATGCATGGAACAGACAGAATGAAGAGGCTGCGAAAGAAGTGGGATTTGCCATTCCAGCCTAGCCAAGAAAATTTATTGCTAAAACAAAGGAAATAATACTCATTGGTGAAAAATAGCTGTATTAGGGTTCTCCAGGGAAACAGAGCCAAATTTGTGTGTCTGTGTGTGGACACAGGGAGAGAGGGAGAAAGAAATTGATTTTAAGGAAGTAACTTTGCTGGCAAAATTCGTTTTTGCTCCTTCAACTGATTACATAAGGCCCACCCACATTGTAGAGGATAACCTACTTTACTCAAAGTCCACTGATTTGAATGTTAATCTTTTTTTTTTTAAGATTTTATTTATTTATTTGACAGAGAGTGGGCACAAGGAGGGGGAGTGGCGGGCAGAGGGAAAGGGAGGACCAGGTTCCCCACTAAACAGGGAGCCTGGGGCGCCTGTGTCTCAGTGCATTAAAGCCTCTGCCTTCAGCTCAGGTCATGATCTTAGGGTCCTGGGATTGAGCCTCGCATCGGGCTCTCCACTCAGCAGGGAGCCTGCTTCCTCTTCTCTCTCTACCTGCCTCTCTGCCTACTTGTGATCTCTCTCTGTCAAATAAATAAAAAAAATCTTAAAAAAAAATAAACAGGGAGCCAAGTGCAGGGCTTAGTCCCAGGACCCCAGGATCATGACCTGAGCTGAAAGCAGAGGCCCAAATGACCCAGCCACCCAGGCCCCCCTCAGTGTCAATCTTATAAAAAACAAAAAACAATAACAATCTCCACAGAAACATCCAGAACAATGTTTGAACAAGTATCTAAACACAGTGACCCAGCCAGGCTGACACATAAAAGTGACCATCACAATAACTGTCTCCAGCATCTCCACAAATTCATATTCTTAACGCTGATAAAAATAGCAATCCAAAATTACTTCTGAATAAAAGACCAAGAAAATAAAACATATTCTCAAGAGAAAAATAAAAATTGAAGCGAAATTGATAGAATTAAAGGGAGAAACATACAAGCCCATAACCATAGTGGAAGTTTAAACTCTCCCTTTTGGTAATTGATAAAATGACTAAAGACACAGAAAGCTCAAATAGTCCTGTTTTTGGTAAAACTGTCTTTATTTGTAGATGACCTTGTTGTGTATGGAAAAAAAAAATACCCTTAAGAATCTACTGGAAAGGGGCACCTGGGTGGCCCAGTGGGTTAAAGCCTCTGCCTTCAGCTCAGGTCATGATCCCAGGGTCTTGGGATCGAGCCCCGCATCGGGCTCTCTGCTCAGCAGGGAGCCTGCTTCCTCCTCTCTCTCTCTGCCTGCCTCTCTGCCTACTTGTGATCTCTGTCTGTCAAATAAATAAATAAAATCTTTAAAAAAAAAAAGTCTACTGGAAAGAACTTACTACAATAAATAAAACTTTCCAGCTAGACAGGGCACATAGTCAATATGTAAAAATTAATGGTATTTCTATACACCAGTAACAAATAACTAGAAAATAAAAATTTAAAAATCAACTCTTCATAATAGCATTAAAAAAAGCTGACTTAGGAATAAGTTTTACAAAAGATCTGTACACTGAAAACAACAAAACATTGCAAAGGGAAATTAAAGAAAAACTAGATCAACAGAATATAATGTTACAATTTGGAAGACTGGATATTGTTGGGCACCTGGCTGGCTCAGTCAGTGGAGCATGTGACTCTGATCTCAGGGTCATGAGTTCAAGCCCCACATCAGGTGTAGAAATGGTAAATAAATAAACTTAAAAAAAAAAGTGGTTTACCATTAAAAAAAAAAAAAAAAAAAAAAAAAGTGTTTTTCAATAAAAAAAAAAAAAAAAAAGACGACAACTTGGTATTGTTAAGATGGCAGTCCTTCCCAGCTTGTTCTTTAATTTAATGTAGTCCCAATCAAAATCTGAAGTCTTTTTTTGAGGAATTGATAAGCTGTTTTATTTATTTATTTATTTTTAAAGATTTTATTTATTTATCCGGCAGACAGAGATCACAAGTAGGCAGAGAGGCAGGCAGAGAGAGAGAGGAGGAAGCAGGCTCCCTGCGGAGCAGAGAGCCCGATGTGGGACTCGATCCCAGGACCCTGGGATCATGACCCGAGCCAAAGGCAGAGGCTTTAACCCACTGAGCCACCCAGGCGCCCCAGTAAGCTGTTTCAAATTTATATGGAAAGGCAAAGAACTTAGAATAGCTAAAATATTTTAGCTAGAAGACAAACAAAGCTGGAGGACTGACACTGATCAAGACTTACTGTATAAAATAAGAGGAAAACAGAGGAAGTGAAACCATAAGAGACTCTTACCTATAGGGAACAAACTGAGGGTTGCTGGAGGTGAGGAGGTTGGAGGGGTGGGGTAACTGTACGATAGGCATTATGGAGGGTACTTGATATAATGAGCACTGGGTGTTATATGCAGTTGATGTATCAGTTGCATATAACACCCAGTGCTCATTATATCTGATGATCACTAAATGTATCACTAAACTCTACCCCTGAAACTAGTAATACAGTATATGTTAACTAAATTGAATTTAAATTAAAAAAAAAGACTTACTGTAAAGCTTCGATAATTGAGAGAGTGTGGTATCTCCCTAAAGATAAACCTACAAACCAGGGGGTCATCAAACTTTTACTTTAAAAGGCCAGATAGTAAATATTTCAGGTTTGCAGGTCATATGGTCTTGTCACAACAACTCAACTACCGTTATAGCATGAAAGCAGCCATGCACAACATAGAAATGAATAGTGTGGCTCTGTTATAATAAAACTTTATTTAGGGGCACCTGGGTGGCTCAGTGGGTTAAGCCTCTGCCTTTGGCTCAGGTCGTGATCTCAGGGTCTTGGAATCGAGCCTCGCATCGGGCTTTCTGCTCCGCAGGGAGCCTGCTTTCTCCTCTCTCTCTGTCTGCCTTTCTGGCTACTCGTGATCTCTCTCTCTCTCTCTCTCTCAATCTCTGTGTCAAATAAATAAATAAATAAATCTTTAAAAAAAACTTTATTTAAAAAAATAGGGGTCGGCGGGATATAGATCAAAGGAACAGCACAGAGTCCAGAAATAAACACTAATTCATCAAATCAAGTGTTTTGTTTTTTTTTTTACACAAGAGTGTCAGCATAATTCAATTACATTGAGAGAATACTCTTTCAAACATATGATGCTGTAGTGACAGGATATCTGTATGGAAAAAAAAACGAACTTGACACATACCTCATACCAGGTATAAGACTGAACTCAAAATGGATCATAGACCTAAAACTGTTAACCTTCTAGAAGAACACATAGGGAGAACATTTTGTGACATTTGATTAGGCAAAGAATGTGATAACAAAATCATAAATTATAAAATAAAAATTTGAAAAAAAAAAAATTTGGTAACAAGTGACAAGAGACCACGACCGAGCATGGCCTTTTCCCAGGACTGTCTCTTTTCCTTTTTTTTATCAAAAAAATTTTAATGTATTTTTATTATTTATTTATTTATTTATTTTGAAAGGGGGAGGAGAGACAGAAAAAGAATCTTAAGCAGGCTTCCCACCCAGCATGGAGCCTAATGTGGGGCTTGATCTCACAACCCCGAGATCATGACCTGAGTCAAAATCAAGAGTCAGATGCTTAACAGGCCGAGCCATCCAGGTGCCCCTAATTTTTTTTTTTTTTAATTTTTAAGTAATCTCTATGCCCGATGTGGGGCTGGAACTTACAACCCTGAGATCAAGAGTCATACGCTCTATTGAGTGAACCAGCCAGGTGCCCCAGGACCCTCTTTTTCAATTTTGCAGATGCTGGGCCTCAGAGAAGGAAATACATTCTTTTTTGTATTTTTTTAAGAATTTATTTATTTGTTAGAGAGAGAGAGCAAGCACAAATCCAAGCAGGGGGAGCAACAGGCAGACAGAGAAGTAGGCTCCCCGGTGAACAAGGAGCTTGATGTGGGGCTCAATCCCAGGACTCTGGGATTGTGACCTGAGCCAAAGGCAGACACTTAATGATTGAGCCACCCAGGCAACCCAAAGGAATTATATTCCTATGCTTTAATATTCAAAGGCTCGTCTTTCCATTACATCTTGTTCCTTTTTTTTTTTTTTAAACTGAACAATATATGTTGAGCAACTGCTCTCTGCCCTGTGCTGGCTAGGTGCCAACAATATTTAAGTGAACAAAGCAAATATATATATTTCTTTCCTTTATCTATTACATCTGGTTCTTAGAGGCAACCTAAAGACAATTGCCTTTACCATATACTTTCTCCTCCCTGCCTTCAAAGTTTTGTACTTCCAAACCAAGCTCAAATACAGGCCAACTGGGTGGCTCAGTTCGTTGAGCGTCTGACTCTTGATTTTGGCTTAGGTTGTGATCTCAGGATCGTGAGATTGAGCCCAGCATCAGGCTCCACGCTCAGTAGAGAATTTGCTCAGTAGGGAGTCTGTTCGAGATTCTCTCTCTCTCCCTCTGTCCCTCCTCTTCATGCATGCACTCTCTCTCAAAATAAATAAATACATCTTTTTTTTTTTTTTAAAGATTTTATTTATTTATTTGTCAGAGAGAGAGAGAGGGACAGAGAGCAAGCACAGGCAGACAGAATGGCAGGCAGAGGCAGAGGGAGAAGCAGGCTCCCTGATGAGCAAGGAGCCCGATGTGGGACTCGATCCCAGGACACTGGGATCATGACCTGAGCCGAAGGCAGCTGCTTAACCAACTGAGCCACCCAGGCGTCCCCATCTTTTTTTTTTTTTTTTAAAGATTTTATTTATTTATTGGACAGAGAGAGATCACAAGTAGGCAGAGAGGCAGGCAGAGAGAGAGAGAGGAGGAAGCAGGCTCCCCACCAAGGAAAGAGCCCGATGTGGGGCTCGATCCCAGGACCCCGGGATCATGACCTGAGCCGAAGGCAGAGGCTTTAACCCTTTGAGCCACCCAGGCGCCCAAATAAATACATCTTTAAAAATGAAACAAAACAGGGGCGCCTGGGTGGCTCAGTGGGTTAAAGCCTCTGCCTTTGGCTCAGGTCATCATCCCAGGGACCTGGGATTGAGCCCCGCATCGGGCTCTCTGCTCAGTGGGGAGCCTTCTTCTCCCTCTCCTGCTCCCCGTACGTATAAGCTCTCTCTGTCAAATAAATAAAATCTTAAAAAAAAATAAAACAAAACAAAACAGAAAACAAGTCTCAAATAGTGAAGAGACTCTTAGGTCCATGCCACCAGAGTATTATCAATGGTGGCTTTAAATGCTCTTTGTTTTCTGTATTTTCTGAAGTTTCAACATCTGTTTTTTATAAAGAAAACAAAAGTTACTTAGGAAAAATCCTCCAAAATCTCAGTGTAAAGCTCCTTTCTTCAGGGAAACTTTCCCTGGCCACACCATTCTCCAGTGTGACTCTGTGATCCCTCTTCTGTCCACGCAGTCACCCTGCATTTCCGTCCCTCCTAGCCCAGAGGAGAAGTAGGGGAACCATTACAGTGTATCTCTTTACTTGCACTGTGAACTAGAAGGCAGGGACCATATCTTACTCATTTCTGAATCTCCAGCCCCAAGCACAATGCTTGGTGTTCGTCAAGAGCTCAGGAAGTGTCTGTTGAATGAACAAATAGATGAGGTTATCAAGTCATGGGTAGGAAACAAGATGGAGGCCCAGGGCCTAGAGCTATGGTGGTGAGGAACGCCGTGGGTCTTAGGTGTTGTTGTTCCTGAAACAAATTCTCAGGGTCCAGACCAGACCAGAGGGGAAATTTCATGCTGAGTCCTCTGAGATTGGGCTAAAACTTCTTAAGTCATCCTGGGGAAGATAAGAGGGGGAGGGTTGCAGAACCTGGGATACAGCCCAGCCTGTTGGAAGGAATCCAATAATCATAGGTGTGGAAGTATCCTAGTTTGAAATTATTTATTGATTTGTTTGTTTTGTTACTTGTCACCGCTCAGTAGCGGGTGCACTCCATGAGGAGAGGTCCTTACCTTGATCACAAGGGCACAGGCCAATGCCCGTCACGTAGATGGCACTCAATAAATATTTGTTGAATTAATGTTGAATGAATAACTCTGTCTCCACCAGGCCCATGAGAGAGAGCCCCGAAGCAGCATTATTCATTCATCCTGTAAAACATAATTGACAATAGGCCTGAAGAAACCCCAGTCAGCACATTCTTCGCTCTGTGGGAAGGCGTGCTGCGGAAGCCAAAAGCAGATCTGAGAGTTGCTTGGTAAATACAGAGCTGGACTAAGGGGACTTGGAAGATCTTAAGAGACCGTGTCACTGAGCTGGGGCACCCTGATGAGTCATGCTTTCCTACATGAGGACAGATGTTCCTTGCCAAACAGGATCCTGCCTTGCCCAATGTTGCCTTCTCTTTCCTGTCACTGTGGGAGAAACACTGACCGTCTGTCCCCATTCCTCTTTCTCAGTGCGCTCTATCAGCCCTAATGCTCTGGAGATTTTAGGCTTTCCCTCACATTACTGTGCCTAGGATTACAGTGTCCCTTACTGGTTACATTT
Organism: Enhydra lutris kenyoni; assembly: GCF_002288905.1. NCBI lineage: Eukaryota > Metazoa > Chordata > Mammalia > Carnivora > Mustelidae > Enhydra > Enhydra lutris. The sequence goes on along the minus strand of NW_019154119.1, from coordinate 2,756,795 downwards.
CCCACTGTGGCTTCAAAAGAAGATTTCAGAGGTCATTCCCATATCCTGCTAAAGACGAACAATCCTAGACCTCAGTTTGAGACCTATGATCTGAGTCACAAAGTCACTCATGGTCGCTCTACCTCAATTTCTCTATCTTTAGAAAATGAAGTAATGACACCTTTTCATGTGTCCCACAGGATATTAAGCAAAAGAAACTGAAGATGATGCGTATGAGTGGTTCAGAGGTTGTGCTTCAACCCTTATAATGAAGTTCCATACCCAGTTTGCCACTAATGAGCTACAAGGACATTAAGTCATTTTGTCTGATACTTAGGCCAGCGTCTTATTCTTAATAAGCAGGAAGTCTTGATATGGCCCTATGACCATAGAATGACCTGAGACAACTCCCTACTTTCCCAAAGGAGTGTGCTTGAGGAAAGGTAGTTGCTTTTTGGGGAACTAGTGTGCTTTTACTTTGTTGAGTGTCATATATAAACTTGAGGCTGGGGTGTCTGCCTGGCTCCTTTGCAAGAACATGTGACTCTTAACCTCAGAGTTGTGAGTTTGAGCCCTACGTTGGGTGTAGAGATTACTGTAAATAAACAAACCAACCTAAAAAAAAAAAAAAACTTGATACCATAGCTAAATAGTTTAGGGGAAAAAGGGAATTTCAGAAGTCATGTAGTAGGAGGGATGGAGAGAAAAGACCTCACAATGGAGAAAACTTTTTCTTCTAAGATTTTATTTATTTATCTGACAGAGAGAGAGAGAACACGAGCAGGGGAGTGGCAGACAAAGGGAGAGGGAGAAACGGGCACCCTGCTGAAAAGGGAACCTGGCATTGACATTGACATCACAGGGCTCAATCCTAGGACCCCGGGATCATGAACCAAGCTGAAGGCAGACGCTTAACCAACTGAGGCATCCAGGTGCCCCTGGAGAAAACTTCTGAAGGAAGAACAGGTCTAGCTGGTCAAATGGGAGAGTCTAATTAAGTTTTGCTTTGTGGTATACGATGTAATCCTCTTCTCCCATCTTCCCATGAAGTCTTCAGTAAAGTCTCATTAGTCCTAAATACTTTGGAATTGGAATGTATTGGAGGCGTGCAGACAGAGTGCTCAGTTTGGCTGTGATGTAGATGATGTGTAGAGGGAGTGAGGGCGAAAGCCAGTCACCTTCCAGTTATATAACCAATTTAAAACCGAAGAGGTGAATTATGTAGTCCAATGGGGTCTTCCAGTCCTGGTATTTTATAATTTGATATATGGAATAGACTATTGCCAGGAAATTCCTTTTTCTCTTTGAATCTCTCTTATAATCTTTTCAGGTTTTAGTAACTGACTTTTTAAACTTCTTTTTTTTTTTTTTTAAAGATTTTTATTTATTTATTTGACAGAGATCACAAGTAAGCAGAGAGGCAGGCAGAGAGAGAGAGGAGGAAGCAGGCTCCCCACTGAGCAGAGAGCCCGATGCAGGGCTCGATCCCAGGACCCTGAGATCATGACCTGAGCTGAAGGCAGAGGGTTAACCCACTGAGCCACCCAGGCGCCCCTAAACTTCTTTTTAAAAATTAAAAAAATTAATTACAGTAGAGTTTACATATAATGTATAGTTTCAGGTGTGCAACATAGTGACTTGACAATTATATACATTATGATGTACTCACCATGATAAGTGTACTTAGCACCTGTCACCGCAATTATTACAATATTACTGACTATATTCCCTATCCTATGCTTTTTATCCCCATGACTTATTTATAACTGGAAGTATGTATCTCTCTCTCTCTCTTTTCTTTCTCTTTCCCCCCTTTTTTTAATATAACCTTTACATCCAATGGGGGGCTTGAACTCATGACCCCAAGATCAAGAATTTCATGCTCTCTGAGTGAGCCAGGTACCCTAGGAAGTATGTACCTCTTAATCCCCTTCACCTATTTTGCCTATCTCCCCACCCAGCCTCTGGGAAATTCTGATGCAGTAGGTTAGGATGGGGCTTGGCAATTCCCATTAACAAATATTTCCCCAGATGATAGTGATGTGCACCAAACTTTGGGCATCATTGTACACATACTTATTGTATTCTGTGGCCAAATGTTTAATTGTCCAGGGAGAATCACCCTTCTCCCAGTCCCTACCATGCAACATTGCTGACAGAAGCAACTAAGGTGTATTCCAAAAATGTTAATTCACATTAATATTTTTTGAGTAAAACATGCTTACAAAAGTAATGTTGTATTGGTGGGGGAAAATACAACAAATGGTTCTGGGACAACAGGAAAACAGGATATCCACATGCAAAAAAAAAAAAAAAAGAAAAGAAAAGAATTTGGACCCCCTCTCACTCCATTTAAAAAAAAAAAAAAAAAACTCAAAAGTGAATCTTAGACCTAAATATAGGAGCTAACACTATAAAATTCTTTTTTTAAAGATTTTATTTATTTGGGGCGCCTGGGTGGCTCAGTGGGTTAAAGCCTCTGCCTTCAGCTCAGGTCATGATCCCAGGGTCTTGGGATCAAGCCCCGCATCGGGCTCTCTGTTCAGCAGGGAGCCTGCTTCCTCCTATTTCTCTGCCTGCTTCTCTGCCTACTTGTGATCTCTGTCTGTCAAATAAATAAATAAAATCTTTAAAAAAAGATTTTATTTATTTATTTGACAGAGAGAGAGAATACAAGCAGTCAGAGCAGCAGGCAGAGAGAGAGGGACAAGCAGGCTCTCCATGGAGCAAGGAGCCTAATGCGGGGCTCAATCCCAGGACCCCAGGATCATGACCCGAGCTGAAGGCAGCCGCTCCACCAACTAAGCCACCCGGGCGCCCCTAAAATGATAAAATTCTTAAAAGGCAATATATGAGTAAATCTTTTCTATCTTTTTTAAAGATTATATTTATTTATTTGAGAGAAGGAGAATGAGAGAGAGTGAGGGCGAGAGAGAGACAGCGCGCCAGCAGAGGGAGAAGGAGAAGCAGGATCCTTGTCAAGCAGGGAGCCAGACATGGACATGGAGCTTGATCCCAGGGCTCAATCCCAGGACCCAGGGACCATAACCCAAGCCGAAGGCAGATGCTTAACCCACTGAGACACCCAGGGGCCTCACAAGTAAATCTTCTTGACTTTGTATTAGGCAATGGTTTTTAAGACATCGGGGTGCCTGGAAGTCTTAGTCGGTAGAGTATGTGACTCTGATCTTGGGGTTGTTAAGTTTAAGCCCCACATAAGGTGTAGAGATTACTTTAAAAGAAGAAGAAGAAGGGGGATGGGGATGGGGAAGGGAGAAGGAGGTGAAGGGGAGGACATAAGAAAAGTAGGAGTGAGAGAAAAAACAAAAGATAAATTAGACTGTCAAAATTTAAAGCTTTTGGGCTTTAGGAGACACCATCAGGAAAGTGAGAGAGGGGAGAAAATATTTGCAGATCATATATCTGATAAGAGACTTGTATCCAGAACCTATAAGTAAACTCTGCAAATTAAAAAGACAACCTGGGGCACCTGGGTGGCTCAGTGGCTTAAGCCTCTGCCTTTGGCTCAGATCATGATCTCAGGGTCCTGGGATCAAGCTCCTCATCAGGCTCTCTGCTTGGTGGGGAGCCTGCTTTCCCCTCTCTCTCTCTGCCTGCCTCTCTGCCTACTTGTGGTCTCTATCTCTCTGTATAAATAAATTAATTAATTACAAAAAATTAAAAAAATAAAGACAACCCAAGGGTGGAGTACCTGGGTAGCTCAGTCGGTTAAGTGTCTGCCTTCAGCTCAGGTCACAATCCCAGGGGCCTGGGATCGAGCCCCATATTGGGCTCCTTGCTCAGTGGGGAGACTGCTTCTCTCTCTTGCTCTTCCCCTCTGCTCCCCTGCATGTGCTCTCTCTCTCACTCTGTCAAATAAATAAATAAAATTCTTAAAAAAAACAAAACCAAAAATAACCCAAGTGTTCCTGGAGGGTCCAGTGGGCTCAGCATGTGACTCTTGATCTCCAAGTCCTGAGTTCAAGCCCCATGTTAGGTGTATAGCTTATATAAAATGAAGTGAAATGAAATGAAATGAAACAGACAACCCAATTCTAAACTGGGCAAACGATTTGAATATGTATTTTTCCAGAGAAGCTCTAGGAATGGCCAATAAGTATTGAAAAGATGCTCAACATTTTTAGTCATTAGGGAAATGCAAATCAAAACTACAATGAGATACCATTTCACCCCCTACTGGGATAGCTAAAAAAAAAAAAAAAAAAGATAATAGTATGTATTGTTGAGGATGTAGAGTAACTAGGAGCCTTAGACATTGCTAGTAGGAATTTAATATGTTTCATTCAGCTACTTTGAAAAAATACTTTGGCAATTCCTCAAAAAGTTAAACATGAAGTTACTATATGGTTCAGCAATTCCATTCCTGGCTGTGTACCCAAGAGAACTGAAACATACATCCATGCAAAAACTTGTACATAAATGTTCATAGCAGCATAATTCATAATAACCCCAAAGTAGAAACAACACTAATGTATTATCAATGGTGAATGTATAAGCAAAACATGATGTATCCATAGCATGAAATATTATTTATCCATAAAAGGAATAAAGCACTGGTTCATGCTATGACATGCATGAAGCTTGAAAACATTATGCTAAGTGAAAGAGGTCAGTCACAAAAGGTCACATACTGTATGATTTCATTTATGTTAAATGTCTAGAGTAGGCACGTTTGTAGAGACAGAAAATAGGTTAGTGATCAGTAGGGGTTGAAGGAATGTTGAGAGGTAGGTTTTAGAGACTCATTGCTAATGGATACAGTTTCTTTTGGGAGTGATGAAAATATTCTAAAATATAATTTTAGAAGTTGCACAACTCTGTGACTATACTAGAAATAATTGGATTGTATACTTTAATAGGTGGGTTTTATGGTATGTGAATTATTTCTCAGCAAAGTTGTTATAAAAATAATGTTGCATACACAATATGATCGTACAAAAATTCTACATAAAACACAACCTTTTAGGGGCACCTGAGTGGTTCAGTCAGTTGAGCATCTGACTCTAGATCTCAGCTCAGGTCTTTTTTTTTTTTTTTTTTTAAGGTTTTATTTATTTATTTGACAGAGAGAGAGGGATCACAAGAAGGCAGAGAGGCAGGCAGAGAGAGAAAGGGGGAAGCGGGCTTCCCGCAGAGCAGAGAGACCCATGCAGGGCTTGATCCCAGGACCCTGAGATCATGATCTGAGCCAAAGGCAGAGGCTTAACCCACTGAGCCACCCAGGCACCCCTCAGCTCAGGTCTTGATCTCAGGGTTATGAGTTCAAGCCTTGTGTTGGGCTCCATGCCAGGTGTGGAGCCTATTAAAAAAAAATTAAAAACTTTAAAACACAACATTTTAGATGATATATTCTATTGCTCAACCAATGACACTCATACTGTATTAGTCAGGACTTCTTTTGCAAGCAACAGAAATCCAGCTTAAACCAGTTTATAAAAGGAATACAGTGTACTGGCTCACATAGCTAAAAATTACAGGGGTTGGTTGGCTTTAGGCAAAGCTAAGTCTAGAGGCTCAAATGATGTCATCCAAGAACCCCTTTCTTTCCATCTCTGTGTTGGTTTCATTCTCAGGCAGACTCTCCCCAAGTGGTGTCAAATGGCCACCAATTTCTACAGAATTACAACCTTCCAAGTTAGCAAGTTTTGCCTTTCCAACTAAAGTTCAGAATTAGATTTTGACTGTCATGGCCTGGGTCATGTGTGTGGCCACGGAGTGTGATTGGCCCAGCTTTCTGGTAGGGGACAAACTATAGTGAGTTATTGCTGATGCTATACATTTTTAAGTTGGATTATTTAAATTAAATGACCTTTGGGTATTTGGAGAAAAAAAAAAGATGATTCCTTGGAACCAACATTAATTGACATGGACAAGTGGATCAAAACTCTTAATTTAAGAAAATAATGCTTGGAATTTTGCATTTTGGTGATCAGAAACAGCTGGCCTGTGTGGGAATCTATGGGAAGGTAGGTGTAAATGTCCAGAAGGAAGACAGGAGAGCAGTGCTTGGTCTTGGGCCTGAAACCTTTGCTATTGGTCCAACTTGAGCAGGAAAGGCAAGGTGAAGGCAATCTCACGGCTGGGTGAAGGAAACCAGTGTGTGCTGTGTACCTACTAAGTGCTTTACACACACTACTTTGTTTGACTTTCACAACGAAACTGCAAGGTAGGTATTGTATTCCTATTTTACTGCTGACAAAAACTGAGGCTCAGAGAGGTGAGCCATTATCCTAGGGTCACACATGCCTAAGTGCAGGGCCAGGATTCAGAACAGGCTGGCCTGGAGGCCTGAGGTACGGAGCTGACATCAGGGAGAAAGCTAACTCTGGTGATTTAGTGGGGTCGGTGTCCGCAATGTCCAGTCGCCCAGTGCCAGGCGTAATGAGCAACACTCCAGTGGAGTGTGTCATATGAGCACTTACTATGGCTTTATATCTAGACCAAGAAAAGGGAGTGATGAGAGGACCCACTGAAGTTTCTGCACAGAAACACAGACCAAAACTACGGTCTCCGTATTTCCCCAGACCCAGTTTCTTCTGGGCTTGAGCCTAGGGGTAGAATCCTCCTCTACGGGAGAGAACCAGTGTCTTTATTTATTTTTTTTTTCTGCCTTTCTCCTGAAGCTAATCCTAGAATCACTCCGAGAAGGAAGACTTCCTTTGCAGATGCTGGCTCCGGGTTCGTTTTTTCTGTCCAAGGACAAATTCCAGGGCCCTGTCCTTGTCTCCAACATCTGGGAGGTGGTCTTTTGGCTCCCTTTGGAGTTCAAGTTTCAGGCATGAGTTTGCTGCTCTGGATGACAAGAGAGGTGCGATGGTGGGAACCCCAGGAGAGAGGAAGGGAGGAAGAAGCCACCCAGTGAGCAGGATCCTGGGACAGGGCAGGGCTGGCTGGCTCAACCGGTTCAGCCTAGCCAGGAAAGGGCAAGTCAGATCTGGCTCAGCAGTGGCGGGCTGGGCTGGGGGAGTGGCGCTGACTCAGGGCCTGGCAAGTCAGGTGACAGTCCAAGGACAGCTGTTGCCTGGGTGTTTTTAGAAAACTTTGGCTGCCAAAGACTCCTGGGCTGCTTCTGCATCTCCTCAGAAACAGGCAGTGGAAATGAGGACATCTTCTTTATAATAAACTCTAGGCATGGGGAATTAATATCTGGGCACACTCTGTTGATCCTTGCCAAAATTTGCCTGGAAGACAGGGCAGATGTTAGCCAAGAGGCCTCTGAATCCCCTTTGAATCCTCTGAAAATCACTAAGCTTTTCATCTTAGATCTTTTTAGGTACTTGTCAAGAATCCAGTGCAGAGGTTAAGAGAGCAGGTGTTGAAGTCTGGAGGGTCTGGAATCAAGACCCAACTTTCTCACTTATTATTTTATAACTTCGATCAAGTTTCTTAACTTAAAACAACATATATTAAAATTTCCAATATAGAGAAATTAGACATAATACTATGATGAATTCCTGTATATCTGTTATCCAGCTTCAACAATTACCAACCTGTGGCCAACCTTGTTTCATCACTCCTTGCTTCATCTCCCCTCCCTCCAATTATTTTGAAGGAGATCCCAGGCATCATCTATTACATCCCTCTTCTTCAAACTTTTTTTTTTTTTCCTAAGTAAGCTCTACACCCAACGTGGGTCTCGAACTTAAGACCCCAAGATCGAGAGTCTCAAACTTCACCCAATGAGTCAGCCAGGTGCCCCAACTTCTTCAAATTCTTGTTTTCTCATCTGAAAATGGGTATTATAATAGTCCCTATCTTAATGTATCAATGTGAGAACATGCCTATAAAGGGCCAGCATGGTGCAGGAACTGAGTAAATGACAACTTGTATTTTTAAACCAAATAATAAAAACAGGAAAACTCTTGCTACCCTCCCATCTCTCTGCCTGTGCCCCTCTTTCCTCCTAGAGGCCCCTCCTTGTAGCATCCAAGGACTCTCTCCCCTGTCAGCACTAGGTCCAGTGCTGACACTGCAACAGGGTTAGGATGACCGCCCAGCTGTCCAGGCCTTAGGATGGGCTGGGAGCGCTGGAGGCCTGAGTCCTGGGGAGAGGGTTTAGAGGGAGTCCATGGGGTCCCGGGAAAGATACAGTTACAACAGCCGTATGAGGGAGACTGGCACACGGGGGCCAAGTGTGAGCAGAGGTGCGTACAGCAGGTCCACGCAGCAAGGTCAGCAGAAAATGAGAATGGTAAAGTGAACGTGGTGGGAACGTCAGGGGTATGGGAGTCACTGTAGGAGTTCCACCAGAAATAAGTGTGATAGTCAGGGATCTCGGTTGCAACACAAACTGATTTTGGCAAAAAGAAGCAGAAAATACGTTTATTGAAAGGTTATTGGGACGCTCTCAGAATTACTGAGGCTGGAGAAGCAGATGAGGAATTTCGGCACAAGCAGGTCGCACGTGCAGAGGGTGCGTGAGGCCCTCGCCACCCCACGCACACCACAGACTTGCAGCCTGCCCCGCCAGGGGGGCAGCACTGGGCCTGGGATGCCATCCAGCTCTGGGGCTCACAGGTGCCCTGGGAACCATGTACTGCTGCTGTGCCCCACTGCCTTCTTGGGACGTGCCCCCACGGCGCTTGCTGCTCTGTGTGGTCAGCGCCTGTACTGAAGCTTTAGGCTGGTGCTTCCGGCTGGTAGAGCCCGGCTCATGTGGCCACAGCCTGGATGTGTGTTTGGAGGGGGAGGGCGGGTGCAGGGGAAGGGAAATACAGTGGGAGGAGGGCTGTGCATCCGGGCAGCTTGCAGCGGAGCATTTGCTTGTCAAAGGAAGGGGATTCAACCTGGCAACCGTCTGCTCCACAAGGAAGGGAGTGTGATATGGGTGAGGGCTGGGGGACGGCAGTGGTACGAATCCATGCAGGATTTCCACGGGGCTGGCATGGACACCATGGCTGGAGTGGGGCAAAAGGTAGTGGAATGCTGGATGTACAAGCTACATGGCAAAGGCTGGTGTCCTCTCTGAGTAGTTTGGACAGTCGGCATGGCTGTCCTCAGATAACATCTCAGCAGTGTCTGACTCAACTGGTTTGTAGCGTGGAGGCTTCTGGTACCCCATGCTTCCGCCCTCTTTCGGGTTCCAGGAAAGAGGTGGGACAGCCTGAAAGTAACTGGGCGCTTAGTCCAAAGTGCTGGAAGCAGGACTGGGTGAGGGCTGACAGGTGACAGCTGAGAGCTGAGCTCCCAGCTTCATGAACAGACATTTCTATGACGTCTGAGTTTCTGTAATCAATCAATGTGATCAAATAAATCTGTCCCAAATTTTAAAATTTGCACAACTATTGTTATGTTATGTAGTAATTAGGCATAAAAAAACACCCAGAATCTATTCTTTTTTCAACCAAACAAAATACTTAGGTTTTTTTCCCTCCCTTTGCTATCACTCATATCTACGAGGAGTATCAGTACCGATTTCCTCTATTGTCAGGTACAGTTTTTTTTTTTGAGATTTTATTTATTTTTTAGAGAGAGAGAGAGAGAGAGAGAGAGCAAGCATGTGAGCACAAGCAGGGGGAGGGGCAGAGGGCAGAGCACATTCCCCGCCGAGCAGTGAGCTGGATGGGGGCTACATCTCAGGACCCCAGGATCATGACCTGAGCCAAAGGCAGATGCTTAACCAACTGAGCCACCCAGGCAATCCTATCTCCAGGTACAAATGAATCCCCTCCTCACTTGTTTTGTTTAAAAATTTAGATCTGGTTCTCTACTTCCCTGTTCTTCAGTTTCCCCCTCTCTAAAAATAGGTAAATAAAAATAAAAATTTAGATCTGGAGGCAGAGTACTGAGTTAACCATCTTCCCCACTTATTTGCCCACTGACTACTGACATTTTTAATATGTGCAAGGTCCTTCTCATTTTATTTTATTTCCTATTTTTCCCTTCTTCCCCCTTATTGCTCATTCTTTCCGCAGGTTCCCACTGTAATGTGGTAATGATGTACATTGTTAAATATGTGCGAAACCTCATGCAATATAATTTTGTATGTTTTTAATTTATAGGAATGGCTTTGTACTAGAAATCATTTTGTTTCCTTTGTTCCAGTTGCTGAACATGCAGCTTGTTACTAGCTTAAGATTGCTACACAGTATTCTATAGTGTGTGGGGTAGGCCATGGACAGACCTGCTATTGGCCCAATAGTACAATGAAGAATTTTCTTACATGGTAGATGATAGGCCTTTGAATGCTGGCCTAGCCTCTCACCAAGCCTAATCCTGTAAAAACTTAGTCCACACTCCGAACTCATGAGAACCCTCTTTCTCCTAAATGGTCTGCATTGATCATCAGAATTTGGGCATGTGTATGCGAGGAACTTGGAAGGCCTATGTTCTTTGCTTTACTTGGTTGCTAGTGATAAAGTGGTAACAAGGTAGCCTTGGGTCTGAGTTGTCATGTTAGTCAATTTTCTTTCTTTCTTATTTTTAAGATTTTATTTATTTATTTATTTGAGAGAGCGTGTGAGCACGGGCAGGAGCAGAGGGAAGGTATAAGCAGATCCGTGCTGAGCACAGAGCCCAATGAGGGGCTCGATTCCATGACACAGATCATGACCTGAGTCAAAATCAAGAGTCAGATGCTTAACTGATTGAGCCACTCAGCACCCTAATATTAGCCAATTAAAAAAAATTATGTATTTATTTGAGAGAGAGCATGAGAGAGAGAGAGAGAGAGAGAGAGAGAGAGAGAGAGCGCGCATAAGCTGGGGGAGGGGCAGAGAGCGAGAGAGAGGAGCAGATTCTCCGCTGATCAGGGAGCCCAATAGTGGGACTCGATCCCAGAACCCTGGGATCATGACCTGAGCTGAAGGTGGACACTTAACCAACTGAGCTACCCAGGTGCCCAGTATTAGCCAGTTTTCAACCCCAAGCCAACCCTCTATGGTCTGAACTAACTCAATATGCATCCTTCACATTTTATTTACTAATTCCACTAGTAACAGATGCTTAGATTGATTCCATCTAGCTGCCACAAATAAGGAACCTTTGTGAGGATTTCTCATGGACATACCCTGCATGGTACTATTGTGTCATAGGCATGTACATCATTTATTATATGTTGCCTCATTGCTTTCCAGAATGGCTGGACCGGACTGCACTCCCACCAGGTATGGATGAGAATTCATGTCCCTCCATATCCTCACCAACACTTGGTATTATCCATCTTTTTAATTTTTGTCATCCTGATGGGCAGAAAATACTATTTTGTTTGAATTTCTCTGATTAAAAGTGAATTTGAACATTTCTTCATGCATTCTTCTTCTTTTTTTTTTTAAAGATTTTATTTATTTATTTGACAGAGATCACAAGTAGGCAGAGAGGCAGGCAGAGAGAGAGGAAGGGAAGCCGACTCCCTGCTGAGCAGGGAGCCCAATGCAGGGCTCAATCCCAGGACCCTGAGATCATGACCTGAGCCGAAGGCAGAGGCTTTAACCCACTGAGCCACCCAGGTGCCCCATTCATGCATTCTTCTAATACTCCTGTGACTTACCATTTCTTTCCTTCATTTATTTTAAATTTGCATACATAAGAGGTAATTTTTATGTAATTTACTGAATAGGTTTAGTAACTTAAAGAATGGTTATAAGGCAAGGTTCATCTGGAAGGGGGTTTCTTCTCAATCAAGTACCAAATCACCTCAGTCTTAGGGAGCATCTCAGATGGTCCTGATTTTTTTTTTTAAAAGATTTTATTTATTTATTTGATAGAGATCACAGGTAGGCAGAGAGGCAGGCAGAGAGAGAGGGGAAGCAGGCTCCCCGCTAAGCAGAGACCCCCATATGGGGCTCGGTCCCAGGACTCTGGGATCATGACCTGAGCTGAAGGCAGAGGCTTTAACCCACTGAGCCACCCAGGTGCCCCTAAATGGTCCTGATTTCTATAACCTGCCAGTGGTAGCCTGATCTGGGCATTTCCATAGGGTTAGATCCTTGACTCAAATAATGTTCTGTTACGGGTGCCACATTCCATTGGAGGGATGTATGCAAACCAAAATGGTAGCACTGATAGTTATCTGAGAGTCATCTTACTGAAGAGAGTTAGTTTGGAACAGCTTCAAGGAAAGTACCAATGCTATATCTTCAAAGAGCTGAAGAGCCGTCCCATGAATGTGAGGAAAAGTTCATTCTGTGTTGCTCCAGGGCACAGAACTAAACAAATGGATGGTGTTCCAGGGAAGCACACTTAGATTCAGTATGTGGAACCCTTTTCTGTCAGAAATACCCAGCGCTGGAGTCAGTCCTCTTGGCATCAGCGAACTTACTGGAAGTACTCAGAGACTGGACAGGTCATTGGTTGCTTAGGGCATTGCTGTGTGGAGCAGGAAATTAGTTTAGATGCCTTCCAAGATTTCCTCTAATGCAGATGTGATTCAGTTTCATTTATATGTATTGAGCTTGTACTGCATGCAAGACGCTGGTCTAGATATTCTAGGAGATACAACAGTTGTTCCTTAGATGGTTTACATCTTTCAGGGGGAGAGTGTCAATGTTTAAGGGACTGCTAGTCCCACCGCAGGTTCTTTACATGGATTATTTTAATCTTCACAATAGCTTGGTTTGGCAGCTGATAACCCCATTTTCCAGGTGAAGAAATTAAAGTTTAGGATGACTAGTAATTGTCTAAGATGACCCAGCTAAATGAGATGGAACAGGAATTCAATATCAGATTTCTGTATCCCCGTTGTATCATGCCACAAGTCTATGAATTTGTAAGTCATAAGTGTAGCTTCAAATGTCTTGGCTTGGAAAAGGGTTAAAGCATTCCTGCACCCTGGCTCTGCCACTCAAAAGTGCCTTTTCTCTCTAACTGTTCTCTTCTGATTTTTCGTGCTTCTGTGAGTTTTCCAACCATCTCATGCAGGCCAAGTTGCCATAACCAGTGCTCTCCCTTCCTGTCTCTGGGTTTATCTAAAGCCTTCTTTGCTCTTCAGAGCTCTGACTTTTGGTGCTGTAAAAATTCTAGTTCCTGTGATGGACCAAGTGTGCCTTATAGCCCTGTTTTGCACTCATACCCCCAGGGGGTTATGCTGCACATCTTCATGTTAAAAGAGAACCATTATGTTTGTTTATTTCTTGCTGCTCTCATTTTCTAAGTAGTGTTAATTGAGCAGTTACTACTTTAATACCTAGTTGAATAGCCAATTATTTGAAAATCATCATTTGCCTTGGATTTTTTTTTGTTTTTCTTTAAATATTTAAAAAAGGTTAACTTACATATTCACATTTTTACATGTAAATATACAACCCCTAGGCTGGTTAGGGTTCCCACTCGATCCATAATCACATTAGAGTGGCATAAAGTTGCAAAGATAGATTTAGGGGAAGTTCCTTCTCATCTAGGATGTCCCCATGGATTAACAGAACTCATTTTATGTCTCGAAATATGTGATTTGTTAAGATTTATTTTTCTCTAGGTTTGCTTTTTTCTTCAAGGCAATGATCCTTAAATGGAAGAAGTTTTCTCAGTTCTTATGGTGGTAATAACATTGCTGAGGCTTAACTGAGGGCGGAACACTGCATCATTTAATCCTCACACAACCTTATGGTAGTTTCTGTCTTATTTTCACTTTACACATGAGACAACAGGTTTAGAGATGGTAAATAACTTACCCAAGGTCTTTTAAAAATTTTTAAAAAGATTTAATTTAATTTATTTATTTGATAGAGACAGGCACAGTGAGAGAGGGAACAGAAGCAGGGGGAGTGGGAGAGGGAGAAGCAGGCTTCCTGCTGAGCAAGGAACCTGATGCGGGGCTCCATCCCAGGACCCTGGGATCATGACCTGAGCTAAAGGCAGCTTAAGGACTTAGCCACTCAGGTGCTCCGCAAGGTCTCTTTTTAACAAAGGGACAGATAGAGAACCTTTGATTTACCAACTCAAGGTCCATTTTTAATTTTTATTTACTTATTTTTTTAAAGATTTTTATTTATTTGACAGAGAGAGGCAGTGAGAGAGGGAACACAAGCAGGGGGAATAGGAGAGGGAGAAGCAGGCTTCCGGCTGAGCAGGGAGCCTGATGCGGGGCTGGATCCGATCACCCTGGGATCATGACCTGAGCCTAAGGGAGACACCTAATGACTGAGCCATCCAGGCACCCTTCAAGGTCCATTTAAAAATTTTTATTTTATTTTATTTTTTTAAAAGATTTTATTTATTTATTTGACAGAGAGAGAGAGAGAGAGATCACAAGTAGACAGAGAGGCAGCCAGAGAGAGGGGGAAGCAGGCTCCCTGCTGAGCAGAGTTCCCGATGTGGGGCTCCATCCCAGGACCCTGAGATCATGACCTAAGCTGAAGGTAGAGGCTTAACCCACTGAGCCACCCAAGCACCCCAAGGTCTATTTTTAAAAATCACCATGCAGGACCAATTGTTCCAACACAGATGGGTTTGGGTTCATCTCCTGGAATCAATGGTGTGGTTTTTTTTTTTTAGCTGGGGTGGAGAGAGAGAGGAATCTGCTGCCTGCAGCCATTAGATTTTCTTTCTTTCTTCCTTCCTTTCTCTCCCCTTCCCTTCCCTGCCCTTCCTTTTGATCCCATTATTCCTTTTGATGATATCATTAAAACTTCGCGAGTCTAGTCAGTTCTGATTCTTGCTTCTCCCAATTTTAATCCTTCATTTTCCTCTCTTCTGGTCAACTTCTGTTCTTAGTTCAGTTTCTTTTAGCACCATGTTTCTCCCATGATGGCTTATTTGCTTTGCTCATTTCTAAGTATTTGAACTTCACCTGTAATTTTTCTTTCTTTTTCCTTATTGTGCAATTCATTACCCTTAGCTCTTATGAATAATAGTAATAATTATATTTACAGAGTATTTTACACCATACAAAGTGCATTTACTTGCATTCTCTTATTTAATTTTTGAAACAATCTTATGAAGTACCACACCCTTTTGACATATGGGGAAAATAGGCATGAGGTTAAATGAATCCATTGTCACAGAGCTAGCTAGTCGGTAGCTGAGCTGCCCTGAGTCTACATTATCTAACTCCAAGGTTAGTGTTCATTCCACTGTTCACATTACAGTTGCTCTATTAGCCTTAATAGCATTTGTTTACTGAAATAAGTTCTGTAATGGAGTTAGATGAGTTTTTCGTGTAATTCCTAAAATTGATAAAATCGGCCACAAAGGTATTATCTTTTCATTTGCTTCTTTTGAGTTTTCAATTTTTTCCCAACACTGAAAGTTTCTCAAAAATAGTATTGTTTTCTAGGGGGGAAAAAAGTGAACCTCTGAATTTCGTTTTCTTTTTCCTTCAATAAACATGTTTTGACTTTCTGATATATTTAAGACTCTAGGCAAAATGATGTATATAATAGTCACAGCTCTCAAGGAGAGTTTAATTGAGGAAAATAAGATATGTACATAAATACCCCTATGAAATGTGGAAAATGTATCATAAATGTTTAAATTAAGAGCTATGGGAAGAAGATATGGTTATTCACCAAAATACTAATAGTGGTTATCTCTGGGGGTAGATTTTTTTTTTAATTTTAAAGATGTTTATTTTTAGGTAATCTCCATACACAATGTGGGACTTGAACTTACAATCCTGAAATCAAGGGTCACATGCTCTACCGACTGAGCCAGACAAACACCCCAGATTTTTTTTCTTTTTAAGTAAGCTTTATGCTCTATATGGGACTCAAGCTCACAATCC
Organism: Enhydra lutris kenyoni; assembly: GCF_002288905.1. Lineage (NCBI taxonomy): Eukaryota > Metazoa > Chordata > Mammalia > Carnivora > Mustelidae > Enhydra > Enhydra lutris. Next base: position 2,741,137 of record NW_019154119.1, on the reverse strand, counting down.
TGAGATCGAGAGTCGCATGTTCTATGAATGGAGCCATCCAGGCACCCCTGGAGGCAGAATTTTAAATGATTAATATTTTTTGTTTTGCTTACCTGCAGGTTCTAAGTTTCTAAAAATAAATATGTACTACTTGTGAAATAAGAAAGGGGAAACAACTGATTTTTAAAAGTGCTATGGGAGGGATGCCTGGATGGCTCTGTGGGTTAAGCATCTGCCTTAAGCTCGGGTCAGGATCCCAGGGTCCTGGGACTGCTCCTTGCTCAGCAGGGAGCTTGCTTCTCCCTCTGCCTGCTGCTTCCCCTGCTTGTACTTTCTCTCTCCCTCTCTCTCTCTCTGGCAAATAAATAAAATAGAAAGAAGAATAAAAGTGCTATGGGAGTTCAAAAGAGAAACAAATTCCTCCCAGCAAGACTGTTGGGGAAGACAGGCTATGGTGAGGACATTTAAGCTGAATCCTGAAGGGATACCGGTGGGCCGCTGGTGAGGTGGGGGTGCATTTCACATGGAGAGAACCACATTAAACCAAGCATGAAATCAAGAAGATGCGTAGAAACTGCAGAAAAGATGACTTGTTCAGTTTGTCTGGAGACCAGTCTTTGGAAGCTGGGATAGAAAATAAAGTTCACTGGCTAGGGCTGAGGTATCCCCAGAGAAGATTAGAACAAACACACCTAGTGGGCTGAGGAAGGCTCATGGGGCAGTCATTCTCTAACATGAAGTAGGGCTAAGTCAAGATATGTAGGCAGGGCAGGATATTGGCAGGTGATGATAAGACAGCTGCAGCCTCTGGGCAACCCGTGCTCAGCATCGAGGATGTCTAACAAAGACCTTCCTCATGGATGTCCCTGCTGAAGATTGGGAGTGTGAACAAAGGAAACAGGCAGTAGCAAATGGACAAAATCCCTGAGATTGGAGTGGTAGGTTTGACAGCAAGGTGATGATAGGACTGCCATTCAAGGAAAGAACTCCCACTTTTCAGGAGAACAGAGAGAGCCAGGGGCAGAGAAATTAGAGGAACTAATCAGGTATAGAGAATGGAAAATATATGCAGGAAGAGGAGTAAAGATGATCCGGAGTCAATATCTTTTTTTTTTTTTTTAAAGATTTTATTTATTTATTTGACAGAGAGAGATCACAAGTAGACAGAGAGGCAGGCAGAGAGAGAGAGAGAGAGGGAAGCAGGCTCCCTGCTGAGCAGAGAGCCCGATGCGGGACTCAATCCCAGGACCCTGAGATCATGACCTGAGCTGAAGGCAGCGGCCTAACCCACTGAGCCACCCAGGCGACCCCGGAGTCAATACTTTTTGAAGCAGAGATTTTTTTTTTTTTTAAGTTTATGTAATTTAGGTATTCAAGTAATTTCTACCTTCAACATGGGGCTCAAACTCATGACTCCCAAGACAAAGAGTCTCACGTTCCTTAGACTGAACCAGCCCGGTGCCCCGAGACCGGTCCTGAAAGTTGAAGCTGAAGTCTGGAAACATGATTTCGGTCAGCTGTGTGTTCTCTATATAAATATACCTATTTTCTTTCTTGGCTTTGCAAATATTTGGACTAGAGTCTTTATAGAGCAATGCTTTAAAAGGCATAAATTCTAAGCTGGTGCTAAATTGGCATTTTCTTTCACTAGGTTTTAGCATTTATCAAATATTATTTCATGATATCAATAATAACAAATATTGTTACCTTTTAGGCCTACATAGACCCCCATTTTATTCTTTCTTTTTTTCTAGACTCAGAGATCTTTCATGCCTTGGTCATTCCAGCCACCTTCAGTGGTAGATACAGCTTGATGCTTATGTCTTACTCCAGCAAAACTTTTAATTAACTTTAGGGAAGCCAAACATTAAGTACTGGCTGAGCCTCTCAGTTCCCACCTCCATGCATTGTGATGTCCTGTAGAGGTTTCCTTCCCTTTTCCCTTGCACATAGTGCTAGCTCTATTAACGGTGTGACTTCTGGCCAAGTCCCTAACCTCTCTAAGCCTTAGACTTATCTGTAAATTACATTCAGGAGTTGAATTGTGATTTAAAGATATGAAAGCTTGGGGCACCTGGATGGCACAGCTGGTTGGGCATTTCACTCTTGGTTTGAGGTCAGGTCATGATCTCAGGGTTGTGGGATCGAGCCCCCTGTTGGGCTATGCTCTGAGCTCAGCGCAGGGTCTGTCTGGGATTTTCTCCACGCACCCCCCAACCCCCAACATGCTCTCGTTTTCTCTCTCAAATAAATCATCCAAAAAAAAAAAAAAAAGATGAAAGCTCTAAAATTCTATGATTCTGACCCAATAATAAATAAAATTTGTTAATAAGTGTAATTAACCCCTAAGTTTTCAGAATATGGAGCCCATGAAGGAAAGGCTCTAATTGATAGAACTGCTGGAAACAATTGGGATAAAGCATAGTTTTTTAAAATTTATTTTCCATATTTAGCTGCCCTAATTCCCAAAATTTATGTAGTAGAATTAATCAGGCTTTCTACATTTAAAAATCATGACATCTGAAAATGCTTTACCATATTGGGGCTTGAGTTAACAAACCTTTTTTTTTTTTTCTTTAAAAATTTTTTTTTTTTTTTTTTTTTAATTTGAGGGCGCCTGAGTGGCAGTGGGTTAAGGCCTCTGCCTTTGGCTCAGGTCATGATCCCAGGGACCTGGGATCGAGCCCCACATCGGGCTCTCTGCTCCCTCTGCTTGCCTCTCTGCCTACTTGTGATCTCTCTCTCTGTCAAATAAATAAATAAAATCTTTAGAAAAAAATTTTAATTTGAGAGAGAGTGAGCAAGAGAGCAGGAGCAGGGGCAGAGGGCGAGGGAGAAGCAGACCTGGGGCTCCATCCCAGGACTGGGGGATCATGACCTGAGCTGAAGGCAGACACTTAAACATTGAGCTACCCAGGTACCCCACAATCAAACTTATTTTGAAAGGGAAAATCACGCTAACACTGAGGATTCCCTGAGGTACTCAGTGTAATGCCTCAATTGATGACAAACCTGTGTAGCACTGACCATAGCTCATTTTGATTTGCACAGCTAGCTTGTATTAAAGTTGTTGGTATTAAGACACTCCCAACTGGAGGAAGAATGATCCACAGAGGATAAGGTTTAAGAGACCAGAGCAATCATAGAAACAAACTGAAGGGAGAAGTGTATTTGGGAAGACAAGCATTTTCAGTAGGGAAGCTTTGGGGGTGGTTGGGGAGGAAGAATATAAGCCAAGCCTTTAAAAAAATGGAAGACTGAAGGCGCCTGGGTGGCTCAGTGGGTTGTTAAAGCCCCTGCCTTTGGCTCAGGTCATGATCCTGGACTCCTGGGATCGAGCCGGCATCGGGCTCTCTGCTTAGCAGGGAGCCTGCTTCCTCCTCTCTCTGCCTGCCTCTCTGCCTACTTGTGATCTCTGTCTGTCAGATAAATAAATGAAATCTTAAAAGAAAAAAAAAAAAAGGAGACTGAAATATGATTACCCTAACTATCTCAAAGGCCTATTTTAATCACATATCACATACCCAAACATTTTGGGGGGTGGTGGCAGGGTGTAAAAATGTGATTTTTTACTTCTCTCTCCATCCCTGTTTCCAGATGTCTCAGAGTTTTCTCCTGTATTAGGTTGAACCAGTCTACCAACTATTCAGCCATGACATCCTAGGTGTGCTTTGCCGCGGTGAAACACACTGAGAATGGCAAGGCAGGAGGAGGACTACTTCCCTACAGAAAAGGAGAGTGAGAGGGAAGTATAAAGACTGATGGGGAGTCACAGAAGGAAGGGTGTAAGGCATACGAAAAGAAAGTGCAAGGAACAGGCAGTGTAGGGCTGGGGTTGGCTTCACTGTCCTTCAATTTTGGACATTGGTGGTTTGATTTTGGCGGCAGGAGGGGCCCTGCTTCTTCTGAATCGCGCTCTGGGCTCTCCCGTATTCCAAAAGGATTGCAAGGCCTGCAGTGGGTTCTCGCTGTAGAGCACAGCCCCGAAGCTTCCACTTTGCGGGGAGATTCTCCTTGCGCCCAGGTGTTCCTCAATCCTCTCCTCGCCCTGAAAGGCGGATTACATCATCTCAACCTAAGCAGCACCGCCAGTTTTTCCATGTCAAACTCCTGCTCTCCGGAACGTCAACTCTCAATCTTTAAGTAAACCGGGATGGAGCTCTAATGTTTCTCCTGACACGATTAGCCAGGGCACTCCAGGATGCGTGTCATTTTAGCAAAGAGCCTATTAATGACCCCAGGGCGCCACTTTTTCTCGCGTTTACGAGCTACAGCTATACAGGAACACACGGCCATCCAAGCCTGTCACTGCGCCAAGACCTTCAGCTCGACGCACGCGACAAACGCGATCGAGAACAGCCTCAGCGCAGCTCGGAAGGCGACCCCGGAACGAAAGGAGGGGTGCCAAGAGCCTACACTAGCGTGCGGCGCCTGCGTAGTCACCAGGCTGCGCCTCCCCGCGGGGCGTGCTCGTAAAGCTGCGCACCCTATCAGACGGCCGCAGGGAGCGCGCCCGCGGCCTCGCCCTCTCCCGCCCCTCCCCTCTCTCGTCTCCACCCGGCCTTAGACTGGGGCTCCGAGACCAGGCACTCCACTCTCCACCCCGGCTTGCCCCCCACACCCTCCGATGCGCGTGCGCAGAGGCGATCCGCAGGGCGAGGGCGCGAGGGAAGGGCGGGCGTACGTCCTTGCGTGCGTCTCAGGCAGCGCGCACGCCGGCGTGAGAGGGCACGGGGAAAAGGTGGCTCTGGCCGGGGCGGCTCGGCTTCCTGTGGCTATGTAGCTGAGCTCGTCGGCTCCGGGTCCTCCTTCGCTGCCACCGCCGCGTCCTGGCGCGGAGTTTCTGCTCGGGAGAGAGACTGTCCTCACGTCCGTCGCGCTCCCTCGACGGCAGAGCTTGCTCGGTCGCCCGTGGGAGCGTCCCGGCCGAGCAGCCCTGAAGGGGGAGGGGAGGCCATTTTGTCCCGACTGACTCCCCGGAACCCGGCGGAGCGGCTGGGAGAGGCTGCGGAGCCGCCGTCGCCACCCTCGGAGGCACCGGACGCCGCCACCGTCGGGGCTTCCTCGACGAGGCCGTTCGTAGGTCTCCCCCGCCCTCTCGAGCCCTCGTTTTTCCCACGCTTCCCCGGTACTCCGGCCTGAGAACGCCCAAGTGAGGAGTTGGCCGTAGTGAGAGGGACCGATCCCTTGGGGCCGCCGGCGGCGAGAGCCTGAGCCGCTCCTCCCAATGGCGAAGAAGACGTACGACCTGCTTTTCAAGCTGCTCCTGATCGGAGACTCGGGAGTAGGGAAGACCTGCGTCCTTTTTCGTTTTTCGGATGATGCCTTTAATACCACCTTTATTTCCACCATAGGTAAGACCTGTGGGAAGATGGTGTACGGTGTGGGTAGCTGCAAACCGTTTTTTTTTACTCCAGACATTTTGCTTCCCGTAATAAACGCCTTTGTTTCAGTGATTCCCGATTCCAAGCGACAGACCCAAGTTAGTGTTTGAATCGACATCGAGCTTACTGGGGCGGGGTCTTCCCATGCCTTCCATCCGGTCTTTTGCTTTCAAGTCTCCTACTCTGTTCATTGCCTCTGTTGCAAAATATGCAGCATTAACCGCGTCCCAGAATTCTGTTTCTTTCTGCGACTGGACTGGGTTTTTCCATATCTGTGTGGCGTTACTAGATGTACGATACTTGTAAGGGATTTATTTTAGTGGTTGGGATTGAAGCCGTAGTAGTCCTTTGGTAAAGGCCTGAATTTATACTTCAGGGCAAGGAGAAGATTCCATATGGTCATAACTTAGAGTAAACTTGAGGGTTTGTGTGAGGAATAATTAAAGCAAATTAGAGGGGAAAAGTGAGTTCCCCCGCGTTGACTAATCCATTGATGTGTCAAACAATCGGAGGCTCTTCGTGCTTGGGGTGGGACTCAATGGCATGTTTGCCTCACAGTGCTTTTCCAGACATCAACAGAAGCAGTAATCTAAAAGAGATGATCAGTTTCTGTCCTCAAACCCGAAAGAATGAAGTTCTCTCTTCTGTTTGACTTTGCGCTACAATTTACAGGAAAACATTTGGCCAGCCCTAGCCCTAGAACTTCTCATGTACTTTCACCTCATGTTTCAGAATTACTTAGTGTGGAAGTTAAGAACTGAAGATTGACCTTTTTAGTCGGTTTCCCATTTTGGAAAAGAAAAGGGAAGGCTCTAGGAAAGTCCCTTTGGACTCTGGTTAGAAAATTTAGTGGAATTAACGCGACTTGGTTAAATGAATTGTATGTGAATTCCCCCCCCCCCCCCCCCCCCCCCCCCCCCCCCCCGTACACATCTCGAGGACACATGGTTGCTCCTGTCATTTGGAGCCCGGCACTGAGCATTGGAGGAGTGCAGTGAAACCCAATTGTAAGTGTAACTAGTTTTTTTTTTTTTTTTTTTTTTTTTCCTTTTTCTTTCTTTTTTTTTTTTTTAAGAGGCAGGCAGAGAGAGAGAGAGGAGGAAGCAGGCTCCTGGCTGAATAGAGAGCCCGATGTGGGGCTCGATCCCAGGACCCTGGGATCATGACCTGAGCTGAAGGCAGAGGCTTTAAACCACAGAGCCACCCAGGCGCCCCTAAGTGTAACTAGTTTTGTGTTTGAGACGATTTTAAAAAGCAACTGCAGTCTTTTCGGAACTCTTGAGAATTGTCAAAATTAAGCTGATTTCAATTTATATCATTACTGGAATGGTTGAGTTGGATTTCTTATGACAGAATTTTTGTCAGCTACTTAATTTATTCTTACAAATTATGCAGAAACTAAATTGGGCAAATAATCATTTCAAATAGATTTTAATTTTACTCTTCCTTGTTTTAGGGGTGGGTAAGAGTCATCGCAATCATTATTTCGTGTGTATGATACTATTCTTTTGACTTGTCATAAATTTTATGAAATTTAGGACTTGTTCTCTGCTCGTGGATTAGCCTCTCCTATTCCTAAGTTTGCTTTTAATATTCCACTTTTAGCTGTAGCTGGGTGGGTCAGGTGGTTAGATAGTTCAGCAAATATTTATTGAGCACCTAATGTTAGGCACGGTTTTAGGTAAGTGGTGAACACAATAGATCCCTTGAGCCATTTAGTGAGGACAGAGTGTGGGAGACACTATAATAGGGATGAGCAGAGGGAGGAGGAGTGACTAGCCTAAATCATGGGGAATCTTGAGTAGGCTTGCATGGAGAGGATGTCTGAAATGAAGTCCGAAGGACATAGGAATTGGACCAGAGAGGTGGGATAGGATCTAGAAATTCTGGAAAAGGGAGCACAGTATATTCTTGTAGTAAGATCAAGGATTTAATTCATCTGGGCAGCTTTAACCTGCCATTGAGAAGGGTGGGGTAGAGAGTGGGACGCAATGCGTTAAGCCCCATCTGTTACAGTTTTTTTTTAAATGGGTACATAACGCACAACTAGAACTCAGTCCTATAAGACAATGACAGTCTTGTGTAGTCCTTTTTTTTTTTTTAAGTTTTATTTTTTTTTACTAATCTTTACACCCATCATGGGGCTTGAACTCAAAAATCCTGAGATCAGGAGTCTCATGCTCTTCCAGCTGAGCCAGCCAGACACCCCTTGTGTAGTCCTTTTATTAGGGAAAAGAGTGTGGTGGTTTTGGTTTGAGCCTGCGGGTTAGAATCCTACTTCCACAGGCTGTGGACTTTGGCAAGTTACTTAATCTCTGTATGCTTCAGTTTCCTCTTTAAATAGGACCTACTACATAGGGTAGTTGTGAGAATTTTATGGGTCAGTGAAAGTAAAGCGTCAAGCATGGTACTAGGCACACTCTAGAAGCAGAGTGCATGTTAGCTAGATACAGAAGAACCACTTGCAGCAGAACAAGTTACTGTGTGGATTGAATGCCCTGTGCACAGTGGTCACTTGTCAGTGCTCTGCTAAACAATTTCACGTTAGACTCCGAAACTTTCATATTTTGATATAAAAATATTTGATGTTTGCCATTTTGATATAGAAGACAGGTTGAAGAATGTGAACTGAGAAATGCATAAATATCTAAGTGTAAAATTCTGAGCATAGTTTCAATATATATAGCATGTATTATTCTGTATGCAGCTTTAGAAGTCTGTTCTCTTAACCAGTGCTGTTTAAAACAAATACAATGTGAGCCAAATGGGTGATATTTTTTGGTATTAAAAAATGGGGCGTTGGGACGCCTGGGTGGCTCAGTTGGTTAAGCAGCTGCCTTTGGCTCAGGTCATGATCCCAGCGTCCTGGGATCGAGTCCCCCATCGGGCTCCTTGTTCTGTGGGGAGCCTGCTTCTCCCTCTGCCTCTGCCTGCCACTCTGTCTGCCTGTGCTCGCTCTCTCTCTCTCTCTGACAAATAAATAAATAAAATCTTTAAAAAAAAAAAATGGGGCGCCTGGGTGGCTCAGTGGGTTAAGCCTCTGCCTTTGGCTCAGGTCATGATCTCAGGGTGTTGGGATCAAACCCCGAATCATTGGGTTCGCTGCTGAGCAGGGAGCCTGCTTCCCCCTCTCTGCTTGCCTCTCTGTCTACTTGTGATTTCTCTCTGTTAAATAAATAAAATCTTTTAAAATAGGAAGTAAAAAATATGTTTTACATTAACAAAAGTAAAAGAATGGGGCACCTGGGTGGCTCAGTTGGTTGAGCCTGAGTCTTGATTTTAGCTCAGGTCATGATCTTGGGGTTGTGGGATTGAACCCTGCTTTGGACTCTGTGCTTAGCGGGAAGTCAGCTTGAGATCCTCTCCCTCTGCTGCCCCCCCAACCCCCCCCCCCCCCCAGTGTGTGTGTGTCTGTGTTTTCTCTTAAATAAATAAATAGATAGATAGATAGGTAGGTAGGTCTTGGGGTGCCTGGGTGGCTCAGTCGTTTAAGCATTTGACTCTTGGTTTTGGCTCAGGTTGGTTGTGAGATTGGGTGATGTTGGGCTCTGAATGCCACCCCCCAACATGGAATCTACTTGAGGTTCTCTCTCTCCTTCTGCCCCTCTCCCTGTGGTCTCAGCGTTTGTGCACGTTCTCTCTCAAAATAATAAAATCTTTTTCTTAAAAGATTCTATTTTTGTAGAGGGGCAGAGAATAAGGCGGAGGGGGCGAGGGAGGAGCAGAGGGAGAAGCAGACTCCATGCTGAGCAGGGAGCCTGATGAAGGGCTTGATCCCAGGACTCGGATTATGACCTGAGCTGAAGACAGGTGCTTAACCCAGGTGCCCAAAATAAATAAAATCTTTAAGAAGAATAAATATATATATTTTTAAGATTTTATTTCTTTATTTGAGGGAAGGAGGCAGGGGGAGGGCAGAGGGAGAGGAAGAAGCAGATTCCTCACTGAGCATGAAGCCTGATGCAGGGCTTGATCCCAGGACCCTGAGATCATAGCCTGAGAAAAAGGTAGACACCCGACTGACTGAGCCACCCAGGTGCCCCAGACAAAATAAATTAAAAAAAAAAAAAAAAAAGAATTTTTTTTTTTTTTAAGATTCTATTTATTTATTTGACAGAGAGAGAAATCACAAGTAGGCAGAGAGGCGGGCAGAGATGGAGGGCAGGAACCAGGCTTCCCGCTGAGCAGAGAGCCTGATGTGGGGCTCAGACCCAGGACCCTGAGATCATGACCTGAACCAAAGGCAGAGGCTTAAACCACTGAGCCATCCAGGCGCCCCATGTTTTTAATTTTTTTTTTAAAGATTTATATTTTAGGGCGCCTGGGTGGCTCAGTAGGTTAAGCTGCTGCCTTCGGCTCGGGTCATGATCTCAGGGTCCTGGGATCGCGTCCCACATCGGGCTCTCTGCTCAGCGGGGAGCCTGCTTCCCTCTCTCTCTCTGCCTGCCTCTCTGTCTACTTGTGATCTCTGTCTGTCAAATAAATAAATTAAAAAAAAAAAAAGATTAAAGATTTATATTTTAGAGCATGTGTATGTGGGGAGGGGGAGAGGGAGGGGCAGAGGGTGAGAGGGAATCTGAAACAGACTCCTTGCCGAGGGTGGGGATCAATCTCAACAGACCTGAGATCATGCCCTGAGCTGAAATCAGGAGTCAGACACTTAACCGACTGAGCCACCTAGGCACCCCAAAGATTGATTGATTGATTGATTGATTGATTTTAAAGATTTTTTATTATTTATTTGACAGAGACCTAGCAAGAGAGGGAACACAGCAGGGGGAGTGGGAGAGGGAGAAGCAGGCTTGCCGCTGAGCTGGGAGCCCCATGTGGGGCTCAGTCCCAGGACCCTGGGATCATGACCTGTACCGAAGGCAGATGCTTAACAACCGAGCCACCCAGGCACCCTCCAAAGAAGAATTTAATGATAAATTTTAACTCATTTTTATCCCAAATGTTATCATTTTAATATGTAATCAAAATTAAAATGACATTTTACGTATTTTTTTGGTGTGTATGTTATACTTAACAGCTAATGTCAGTTTGTATTGGGCACATTTAAAGTGCTCGATAGTCACATGTTGGTTACCATATTGGACAGTGCATGTCTAAACAGTCTGAACTAGCTAGTTGTCTAACGTACAGATGACTAGAAATGACTTTGGATGTGTACTATTTACTTTTTAAAAAAATTTCAAAATATTTTTTTTCCTTTGGTGTTTTAAAAAATCTGGCTCATTCTCTAATTATGAATGATAGTGAAATTTGAGTTGTTACTTGATTGTTAAAACCTCCTGAGGTTTGAATAGATAGTTACCTTCTAGGTGAGTATTCAGAAATAAATAGAAGTGGTATCCAGAAGGGCCGAACTCTCAGTACTAGGTAGGCCCTCATTATTTCAGGCAGAATCATTTTAGTTGCTCATTGGTCATTGATTCTTTGAAGAATTTTTATAGGCTTATTGTGCTTACAGTACCCTCAAAGACTGCTGTATTTACATTTTTCTGTGTACTTTTAATTCCCACACATTTATACCAGAAATTATGTATGATATTTATAGTCAGATTTATTGCAGATAGAGGTGCAAAAATAAATTACTGGTATGTTTCACACTCAACATTCTCAAAGAGAATCCAGGGGCACTAGTCTATAAGCTACACAAGGGCAGAGGTGGGCTGTTTTTTTGTTTGTTTGTTTTGCTAATAGATGCTAAGTACCTAGAAGAGTATCTTCCTTTAATGGGTGCATGATAAATAATGAATGAAGGAAGAGAGGCAGACAAGTAGTACAGAGTCAGGAGCCTCTAACATAGAAGAGGGCTCAGTTTTATTTTAATATTTCCCTTTCCACCTCCTTTCTGAGCATTATATATGTGAAGTAGATTGAGATCTCTCCTTAAGAATATTAGCTGTTTGGGCGCCTGCCTGGCTCAAGCGACTGTCTTCAGCTCATGTCATGATCCTGGAGTCCTGCATCCGGCTCCCTGCTTAGTGGGAAGTCTGCTTCTTCCTCTGGCCCTCTCCCCTGTCAGGCTCTCTCTCTCTCAAAGAAATAAAATCTTAAAAAAAAAAAAAAAAAAAGAATACTAGCTGTTTGTCTAATAGAATAATTTTAGGGTAAAACTGGCCTTGGAAATTCAAAGATTGTTAGAGAAATATTTGCTAAAAGAGAGTTAATTGGTTTTGGATGAGCAAATTTTAGTGGTTGATTTGATTTAGTGGTTGATTTGATTTGACCTTTGGCTGTATGAGGTCAGGAAAGCATTACCCTTTAGTGATAAAAGTTACATGGACTTGTCCCAAGGCAGAAATTTTTAGTGGACTTTCTTACTGAATGTGCTACTTTTTGGTGTTTTAATCCCTCCCTCTATGCCTAGACTTAATTATTACCTTTCCCATAGGGAATTTCTTTCATTGGGAAATGGAGCATCTGGGCTTCTTGCAAGAAGCTAAATTGGTAGAGTCTTGACCCTGGGAGAGGTATAGTGAATGCACCCTTTTGTTTTCTTTGAGTATTCTTGCTAAGCTTTGGAAGAGTAGGATGCTTCCACTAGCCTGCATTTAAGAGTTGGTTGATTAAATTGAACTGAGGTCATTTATATGGGGAGGTTGCTTTTTAGAGAAATGAAAAAAACCTCTACCACATTAAACATGTCTGGACTTTGCTGTGATTCAGTCAGCAGTTTATGCTACAGGAATTCCAGAATGCCTAACGAATCATTCATTTGAACACATATTTTTAGGACTGATTAAAAACTATCTAGACGTTTTTCCCAAGGAGGATATACAAACAGCCACTAAGCACATGAAAAGATGTTCAACATTACTAATCATTAGGGAAATGCCAATCAAAACCACTCTTGAGATGTTACCTCACCCATTTGGATGACTCACTTATTACAAATGGACTTTGTTATACAATTACCTGTTCGAGTTCTTTTCGTTCTTTTGGGTATAGACCCAGAAGTGAAATTGCTGGATTATAAGGTAATTCTATTTTTAAGTTTTTGAGAAACTACCATATTTTCCACAGTGGCTGCACTGTTTTACATTTCCACTATCACTACAGCAGCGTTCCAGTTTCTCCACATCCTCACCAACACTTACCTGTTTAGCCGCATTATTCGTAATAGCGAAATGGTGGAAACAACCCAAATGTCCACATGAATGGCCACACAAAATATGTAGTGTTGTATATGTAGAGTGGAATATCACTCAGCCTTAAAAAGGAATGAAATTCTGGTATATGCTACAACATGGCTGGACCTTAAAAACACTGTGCTAAGTGAAACAAGCCAGCACCCCCCCCAAAAGACAAATGCTAGGTGAAATTATTTATATGAGGTACCTAGAATAGGCAAATTCGTAGGGAAGGTAGAATAGTGGTTACTGGGGACGGGGTAATGGAGAGTTATTGCTTAATGTGTATAGATTTTCAGTTAATGGGGGAATTATTTAATTATTTAATGTTTAACGGGTACAGAGTTTCAGTTTGGGGAGATGGGCAGGGGTGGTGGTTGTATGACAATAAGAATATAATGCCACTGAATTGTATGCTTAAAAATGGTTTCACTGTATGATTGCACTTACAAGGTATCTAAATTCAGATTCATAGAAACAGAAAGTAGAATAGTGAAAGGTAGCATGATAGTCCCCCAGGGGGTGGGGGAAGGGGGGAATAGGGAGTAGTCTAATGCGTGTAGAGTTTCAGTTTTGTAAGATGAAAAAGTACTGGAGATCTGTTGCACAACAGTGTGAATATATTTAACGCTACTGTGTTATGCACTTAAAACTTGTTAACGTGGTAAGTCTTATGTGTATTTTTACCACAGTTTAAAAAGGCAAATTTTATGTTATGTATATTTTCCCGAGAATCAGAAAACAAACAAAACTGCCCAACACTTGACCCAGTTCCCTGTTAAAAGCATTTGATCACAGAAAGCCCCTCACTGTTCCATGTGATAGCTACTGTTAACCATTGGTCACTCAGTTGAGAGGATCCTTTATGGTATTTACCACACTTTAGTGTCATTGGTCTGTACTTTTAGATACTGAAAACAGGTTTGTTTTTTTGTTGTGTGTGTCTACCTAGAATGTTAGAATCATGAAATATTAATGCAGGAAAGAGCTCTGCAATTCATTTAAAGAGTCAGGAAACAAACTGGTGAGAAGGAAGTTCCAAGAGATTGTATGGCTAATTTGTGAGAGAGTTTGTTTTTGTTTTTGTTTTTTGGTAAGATTCATGCACAAGGGTTGCGGGGAGGAGCAAGGAGAGAGGAACAAGCAGATTTACCTGCTGAGCATGACGCCCAAGGCAGGGCTCTGTTCCACCACCACAAGATCATGGCCTGAGCCATAGAGTTTTCACTAGACTCTAGATCCATTTCTGTCTGTGGCCATGTTTCTCATTCAGAGAATTTCATTGTTTTGTTTGAAAAAAAAAAATTAATGATGGATAATTCTTTCTACTCATCAATTTCTATTTGAAAAATGGAGTTACAGTGGTTTTTCTGTTTTGTTTCTATTTTGACAGGAGTGAGGAAGAGCACCAAATACCAAAAGTTTGTTCAGGTTACTTGTCCTTTGCAGACTTAAGAGCATAACAGAGCAGAGCTAAGCAGATAATGCCAGGAGTAATTACTTTATTTCCAGAATCATGGAGTATAAAATGTGGTGAAGGAAATACCAGTACTCCTGTTTGGTTTGTAAAAGAGAAAGAATGATAGGAGAAATACTGGTAATCTGTGTCAACTTTGAACAGTACCAGTTTCCCCAGTCAATGCTGTGGTAGGAGCTGTGATTAGTAGAGAAATGTAAGGGCTGCTTGTGTTGATTTACAAATTAGAAACTGCTATTTAGCATAAAATAAAAATTGTGTGATTAAAGAGATCTACATGGGAAAATTGCTTATGGAGATGGTTCAGTCATAAATGAGCAGTTTAAAGCTACAGAGCATGTTAATAGAAGATTTTCTGAAACCGAAAGACTGATAAAAGTCTTGAAAGGTCATAGATTTACTTCCTTCAAGTAGATGAATATTGGGGGTTAATAGAATACTTTTTTTTAAGGTATTATTTTTAGGTAATCTCTACATCCAGTTGCTTGAATTTATAATCCTGAGGTCAAGAGTTCCATGTTCTGTCTACTGAGCCAACCAGGTACCCCAAGACTAGGTTTTTTTTTTTTTTTTTAAGATTTTATTTATTTATTTATTTGACAGAGAGATCACAGGCAGAGAGGCAGGCAGAGAGACGGGGGAAGTAGGCTCCCTGCCAAGTTGATCCCAGGACCCTGAGATCATGACCCTATCCGAAGGCAGAAGCTCAACCCACTGAGCCACCCAGGTGCCCCGGAATAGTTTTTAAAATTTGGATTATAAGATAAAGATAAGATTTTGATTTCTTAAAGATAAGAATTTGAAAAAATGATTAGAATAAAATTTTGGTAAAGAAAACTCACCTGAAGGAAATCTGAAATGAGGAAAGACTTTCTTTGAAAACAGTATTTTGGATTATAAGCAAAAGTGATTACTTGATTTTTTTTTTTTTTAATTTTATTTGACAGAGATCATAAGTAGGCAGCGAGGCAGGCAGAGAGAGAAGAGAAAGCAGGCTCCTCACTGAGCAGAGAGCCTGATGCGGGGCTCGATCCCAGGACCCTGAGATCATGACCTGAGCTGAAGGCAGAGGCTTTAACCCACTGAGCCACCCAGGCGCCCCTGATTACTTGATGTTTATCCTTCTTTCTTGAGATGAAAAATAATTTGTTTTTTGAGGAAAACAGCAACTGGTGATGGAACACCGAGTTTCCAGTATGACCCAGAAACAGAGCATCCAAGGTTGTAAATCATTAGAAAATGGAAAAACCGGTATTCTGGAGTTCCAAAAAGTACAACGTATCAAAATCAGAACAGAAGGGACAGTGTTGATTTGTTTCTTTCATATCAATAGCAGTGCTTGTGCAGAAACTTTTTAAAAGATTTTATTTCTTTTTTTGACAGAGAAAGAGAGACAGTGAGAGAGGGAACACAAGCAGGGGGAGTGGGAGAGGGAGAACAGGCTTCCCACGGAGCAGCGAGCCTGATGAGGCTCATCCCAGGACCCTGGGATCATGACGTGAGCGGAAGGCAGACACCCAATGACTGAGCCACCCAGGCACCCCATGCAGACTTTTTTTAATTGAAATTTTTATTAAGGCAATTGTAGATTCACATGCAGTTACAATACAGGGGGATCCCTTGTACACTTTACCCAGTTTCTCCTAACAAAAACGTTTTTTGAAACTCTAGTATAATATCACAACCAGGATATTGACATCTGGCGTGGTACACCAGTCTTTTTTACATATCCTAGTTTGGTTTTCATTTGTGTTTGTATGTATTAAATTCTCTGCAGTTTTATCACGTGTAGGTTAATGTTGTCACCACCGCTGTCAAGATACTGAACTGTTCCAAGGTTCAGGGATCTCTAGTGTTCTTTTTAGACCCCTACCCCCATTTATCTCCTCCAGAAGGTTGTTCTTCATTTATAAAGTTTGACATTTCATAAATGTTATATAAATGGAATCATATAGGATGTAACCTTTGGGATTGGCCTTTATTCACTTAGGATAATTCTCTGGAGATTCATCCAAGTTTTGTACTATCAGTAGTTCTTTTTTCTTGCATAGTATTCCATGGTATGCATTCACCACAGTTTGTTTAACCGTTCACCTGTTGAGGAACATCACAGCTGACTCCAGCTTTTGGCTGTTATAAATAAAGCTGCTATGAATATTTGTGTATAGGTTTTTTTTTTTTTTTTTAGATTTTATTTATTTATTTGCCAGAGAGAGAGAGAGAGTGAGCACAGGCAGGCCGAGTGGCAGCAGAGGCAGAGGGAGAAGCAGGCTCTCTGCCAAGCAAGGAGCCTGATGTGGGACTCGATCCCAGGACGCCGGGATCATGACCTGAGCCGAAGGCAGCTGCTTAACCAACTGAGCCACCCAGGCGTCCCTTGTGTATAGGTTTTTTATATGATCATAAGTTTTCATTTCTCTGGGATAAATGCCCAATAGTATAATTAGTGGATCATATGGTAATTGCATGTTTAGTTTTATAAGAAACTACCGAACTGTTTCCAGAGTGGCTGTACTATTTTACATTCCCACCAGCAGTGTGTCAGTGATCTAGTTTCTCTGCATCCTTACCAGCATTTGGTGGTGTTACTATTTTGTATTTTGCTATTGTGGTATGTGTGTAGTGATACTCTCATTGTGGTTTTAATTTGCATTTCCCTGCGGGCCAGAGGTGTTGAAAAAATTTTTATGTCCTTATTTACCATCTATATATCTTCGATGAAATGTCTGTTCATGTCAGTTGCCCATTTTCTTTTTTTCTTTTTTTTTTTAATTTTTTTTTTTTCAAGATTTTATTTATTTATTTGACAGAGAGAGAGAGAGAGAGAGATCACAAGTAGGCAGAGAGGCAGGCAGAGAGAGAGGGGGAAGCAGGCTCCCCGCTGAGCAGAGAGCCTGATGCGGGGCTTGATCCCAGGACCCTGGGATCATGACCCGAGCCGAAGGCAGAAGTTGCCCATTTTCTTGGATTGTTTTTATTGTTGAGTTTTGAGAGATACTAGTCCTTTGTTGGATATGTGCTTTACAAGTATTTTCTCCTAGTCTACAGCTTGTTTCTTCTTCATGTGGACATTTATAGAGCAAACAATTATAATTTTGATGAAGTCTAATTTTTCTTTTTATGGATCATGCTTGTGGTGTCTAAGAACTTTGTTTAGTCTTAGATCCTGAAGATTTTCTTCCATTTTTTAAAAAGATTTTATTTATTTGAGAGAGAGGGGGAGGGGCAGAGGGAGAAGCAGGCTCCCAGCTGAGCAAGCAGGGGGAGCCCGATGCGGGGCTCAATCCCAGGATCATTACCTGAGCCAAAGTCAGATGCTTAGCCATCTGAGCCACCCAGGCGCCTAATTGACTTTATAACAGCAGTTTATGTTGTGCTTTCTGAAAGGTTTCTGAAATTAATTTTTATTAGTGGTATATAATATTTGAAATAAAATACTGCCGAGAGATTTACAGTAACTGAGGTGCCTGTCAGCAGGGCCTGCTTCTCCCTCTCTCTGTGCCCTTCCCCCACCTTGCTTGTGCACAGGTGCGTGCATGTGTGTGTGTGCTCTTTCTCTCTCTCTCAAAATCTTTTTAAAAAGATTAAAA
The DNA here is from genome assembly GCF_002288905.1 of Enhydra lutris kenyoni. Classification (NCBI taxonomy): domain Eukaryota; kingdom Metazoa; phylum Chordata; class Mammalia; order Carnivora; family Mustelidae; genus Enhydra; species Enhydra lutris. The sequence continues at coordinate 2,723,571 of NW_019154119.1, read as the reverse complement.
AATAAAAGATTTATAGTAACAAAAAAAGGAATCTCTTGTCCTATCCCTCTCCATCCCCTGTCCTATTATTGAGAGGCATCCTCTGGCTCTTCTATTACCTACCTCTGTTTTCTTTTTTTCATATTTATGTATTATTATTTTTTAAGTAAGGTCCACTCCCAGTGTGGCGCTCAGACTCATGACCCCAGGATCAAGAGTCTCATACTCTACTGACTGAGCCAGCCAGGTGCCCCTACATACGTCTTTTCAAATGATATGCATATATAGCTGTTTCTTGAGTCATTAATTTAATATTAAATGAGAATTTTAACGTTTTATAATCTTATCCCACGCTTTCTCCTTTTTGTTAAATTGGTTTCTAGTGGTTCCATTAATATGGCCATGTAAATATTCCTTGTCAAGCCAAATAGTTTGACTCTCCTTTCCTCTGAAGTTAAAAGTTCTCTTTATTTGATTAATTTCTTTTTACCCATTGTCTTCTTACATTCTCCCACAACCTCTCAGAATGATTATGTATACAGTCAAATCATCAGACAGATAATCCTTTTGTTTTTTTTCTTCCTGGGCACACCTCTTCTACATCTTTTCTTTTCCTGCTTCAATAGTGGATTGGTCATTAACTAGGCCTATTGTGCCCCTTTTGCCTTGGGAATTTCCTTAGTTGCCTCTTCTGTGTAATACTGTTTTTGTTTGTTTGTTTGTTTGTTTGTTTTGGGGGGTTTATGGCCTTGGATTGTTTATGGTTTAGTAGGTTCTTGAAAAAGGGGTGCATGGCGAAGGAAATATTTTGAGACTTTCCACATTTGACAATATCTTAATTCTTTTTCACTCAATGAAGTTTTGGCAGGAATTAGGATTCTAGGTTGAAAATAATTTTTCTTGATTTTTTTTTTTAAAGATTTTTTTTTTTTTTAATTTGTCAGAGAGAGAGGGAGAGAGAGCAAGCACAGGCAGACAGAATGGCGGGCAGAGGCAGAGGGAGAAGCAGGCTCCCCGCCAAGCAAGGAGCCCGATGTGGGACTCGATCCCAGGACGCTGGGATCATGACCCGAGCCAAAGGCAGCTGCTTAACCAACTGAGCCACACAGGTGTCCCATTTTTCTTGATTTTGAAAGTATTAGTCTATGGCTATGTAGCTTCTGATATTACTAGCAAGTCCAGTACCACTCTGATACTTTACCCATTATTTGTGGCTTAGATTGTCTCTGGAAATTTTTAGGTTTAAAAAAATTTTGAGGGACTCCTGGGTGGCTTAGTTGGTTGGGCATCTGCCTTCTGCTTAGGTCATGATCCCTGGGTGCTGATATTGAGTCCCACATTGGGTTCTCTGCTCAGCTGGGGGCCTGCTTCTCCCTCTGCCTGCCATTTCCCCTGCTTGTGCTCTCTCTCTCTCTCTGACAAATAAATGAGTAAAAAAAAAAATTTTTTTTTAAATTCCTGGTGACAAATTGCACAATGATGTATCTTAGTGGGTGGGATCTTTCTTAACCCATTTTTCCAAATATTTGGTGGGTCCTTCCGGGTTTTTCTTGCATTTTTACCCCCTGTAATTTTCTTCCCTTTTTTCTGTTTTTAATTGGCTTTTGGACTTCCTGTGTTGATTGGGTAGTTTCTTTTCAGCGTTTTTCATTTGTTTCACTTTCCAGAAGATTTCCTCAATTTTATCTTCTGACTTTTCTTTTTTTTTTTTTTTAAAGATTTTATTTATTTATTTGACAGACAAGTAGGCAGAGAGGCAGGCAGAGACAGAGAGAGGAGGAAGCAGGCTCCCTGCTGAGCAGAGAGCCCGACACGGGGTTCGATCCCAGGACCCTGAGATCATGACCTGAGCCGAAGGCAGAGGCTTTAACCCACCGAGCCACCCAGGCGCCCCATCTTCTGACTTTTCTATTGAAGGTTTTATTTCAGCTGTCCTATTTTAAAATTTCTAGTAGTTTTTTCTTGTTTATTCCTTGAAATTGTCTCTTAAAGTGTTCTCTTTTCATGAATACAGTATTTTTTTCTTGGAAGATAGCTTGTTTGACATTTTCCTTTATTCACTGATTTTTTTTTCCTTCAAGTTTTCCATGCTCCCCCTACATTTGTTTTATTCTGCATTTTATTTTTTTAATTTAATTTAAAAAAATTATTTATTTGAGAAAGAGAGCACAAGGAGGGCGGGGTTGGCAGAGGGAGAGGGAGAAGCAGGCTCCCCACTGAGCAGGGAGCCTGTGTGGGGCTTGATTCCAGGACCCTGTGATGATCTGAGCCAAAAGCAGATATTTAACCCACTGAGCCACTGAGACGCCCCTACTTTTTAAATTTTTTATTTATTTTTTATTTGCAGCAAATAAGGTGGTCACAAGGTTTATTCTGTATTTAGAGACCCTTCTCAAATGATTGGTAATTTCAGGGTGCATGTTCATAATTAAGAATGAAGAATGGGTCATTAAAAAGATGTTTGCAAGCTCTGTAAGCATGCATGGGGGCTTTTTAATCTCTCTGTTTTTAGTCTCCTCTCCACACTACATTGAGCCTCTCATTCTTGAATTTGGAGAATAAACGTTTGGATTCCTGCTTTAGCCTTTAGGAGTGGTAAAATCTGGCTAGGTGAGATGGAGACTAGGTCTTAGGGGTGTCCTTATGTAAACCTAAATCAGGCCTTCCCTTTCTGCCTGGTGCCTGATACCTTCTATTGCAGAACCTTTCCAGGGTTCTGAGACATGAATTGGCTGGCTCCTCAGTGTCTTCAGTGGACCCTGAGGTCGTAAGATTTTTTTGTCTTCGTGTATTGTGATTAGAGTTACAATATCTGTCTATTTAATTATTTCTTGTTTTCCTTACTGTTTTGGTGTGATTCTGGAGAGAATGGGTCAAAAGATCTTTTTATACTATCTTAATGGAATTTGAAGTAATTTTTCCAAAAAAATATTAACTTATTTAAGTAACCTCTACTGCCCAGTGTGGGGCTAAACTCATGACTCTGAGATCCAGAGTTGCATGCTCTTCTAACTGAGCCAGTTAGGCACCCCTGGAATTTGAAGTAATTTTTGACTCAAAATGATTGACTCCACTTTTAAACTCAGAGCGTCCAGTAGAGTTAGGATGAATAATATTTTGCTATTGTTTTTTAAATATCCAGCCCATCCTCAAAATATTGAAGTTTTTGTTTCTTAGGATAATCAGATGAATGTGGTAGAGAATCAGACTAGTTCAGTTCAGAAACAGTGTTATTTAAAGGAAAAGGTTTTAGTTTAGATGTATAATTCTTGGCTGATTTACTTGGGAGAAAAAGGAGTGTTTTTGCTTTTTGAAACAAAGTATGACTGAGTCTTTCATTCAGTCTTCTGCTTTTGGTGTATACTATTTTATAAAATACTGAACAACAGATGATTCAGCAAATTCATAGTCTGTTAGAAGATTGCAGTGTGTCCCATATATTACAGCACTTGGCATTGAATGATAAAGTATCTTCACTCATGATTTTGCTGGTTTGAGACTTCCTAGTAAACATTTGTTCTTACAAAGTTTAAGTATTAAGTTATTCTACCTCTTTATATATTCTTATAAAAAATGCCTTTACTTTCCTTAAATCAGAAGTTATCAGATAAATATGAATTTTTAAAAATTCAGTAAATTTTTGTATATATTTATGTGTGGGGATATAGTCTCATCATAGTAAAGGGGAAAGAGTTATAGAAGGTAAATATAATATCAAAAGAACTGTTCAAACATTAGCTCTTTGCCTAAGTGAGTAAGAGTTTTAAAAACTTTTTTTGAAAAATTTAAAACCTACAGAAAAGTTAAGTTACTTATTAAAATGAATCCCCTTATATATTCTAGATTTGCCAGTAGCCCATATTTTGCTACATTTCCTTTTATGTCTCTTAAGAGAGTTTATTTTGTGTATGATGATATGTCTGATTCAAAATAGTTTAAAGATACATATTTCAAGGGGAACATAGTCTTTATTTAAAAATTAAAAAAAAATATTTTATTTATTTGACAGAGCGAGGACACAAGCAGGGGAGCAGCAGGCAAAGGGAGAGAGAGAAGCAGACTCCCCACTGAGCAAGGAGCCCAATGTGGGGCTCAGTCCCAGAACCCTGGGATCATGACCCCAGCTGAAGACAGGCATTTAACCAACTGATCCACCCAGACGCCCCCATAGTCATTTTTTAAAAAATAAACTAGGAGGGGCACCTGGGTGGCTCAGTGGATTAAGCCGCTGCCTTCGGCTCAGGTCATGATCTCAGGGTCCTGGGATCGAGTCCCATATCGGGCTCTCTGCTCGGCAGGGTGCCTGCTTCCCTCTCTCTCTCTCTCTCTGCCTGCCTCTCCATCTACTTTTGATCTCTCTCTGTCAAATAAATAAATAAAATCTTTAAAAAAAAAAAATAAACTAGGAAATTATGCCTTTACAGTTACTGTTTATTTAAAAAAAAATGAGATTTTATAAAATGTATTAGGTATCTTGTATTGAGTACCAGGGATATGGTGGTGAGTAAAGACTTGGTAACAGCTCGTGTGGAGTTTAGCTCTATGGGGGAGGGAGTGGTTGAAAAGTACCAAAATACCACTACTTTCTCAGTACCTGAAGTTAGAATCTAATTCACAGTACCTTTGCTGTTCTTTTTTTTTTTTCCTTCCTTCGAAGCTTTGCTCTTCTTCTAAGATGTTTTGTGTTGTGAGAAATACAAGCTTTATACCTTTTAAGATACCTTATTTTTCTATTTTATTTTTTTACATTATTATAGTTGCTCTACCTTAAGAAAGATGTAGAGTTTAAGATGGAGAATTTTATCTATTATTTATTTGTTTATTTTTGTAAGATTTTTATTTATTTATTTGACATAGAGAGACACAGTGAGAGAGGGAACACAGCAGGGGGAGTAGAAGAGCAAGAAGCAGGCTCCCCGCCAAGTAGGGAGCCTGATATGGGACTCTATCCCAGGACCCTAGGATCATGACCTGAGCTGAAGGCAGACACTTAACGACTGAGCCACCCAGGTACCCCTAAATGGAGAATTTTAACAACCAACTAGTTAACACTACATTTATCTAGGGAGTTAGTCTTCCAACACTGCAGTATTTGATGTTTCCTCAGTGTCTTAATTGACTTCGATTTTGGGTATTCTTTTTTTTTTTTTTTTTTTTCCATAAACATATAATGTATTTTTATCCCCAGGGGTACAGGTCTGTGAATCGCCAGATTTACACACTTCACAGCACTCACCATAGCACATACCCTTCCCAATGTCCATAACGCCACCCCCCTCTCCCAACCCCCCTCCCCCCAGCAACCCTCAGTTTGTTTTGTGAGATTAAGAGTCACTTAGGGTTTGTCTCCCTCCCAATCCCATCTTGTTTCATTTATTCTTCTCCTACCCGCTTAACCCCCCGCCATGTTGCATCTCCACTTCCTCATATCAGGGAGATCATATGATAGTTGTCTTTCTCTGATTGACTTATTTCACTAAGCATGATACCCTCTAGTTCCATCCACGTTTGACTTTGATTTTTAACCTCATTTTATTAAGCCCAAAGCAGTGAAGAAGCAGCAGACATTTGCTGTTATGTAGGTAACATGTCTAGCCAGAAAAAAATGAGACCAAGTAGACAATTAGGGAGGAACCTGAAAACTAAAATGAAGTTTTAAGATTGTATTACTATACCATACAGTTACAGATTTGTGAACTGATGATATCAGTGAGAAGAAATTCTTTATCTTTAGTAGTTTCTGTCAAGGTAGAAAGTTTTTTGTATTTTGGAGACATAAAAAGTGATTAAGGGGCCCCTGAGTGACTCAGTGGATTAAAGCCTCTGCCTTTGGCTCAGGTCATGATTCCGGGGTCCTGGGATCGAGCCCAGCATTTGGCTTTCTGCTCAGCGGGGAGCCTGCTTCCCCCCCTCTCTCTGCCTGCTTCTCTGCCTACTTGTGATCTCTGTGTGTCAAATAAATAAAATCTTCAAAAAAAAAGTGATTAAGTTTTGGTACTTTACATATAATCAGAGTTTAACTTTTGTGGGCTTTTTTTCTACAAGATGCTGAATAAATGATTTATCATAAAATAATAAAAGATTTCTTATATTCAAAAAGATTAAAAATATTGGGATGATCGATGGAAAAGTGAGTCCTGAGGATGCACATGATCCAAAGAGAAAATTATGAGCCTGGCTAAGGCACACTTAAGATTTATTTACTACTTCTCAAGTTCTAAGATTTGTTGGAGGGTTATCCTTTGACATGTGAGTGAAACAGTTTGAGGGGTAAATGTAAGGATTTTTTACATATTGAATGATATATTAAGAGAAATAATTTCTCTGTTTTAAGAGAAATAATTTCTCAGAGATGGTCTGCATAGATGTGTGAATGAATGTCAGAGCTATAAATAGCAACTTAGTGAAACTAGCATATATGTAACCTTTAAGATGCATTTCCAGGAGGTCAGCTATGCTCTTGATATGCCTCCCTCAAGAATAGTGGACTCTTGGATCATAAATCAGAGAGGATTTGATAGTTTGTATTTCTCTGTTGAATAAGATACTCTTTTAAAAAAGATTTTATTTATTTATTTGACAGACAGAGATCACAAGTAGGCAGAGAGGCAGGCAGAGAGAGAGGGAGGGAAGCAGGCTCCTTGCTGAGCAGAGAGCCTGATACCGGGCTGGATCCCAGGACCCTGAGATCATGACCTGAGCTGAAGGCAGAGACCTTAACCCACTGAGCCACCCAGGCGCCCCTAAAATATTCTTATAAAAATAATAAATAGTAATACCTAATATAACACAGGGAACTGTAAGTTAAGCAGTATGTGGACTGTACTTCTGAGGGGTTTGATACTGTTGGTTAATGTATACTTAAGGGAATAAAAATAAATTCAACATTAACCTGATAAACTCCAGTATAACTAAGTTTTATACTATAGTATGACTTCCCCTCACTTTTTCTTTATCTTCTGAAAACTTTTCCGTATTAAGGTGTTTTTATATTTAGGTACCACAACTTACAGGATTGTTTTCCTTTTTTCTTTTTTTAATGCAAGACATTTTAAACTTTCTTTAGCTCTCCCAACACATATTTTCTTGATCTGATTGCAACTTTCTTTTTAGGTTATGCTTTGTAACAGGTATTATTTATTAAGTTCTTGGTCACAAGGCAGTATATTTATATGAATTCTCTTACCCTTTGCCGTAGGTTGTGAACTTCCTATTTAATGACAATTTCCAACTCTGGTAGTGATCTAGATAGGCACAGTTTGCTCTTCCAACATTTTCTTCAGTCTTGGGGACCATCTCCATGCTTGACATTCTGTCTACCCTTGGAATACTTGAGTTCCATAAAAACATTCTTGCTGAAGGGATTCTTTTAACACTTTTTTCCTGATCTTTTAATGAATTTTAGTAAATTACTGAGTTTGAAACTGCTCAGTTGAGTGAGAATTTTTTAGGGAACCATATTCTCAAATATAGTTTTTTTTTCATCTGTTAAGTGAATTTGTTGATTGATGGGAATGAGTGGCTACAAGGAAAGAATTGGAAGTCTTAAACATTAATTTTAAAGAACACATTATAGCTAACAATTTCAAGAGTAAATACGCTTTTTGTTAATTTGTCCTTGACTCTTTTACTGTAAAATTCATCTTCCCGAAAGCAGTGCTGTGTGCTTGGTATTGGATGATTTTATGTTGTTTTGTAGATGTTGACATGCACCATGGAATAGTATCGTAGCTTGACTCATCTTTCTTGCTATTTGTCAGTTAACTTTTAACATACAGTTGCCATGAATCTACTTCAGTGGATGATTTGCTTTTAGGCAGCATTTGGCCTTCCTTTACCATTGTAAAATTTGGACAGTCCGTGGTGGCTTGATCCTTTAAAGATGATAAAAATCATCAAATTATTTTTTGTGAAATGTGCAGTGTCTGTGAAGACAGTGGTTCTAGAGTGTGGCTCCCTTAACAGCAGCACCAGCATCACCAGGAAACTTGCTGGAAATGGGAGTTCTCATGTTCCACCTCAGGTGATAGTGTACAAGCTAGTTTGGGAACCAAGGCTGTATAGTTGACCCTTCAACAATGTGAGGGTTAGGGACACCAGCCTCCCTGTGCTGTTGAAAATGTGTATAATTCGGGGCGCCTGGGTGGCTCAGTGGATTAAGCCGCTGCCTTCGGCTCAGGTCATAATCTCAGTGTCCTGGGATCGAGCCCCGCATCGGGCCCTTTGCTCAGCAGGGAGCCTGCTTCTCTCTCTCTCTCTCTCTGTCGGACTCTCTGACTACTTGTGATCTCTCTCTCTGTCAAATAAATAAATAAAATCTTTAAAAAAAAAAAAAAAAAGAAAATGTGTATAATTCTTGACTCTGCCAAAACTCAACTGCTAATAGCCTACTGTTGACTAGAAGTGTTAACAACAGTATAAATAGTTAATTAATACATATTTTAAAAGATTTATTGAGAAAATCCTATGGAAGAGAAAGTACACTTGCAGCATATATTTATTAAAAAAAAAAAATCTGCATGTAGTGGACCAGTGCAGTTCAAACCCATTGTTGTTCAGGGGTCAACTGTACTATTAAATAAATACATCTTAGAGATAGTTGTATTTCCCCCTTTCTCCTGTAATGTATCTTGAAGATCATTTGTCATCATTGTTAGTTTCATTTTTTAAACTGCTGAATAGTGTTCCATTAAATGTATCCCAGTTAGTCAGCCTGTCTGTCCTGTATTTATTGGCATCTTGAGTCTGGGTTGTCAGGTGTTTAAAAACGTGGTGCCAACTGTGAAGGGGCCTTGTTTGATCTGGCAGTGAACTTACACTTCAGCCTGTGGATGGGATAGTGAGTGACAGGACTAAAGCTGTGTCACATATTTATTTCTTTAGTTTAAAAAAAATTTTTTGTTTTTTTAAAGATTTTATTTATTTATTTGACAGACACAGATTACAAGTAGGCAGAGAGAGAGGGAGAAGCAGGCTCCCCGCTGAGCAGAGAGCCCGATGCGGGGCTCGATCCCAGGACCCCGGGATCATGACCCGAGCCGAAGGCAGAGGCTTCAACCCACTGAGCCACCCAGGCACCCCAGTTTTAAAAAATTTTTAAGTAATCTCTAAACCCAGCGTGGATCTCAGACCTATAATCCTGAGATCAAGAGTTGCGTGTTCCACCGGCTGAGCCAGCCAGATGCCCATGTGCCACTTTTTTTTTTTTTTTTTTTTGGGAGTATACAGTGGAGTGAGGACAGGGGGAGAGAGAGGGAGAGAGAATCTTTTATTTATTTTTTTTAAAAATATTTTATTTATTTGCCAGAGAGAAAGAGAGAGAGAGAGTACACACAAGCAGGCAGAGAGGCAGGCAGAGGCAGCAAGAGAAGCAGGCTCCCCGCAGAGCAAGGAGCCTGATGTGGGACTTGATCCCAGGACCCCGGGGTCATGACCTGAGCCGAAGGCAGAGGCTTAACCCACTGAGCCACCCAGGCGCCCCCCTTGACTCTTGGTTTTAACTCAGGTCCTGGGATTGAGCCCTGCCTTAGGCTCTGCGCTCAGCCCAGAGGCTGCTTCAGATTCTCTGCCTCTCACTCAGCTCCTACTCCCACTTGCGGGCATGCCATCTATAAAATAAATAAATTAAAAAAAAAAAACCCACAAAAAAACTATCTTTTACATGAGTGATTTCTTTGGATATGTAATTTGGGGACGGTTATAAACAGACGAGATATAGTTAGGACAATTCCATTTGCTACTCATATTTTTAGGTTGAAAGAAATGATACTTCGCGAAAAAAATTTTTTTTTTGTCATTTATCACTTCTGTTGTTAATTTTAAGCAGCCATGTTTCTTCTCCACATCAAACATCATACCTCTTTAAATGGAACCCACTGAAACCCCAAAATCTCTAACCACCAACAGTTACAGTTCTAGGAGCTTTCAGAAAAGGGGTGGAGTTGGAGTTTCTGTATGTGATGTTTTCTTTAGTTTAGAATATTTTTATTTTGTGGTAAATTACTGTAGTCAGTGCTCTTAGCCCTGGGTCAGGAAAATGATTTCCAGTAATAGGTGTCTTTGTTTTTATTTGAATTACATTCATTGAAAATTTAATTTAAAAAAATAATACCTATTGTTTTAAAAATTTAGTATCCTTTAAAATAGAAAGGATTGGGGCGCCTGGGTGGCTCAGTGGGTTAAAGCCTCTGCCTTCAGCTCAGGTCATGATCTCGGGGTCCTGGGATCGAGCCCCGAGTTGGGCTCTCTGCTCAGCAGGGAGCTTGCTTCCCTTCCTCACTCTCTGCCTGTCTCTCTGCCTGCTTGTGATCTCTGTCTGTCAAATAAATAAATAAAATCTTAAAAAATAAAATAGAAAGGATAATAAGTACTGTGGTACCTCTCTTGCTGCCTGTCCTTGGCTCTACATCCTCAGTGTCTTTTTTGGTGGCAGTAGTTCTTTTCAATACATTTGTGTATTAGGAATGACAACCCCTGACTTCCCAAGAAATCTCACAGACTAGCTTTAACAGTGAGTTGAAGCTGTGCCATTTTGAGGGTCCTTCTACTAAGTGGCTTACTAAAGTGGCAGTCTCAGCAAGAGCCCAAGTTATTTTCCATCTTGCCACTCAGTCAGTGGTGTTTCCCTAGCTAGCTTTCTTCATCGTGTGGAGACAGCTGCGGCAATTTTAGGCTCCAGACATACTGAGACATAACATCATCCTAAAGAAAAAGGACCATTACTTCCTTGTGTCTCTCTTTTCCCTTCCAGCTTTTTATTTTGAAAAATTTCAAACCTACTGAAAATTTGGAGGAATAGTACCACTGTTCACATACATACCCTTCATGTGGGTTTTCTGATAACTTACGTTGCTACATTTGTGCACTCATACACTGTGTGTTTGTATTTCTTTTACTTGCTAGGCCATTTGAAAAATTTTTAAGATTTTATTTATTTGAGAGAGACACAGTGAGAGAGGGAACACAAGCCGGGGGAGTGGGAGAGAGAGAAGCAGGCTTCCTGCCAAGCAGGGTGCTCAATGTGGGGCTCAGTCCCAGGACCCTGGGATCATTACCTGAGCCAAAGGCAGATGCTTAACAATTAAGCCACCCAGGAATCCCAGCCATTTGAAAATTTGAAAGTAAGCTGCGGATAAGACAGTTCATCCCCAGATACTCCAGTGTATATCAGCTCAAAACAAGAATGTTCTCTTATATAATTCCTATAACAGTATTATAATTTATACTCAAGAAATTTGATATTTGTCAGTTACATGTTTTGTAGTCCTTATTTAAACTTCCTCAACTGCTTTGGCTTTTTTGGAGGGTGGTTGTCAGTGGAGGGTCCACGGTCCAGTTCAGGGTATTGCATTGAATTTAGTTGTCCTGTCTTTTTACTTTCCTTAATTGAGAACAAAACAGATCATGACACTGACATTTTTGAATGAGTATAAGTCTTTTGGTTAATAGAATGCCTCACATTTTGGATTTGCTTCTTCATGATTCAAATTTTAACATTTTGGCAAATGTACTAACTAGGTGATCTGTCATTCTGAACTCACTGCATCAGGAAGTGTGCATAATGTCATTTTGTCTGTTATTGGAATAATAAATTTGCGCCCTTGTGTAAGATGTAATCTGCAAAATTGTTGAGGTCTTTTCCCCATTTGTAATTAATAAGTAATAGGTATGGTGATACTTTGAGACTGTATGACTATTCTCTGATAATATTTTATCCAGGGGTTTGATCCATGAATGACTCAGTGATTACATTTGGGGTTTCTTTTTTTTTTTTTTTTAAGATTTTATTTATTTATTTGACAGAGAGCACAAGTAGGCAGAGCGGCAGGCAGAGGGAGAGGGAGAAGCAGGCTCTCCGTTGAGCAGGGAGCCCGATGTGGGGCTCAATCCCAGGACCCTGGGATCATGACCCAGGCAGCCACTTAACCGACTGAGCCACTCAGGCACCCCTACATTTGGGGTTTCAAAAACAATTTTTATGTTTCTCTGATTCCTTTTTATCTTCTTTTAAGAGCATAAAAACTCTGACCAGAGTCCTTTGGCCAGCTTACTTTCACTTTTCATTAGCCAGAATTGTGTTAATATGGACATAATATAAATAAGCATTTTCCTGACTTTAAAAAAAAAACAACAACACAGCTTTATACACAGCCATAATAGGGTTCTTTGAGCTATTCTTTCCAGCCTTTTTTTTTCTTTAAACAAATTTCAAAAAATTTTAATCAAAACAATAACGATTTGTAATTTAAAAAAAGTTAAACAGTGCTTTATGACTTACTGTGAAAAACAGGAGTCCCCTGTACGACTGTTCCACTTTGAGTCCTGTTTCCCTCGGACAGCTCTTTGACTCTTCACTAATTCTTCTGTATTTACCGTCATATTTCTTTTTCTTTTTTTTTTTAAATATTTATTTATTTGACAGAGATCCCAAGTAGGCAGAGAGGCAGGCAGAGAGAGAGGGGAGGAAGCAGGCTCCCCGCTGAGCAGAGAGCCCGATGTGGGGCTCGATCCCAGGACCCTGGGATCATGACCTGAGCCGAAGGCAGAGGCATTAACCCACTGAGCCACCCAGGCGCCCCTACCATCATATTTCTAAATAATGTTATATTGCTGTTTATTAATTTTAGACATTATTTGTTGATTTCCTTCTGTGGAATGTGAGTTTCAGCCCAGACATACTGGCTCCAGAATCCATGCTGCTGATTTTTCTTATAAGAAGAGATTATTTTGGGGCGCCTGGGTGGCCCAGTGTGTTGAAGCCTCTGCCTGCGGCTTAGGTCATGGTCCCAGGGTCCTGGGATCGAGCCCTGCATTGGGCTCTCTGCTCAGCGGGGAGCCTGCTTCCCCCTCTCTCTCTGCCTGCCTCTTGCCTACTTGTGATCTCTTTGTGTCAAGTAAATAAATAAAATCTTAAAAAAAAAAGAAAGAGGTGAATGTTCTGTTTTAGAGATGTAGCTGTGTCTTTTAGTTGCCGTGTACGTCTCCTCAAATTTTTGTTTTTGTTTTTTTTTTGAGAGAATGAGTTGGAGGGGTGCAAAGGGAGAGGGAGAGAGGATCTCAAGAGAACTCCACTGCTGAGCACAGAGCCTGATGCAGGGCTAAATCTCATGACTCCTGAGATTGTGACCGGAGCTGAAATCATCAGGTGGTCAAACCACTGTGCCACCAAGGTGCCCCTAACTGATATCTAAGTGAAATAGTTAATGGTAGGTAACAGAGACAGGGCCCCTAACTGATACTATCTTTAAGTGAAATAGTTAATAGTAGGTGACAGAGTCAGGAGAGGAATGGGGATTCTCATCCCCTCTTATTTGTGAGTTCATTTATGTGAGGTCTCTGCCAATCTATATAAGCCCCATTGGAAAGGTTTTTCTTTTAGTGATGATGAGAATACAAATTTGGGTGGAGTATAAGTATTGCAAACATGTTCCCATTAGTATTATGCTAAGCAAAATAAGTCAATCAGAAAAAGGAAATTATATGGTATCTCTGATATGAGGAATTTGAGAGGCAGGACGGGGGGTTGTGAGGGGTAAGGAGGGAAAAAAATGAAACAAAGTGGGGCTGGGGAGGGAGACAAATCATAAGAGACTGAGGGTTGCTGGGGGTGGGGGAGGAGGGAGAGGGTGGCTGGGTTATGGACACTGGGGAGGGTATGTGCTATGGTGAATGCTGTGAAATGTTTAAGACTGATAATTCACAGAGCTGTACCCCTGAAGCAAGTAATAGATTATGTGTTAATAAAAAAAAAATGTTCCTATTAAACTAAAAGGTACTATAGAACAAAAAATACACCTGGAATGACTGTGGAATACACAGTGTTCTAACTGTATACAGAAAGGCTACTGTTGGGGATGGGAAGGTGAGGAAAATGGATTAAGGGGAGTGGGCGATAACAGACTTCCAGTTATGTAATGAGTAAGTCATGGGAATAAAAGATGAGCAAGATAGAGAATATAGGCATTGGTATTGTTGAGTGACAGATGGTAGCTCCACTTGTGGTGAGCATAGCATAAGGTAGAGTTGTTGAATCTATGTTGTATACCTGGAATTGGTGTCATATTGTATGTCAGCTGTACTCAGATAAAAAAATAAATAGGAAAGGGGGATAGCGCAAAGGCTGCAATATTATACTATTTGAAAGATAAATATATATATATATATATATGTATGTGTGTGTATGTATATATATATTATTATTTTTTTTTTTTTAGGTTTTTAAAATTAGAGAGAATGAGTGGTGGGAGGAGTAGAGGGAGAGAGAGAGAGACACACACACAGACTCCCTGCTGAGCAGGAATCCTGATGTAGGGCTCAACACCAGGATTCCAGGACCCAGAGATCCTGACCTGAGCTGAAAAGGCAGACAGACACTTAACCAACTGAGCCACCCAGGCACCCCAATTTAGATATTAAAACTTAGAAACACACGCAGTGACTGAAGTATACAATTTGTGATCAAGCTATTCTGATTTCTGTATACATAGATATTAATGGCAAAATGTGATTCTGCTCTGTTACATGTCATCATTCATATTTTAGAAATGTTTGTGTTCTTATTTTTTTAAACTTTTTTTAAAAGATTTTATTTATTTGTCAGAGAGAGAGAGAGAGAGTGTGTGTGCACAAGCAGAGGAAATGGCAGGCAGAGCAGGCAGAGGGAGAAGCAGTCTCCCCACTTAGCAAGGAGCCCAATGTGGGACTCCCTGAGCCAAAGGCAGATGCTTAACTGACTGAGCCACCCAGGCATCCCAAAAGTGTTTGAGCTTTGAAAGAACTACTTCATAAATCTACCTGAGTGTCCTGCAGTAGCATTGAATAATTTTTTATAAATGAGTCTTAGAAATTTTGGGTGTGTGTGTGTGTGTGTGTGTGTGTGTGTGTGTAAAGTATAGGTTCCTTGCCCAGCGTGGGGCTTGAACTCACCACCCTGAGATCAAGAGTCACATGCTCCATTGAGCTAGTCAGGTTCCCCTTGGTTGCAGTTTTTTAATCAATGAATTGAAGTGCCAAAAGATTTAGGTTTTGAAGTTTTCGGCAAATTGCAGTTATTGAAAATAAAACCTTGCACACAGGTAAATGCCAAATGAAAGTGTCAACAATTTTCAATGTATTGAACTTTAAATACAACTTAGGTGACTACAGAAAACTATTAAAAAAATATTTAAATAAAACCCACATTCTTGAGAGGAATACAAGGGCTATGACATTAGATGTAGCTAATAAAGATATATAAATATGACACAAAGAATTTCTTTTGGGGGGCGCCTGGGTGGCTCAGTGGGTTAAAGCCTCTGCTTTCGGCTCAGGTCATGATCCCAGGGTTCTGGGATGGAGCCCCACATAGGGCTCTCTGCTCAGCGGGGAGCCTGCTTCCCTCCCTCTCTCTGCCTGCCTCTGTGCCTAGTTGTGATTTCTGTCTGTCAAATAAATAAATAAAATCTGTAAAAAAAGAGGATTCCTTTTGGAATGATCTGATTTTTGGAAATTGTCTTTTAGTGCCAAATGTATTAGAATATTGGACCAGGAGACAAGGTTCTATTAATCATTTATTTGGGGGCACCTGGGTGGCTCAGTGGGTTTAAAGCCTCTGCCTTCGGCTCAGGTCATGATCCCAGAGTCCTGGGATCGAGCCCCGAATCGGGCTCTCTGCTCTGCAGGGAGCCTGCTTCCTCCTCTCTCTCTCTCTCTCTGCCTGCCTCTCTGCCTACTTGTGATCTCTGTCTGTCAAATAAATTTAAAAAAAAAATCATTTATTTGCTTTGTGAGTTTGAGCAAGTCATCTAACCTCTGAGCTTTTTTTATTTGTAAATTGGGCATGTTAGAGAAATAGATGTTCAACTTAATTGTATTAATCACTTAACTATAGTTAACATATGGGCTGAGTCTTGCTGAGTCATTTTCTTAGACTATGTGGGCAAGGCTTAATTAAAGCCAGCTTAGCCAACTTCATGACATTTCATATCTGTTCTGTAGAAGTCAGAGGAAAGAAGTTGTTTTATGGATGTTTTATTTATTGTTGTTTTTTTTTTTTTAATAAAAGTTTTTTGCAGAACAGTTAGTGTATTCACACAGATTCTTCATTTAGGAGTGAGAATATAGTACACAGTAGCTAGGGGACAGGACTGATACACTTTCTTGTGTTTTAGTGGCAGTTTGAATTTAAGAATTTAAAAAAAAATACTTGAGAGAGAATGAGCATGAGGGGGGGAAGGTCAGAGGGAGAAGCAGACTCCCTGCTGAGCAGGGTGCCTGATGCCCGATTCCATCCTGGGATTCCATCCTGGGACTCCAGGATCATGACCTGAGCTGAAGGCAGCCGCTTAACCAACTGAGCCACATAGTTGCCCTCAATTTAAGAATTTTTAAATTTGCGTTATGCCTCTGTAGTTTCATTTGTTTTATTTGTTTTTATTTATTTATTTATTTGAGAGAGAGAGAGAGAGATCGATCACAGGTAGGCAGAGAGGCAGGCGGGGGGTGGGGGGCAGCAGGCTCCCTGCTGAGTAGAGAGCCTGATGTGGGGCTCAATCCCAGGACCCTGAGATCATGACCTGAGCGGAAGGCAGAGGCTTAACCCACTGAGTCCCCCAGGCACCCCATATATTTTAATTTTTTAAGAAATTTATTTTTAGAGCACGGGAGATAGAGGCTGAAGGAGAGGCAGAGAGAATCTCAAGCATACTCCATGCTGAGCATGGAGCCGCACATTGGTCTCTATCTCTTGATTCTGAGATTGCAACCCGAATAGGAACCAAGAGTCAGATGCGCAACCAACCACCTGTGCCAACCAGGAGCCCCTATTATTTATTTATTAAAAAAAAAAAAAAAAAAAAAAGAGGATTTTATCTGTTTATTTGAACAGAGAGAGAGATCACAAGTAGGCAGAGAGGGGGTGGGGTAGGGGGGTGGAGTGGGAAGCAGGCTCCCTGCTGAGCAGAGAGCCTGATGTAGGGCTCAGTCCCAGGACCCGGGATCATGACCTGAGCTGAAGGCAGAGGCTCAACCCACTGAGCCACCCAGGTGCCCCAGGAAATTTGAAATTCTCAACAAATGGTAGTTTTACCTTTGGGGTTTTCAAAATTTGGATCTCCACAGACCCCACCCAGGGATATTTTATGACCAGAAAGTCAAAACTGTTTCATATTCTAAGATGTTTCCCATTTTTCACCATGTTCATGCTTAAACTGATTGTACAGAAGCAATGGTGTGTAAAATTGCTGGCCTTATCATTAACCAAGATGGTAGCTTCAAGCTGGACTAATTAGTCATTATTTTCTTCACCACCAGGGACTCACAGGGAAAAAAAGCTTAATTTCCTTGAGGAAGCAGAAAAAATTTTTATTTTATTTTATTTTTATTTATTTTTACTTAAACTTGACCCTCAGCACCCATCTTTTTTTCTGTGTGACAAAATGAGAAGTAACTGTAAAATACTTCTGCCTTATTCTGAAGCAGTGATAGTTGTCTCAAGGAAAAGCACCAGTGAAATTGTTCAAATTGGCCACCTTTTTCATGGAACCCCATTTATCCTTGAAAGAATAACTGCCATGCTATGGTTATTCCACCTTGAGTATTTGACAGACACTTTCTCGAATGCAATGATAGTATTTGTTGCTGATGATGAAATTCATGCTTTTAAATGAAAATTAGGATTTTGTGGGTTTTTTTTCTTTCATAATTACACCTGGAATTTTTCTAGATGAAATGAGTGGACTGTAGTGGCAGTTTTATTTATTTAATTAATTAATTAATTAATTTTTTAAGATTTCATTTTATTTGACAGAGAGAGAGAGAGAGTGTGTATAAGCAGGGGGAGCAGCAGTAAGAGAGAAGCAGGCTCCCTGCTGAGCAAGGAGCATGGTATGGGGCTTGATTCCAGAACCCTGGGATCCTGATCTCAGCCGAAGATAGTTGCTTAACCGACTGAGCCACCTAGGTGCCCCTGAAAATTAGAATTTTGGAAAACTTGTGTCTACCTTCATGAGCTTGACAGTTTTCTAGTACTTAGAGATTTTTCTGATGAGGTCCAAGGTGATGTTAACAAACATGATTTTTTTTCATATTGTATACTGAGATATGTCATACATTTGGAAGAACTACATAGCTTAGTGAACCTGTATTTTCCAAATGACCAATACAAGATGTTATAAAATCATGCATGTATAAAAAGATCCACTCAAGGGGCACCTGGGTGGCTCAGTGGGTTAAGCCTCTGCCTTCGGCTCCAGTCATGGTCTCAGGGTCCTGGGATTGAGCCCTGCATTGGGCTTTCTGCTCAGCGGGGAGCCTGCTTCCCCCTCTCTCTGCCTGCCTCTCTGCCTACTTGTGAGCTCCCTCTCTCTGTCTCAAATAAATAAATAAAATATTTTTTAAAATCCAGTCTAAATATAAAAGTGACTGATGGATTTGATGTAATTGAATATGAAAAATTTGTTGATACGGTTTCAGATTCCATATTGCAGCTAATCTTTGAGAAAGTACTACTTGTTGAGTTTTTAGTGTCAAAGAATATTTAGAATTATCTGAATATGCTCTTAAAATACAGGTTCCTTTTTCAGCTGTATATCTGTATGCAACTAGGCTTCATACATACTTCATAGTCTTCATATGTTTCAACCTAACAGCATATTGTAACAGATTGAATGCAGAAGCAGATTGAAAATCCATTCGCTGCCCATTAAGCTGGACATTAAAGTTACAAAACTGTAATTCATGCCACTCGTCTCACCAAGTTTACTTTTGTTTTTAGAAAACAGGGTTATTTTCATAAAAACTTATTTATGGGTTTTTTTTTTTTTAAAGATTTTTATTCATTTGCCAGAGAGGGAGTGAGAGCGAGAGAGGGCGTGCGCACAAGCAGGGGGAGAAGCGGGCTTCTAGCTGAGCAGGGAGGCCTGCGTGGGGCTTGATCCCGGGAGTCTGAGATCATGACCTGAACTGAAGGCAGACGCTTAACTGAGCCACCCAGCCGTCCCTGGGTTTATTATTTTAAAATATATTGATAGTTAAAGGTTTTCTTAGTTTTAATTTCTAGTATGGTAAATATAAAATGATGTAACCTACGTAAACTAAAGACTTTTGGGTTCCTCAGTTAATTTTAGAGGCATAAAGGAGTCCTCAGAACAAAAAGTTTGAGAGTTGGTGGTGTACCTCTTTCATTGCTTCTACAGTCCCTCCTAATTGTGTTTATAATCTAGTACAGGAAACTGACATAAAATGAAAAGTGAAATGATAAAATAATTTATAAAACAATGGTTACTGAGAAAAGTTACTTAGAAGGAGTCCATGCAGAACAGTAAACAAATCTTCCTAGCAAACAATGGAAAACCAAAATATTGGTAACTTGAGAAATGAAATTAAAACTTATGAAAGCAAGTTTGTTTTATCTTGTGTTTGACAAAATTGGAATTAATTTTAATTCTTGGTTACTGTTTAGCACCGAGAGAAAGAATTTATTGTTGGAAGGGTTGGGCATGCCTTTTCGGACAAAATTGTTAAGTAAGATCTTTAATCTTTTGCCTTTTATATTATGAACATAAAAGTTATTAAAAATATGTTTAGGGGTCTCTGTGTGGCTCAGTTGTTAAGCTTAGGTCATGATCCCAGGGTTCTGGGATCAAGCCCCCACATCAAGCTCCCTGCTCAGTGGGAAGCCTGCTTCTCCCTCTCCCCTTGCTTGTATTTCCTTTCTCACTGTGTGTCTCTCTCTCTCAAATAAATAAATAAAATCTTAAGAAAAAAAAAAAACATATATATATATTTTTTAAAGTCTTAACCTGTTTCCTTAAGGGACTCTTTTAGTCCTTTTCATATAATTTTAAGTCCACTTGTGCTGTCATCCTTAACTATTTCTGTTCATCTGTTAACTCCATTCCTCATTTGTCAATGGCTTAACAGTTAGTTCTAGTCTAACATTTTTCATTGCATTCACAGTCTCTTTGTAGTTAAGTTTACACTGTGTTATTGGACCATCTGATAAGAGACATTCTAACAATGTCCATGTGACAGGTGGGGGATTGGTACCAATGTCTATTTACTAGTATTTTCATGTTGTTATAACTTTTACTTCTTTTTGCAAACTTGTGACTTGGGAGTAAAGATAAGGAAGACTTTAGGGGAGCTATGGAATCACTAAGTAGAAGCATTTAGTGCGATAGGTTGCGTAAATTGAAGGTGGGGTTTTTCAGGAAATATAAAGAGCAGATGAAGGTACTCTTTTCAGGCTATCTGGAATTAATGCTTTCTATATTGTTAAAGCAATTGTTAATTTCTCTTTGATTTAGGAATAGAATTAATTTTAAACATTTATGAGTAGAATGCTTTGTTTTTAGCAGTCTAGGACCCCTCACGTGGAAAAACAATTCTTTATTTTTTCTAGGTTTGCAGTGAAAGAAAATGAGGATAACCAGTTAGTGGGAGGTTTTGTTTTAAGATTTGTTTTTAAGTAATCTCTACACCAAACATCAGGCTCAGACGTAAAACCTGGAGATCAAGAGTTGCATGCTTTACTGACTAAGCCAGTCAGGCAGCCCTAGTGGGAGGTTGATGTAAACCAGTGTGAATTAGAAATGGGTTTGAACTTACTAGATTTGTGCCTTCCATCATCATTTTATAGCACAAAAAGTAGAAGAAAGAGCACTTGGGGAAGGTTATGGATGGGGAGATTGAGCACTGAAGGATTGAATGAATCACTGTAATTTTAGTTTTTATTTTATATTTTTTAAAGAGTTTACTTTATTTGGGGGAGAGAGTGTGCACAAGTGAGCATGAGCAGGGGGAGGAGCAAAGGGAGAGGGAAAAGCAGACTCCCTGCTGACCCTGAGATCATAACCTAAGCCAAAGTTGGACACTTAACCAAGTGAGCCACCCAGATACCCTGAATCATTGGATTTTTAAAGGAGTCCCAGAGACTATAAACTGAAATACTTTGTTTCTTTGTTCTGTTCTCTAGTAATCTTTTGGAAGTGTAGGTGGTAGATGGAACCTTGTATTGGAGACTGAAAACTAGCTTTGACAATAATTTTTTTTTAAAGATTTTATTTATTTATTTGACAGAGAGAGAGATCACAAGTAGACAGAGAGGCGGAGAGAGAGGAAGGAGGCTCCATGCTGAGCAGAGAGCCCAGTGCGGGGCTCAGTCCCAGGACTCTGAGATCATGACTTGAGCCGAAGGCAGAGGCTTAACCCACGGAGCCATCCAGGTGCCCCTGACAATAATTTTTTAAAATAGGCAGATGATTTAATCTCTTGACCTTAGTTTTCTGTTTATAATAAAAGTAATATGATCTAACACTTAGGCTAACTATGTGCCAGGAACTGTACCAGGTGGTTTATACGGATTGTATTTATAGTTATTAGCACAGTTGAAGAGATGGTTTATAGAGTCCTATGTATGGGGAAATAGCAATATACCAGCAGTAAGGCCTTTGGCAGAAAAAGAAGCAGCATTACATTGAGATATTTGGAAGAATAGTGACTTAAATGATGTGCAAAATAATTTACTACTTTAGAAGGGCATAGTAGGGAATAGTGGGCCCTTTAGAAGGGAATAGTAAGGGGAAAGGCTGTGGTACCACTGGTAAAATATTACTTTGGGCTCTGAGGACTCCCTTGCCCCTTCCTTTAAATCTTTTTACCTTTTTCTTTCTCATCTGGCATCTGTGGATAAAACCAAGTTTGGATTATAAAGGAGGGGAGAACTCTTGTTTGCTCTAATTTCTTGCGTGAGCATTCTATAAGCTACAGGGCTTTTTTGTTGCTGTTGTTTTTGTTTTTGTTTTTTTAAGTTTAGAAAAGGTAGGTTTCATAGTTAAGAGCCATGGACTTTGGAGTCAAACTGATGAAGTTGAAATGCCAGTCTTGCCCCTTAGTAGCCATGTACCTTTAGGTAAATTACTTAGCCTCCATGTGCCTTTGATTTTCTCATCCCCAAAACCCAGAGTTAATGTTTGTAAAATGCTTAGAACATGTCTGGCACATAGTAAGCACTGTATAAATGTTTATTAAAACAAAACAAAACAAAAAATAGTAACAAAAGCCGAGGACCTCAGAGAGGGATAAGAATTCTGGGGAAAAGGAAATGATGTTCTTTTCTCATTTGTTTAGAGTAGGGAACTGAGCTTAATTTGGAGCTCTTGAGGAGAGCAGTCTGGTTGTAAATTTTAGAGTAGCTAGATACAACAGTATGAGAGTACAGGCTTCCTGGAGAATTGAAGAAAATGTCAAGATGAAGTAATTGAAGGTTGGAATATTGTTAAGAAATTAGGGAATATTATACTCAAATTTTATTAGGATCTCCTTTTTTCCCCCCTCCTTTTTCCTCCTTTTTTCCTTTTTTAACAAACAAGTGTCTCCTAAATTCTTTAGTGCCAAAAGAAAAAAGAATTGTCCTTCATTTTCCAGCAGGGGAAAATGGTTCTCATTTCCTCCATTAAGTCATTTATTGCCTGATCGTATTTGAAGATCCTCCCCACCACCTCCTCCCACTTCTCTGTGGAATGAAATGGGTTTGTGCTTTGACTTACTGGTGTCCTAAATGGTTCAGTGCAGATTTAACTTATTTATTAAGCAGATGTTTTGTCTCTGTTATAAATAAGCTTGGGAAGAGGCTGTTTAAAGGCTTTTTTTTTTTTTTTTTTTTTTTTAAGATTGATTGATTTGAGAGAGAGGGAAAGTGCACATGCGTGCGTGAGAGGGGGCTGGGGAGGGGCAGAGGGACAGAGAGAGGGAGAGGGAGAGGCAGAGGGAGAAACTTAAACAGACTTCCCACTGAGCACAGAGCCTGACATGGGGCTTGATTTCTTGACCTTGAGATCTCCACCCTAGCCAAAACCCAGAGTTGGACACCTAACTTACTGTGCCACGCAGGCACCTCAGGTTTATTTTTTTTATTATTTATTTATTTATTTATTTATTACCGTCCCTCTCTTTCTTTTGACCAAAAAAAAAAAAAAAAAAAAACAAAACCAAAATATTCAAACCTCATCTTGAAAGTAAGAGGGGAAGAGAGAAGATAGTCAAGTAAATTAGCAGGAATTTAAAGGGGGTAATGTTTTATTAAAACTTTTTATTTTTTTAAAAGATTTTTATTTATTTATTTGACAGGTCACAAGTATGCAGAGAGGCAGGCAGAGAGAGAGGAAGGGAAGCAGGCTCCCCACCGAGCAGAGAGCCCGATGCTGGGCTCAATCCCAGGACCCCAGGATCATGACCTGAGCTGAAGGCAGAGGCTTTAACCCACCGAGCCACCCAGGCATCCCTATTAAAACGTTTTAAACAAATGCCATTGCAAAGAATTATTCTGATGTGGAAGGATAATGGCCAAGTGACAAGTTGTCATGATACTATGTGGAGATCAGCATTATTCATTAATAAATTTGAAACTGTTAATCAAGACCTAGATTCTGAAGATTTGGTGGCTTTTGGAGATCATATATAAACTCATTTTATAATAATCCAGAAAACCTTTCAGTGTATGCAAAGTTTTAAATATATACGAAAAAGGATTGAAGGTGGAAATTTGAGCAAGGGTTAGGAGATAAGTGAGCAAGTTCTGGGAAAGTTGAGAAGAGTTCCTACCCTAAGGGTCATGCTGCTGCCTGGGATGCAGGTTGGGCTGGATCAAGGACATGTGTCAGAAGAGTAAGATAAGGGCCGGCCAAAAAGAGGATAGACAGGTTGACTCAGTAGTGGCAAAGCATTAGACTGGGATAACCCTGAAATTAAGTAGTTAGAATAGCATTCAGGACCACCTTCAGAATAGCTTAACTGAAAGCGTCTTTGTACCCTCCTAGGCTTTCTGCACATGGTCTTATTTAATCCTTACGACATCTTGTAGTTGTAATTCCTCCTGTAGGTGGGGAGGCAACAAGAAGAGGTCTAGAGAGTTTAAAGTTTCACCCAATGCAACATAGCTAGTATGTGGTAGAGCCAGAAGACCATATTTATCTGCATATTCTTAATCATTGCTACATACAGCCTTTCTTAATTCCCTGACAACACCATACTTGTATTTGCTTGTTGAGGTGTAGTTATAACATAATAGATCATGAAAATACGATCGGAGTAGCTTTGTGTAGGGATCAAAATAGATATTTGAGGCAGGGTTACTTTTGATGCTGTGGTACCTATTGAAGAAAATAAGATACTGCCATGTTCTGAAGAACACCTTCTGGAAGGTACCTCCAAAGTTTTCAGTAGTGGAAGTGATAGCAAAAGCAAAATAGTGTTTCATCACAGAATTTACTTGCTCAGTGGTTTGACATGAGAAAGTCTCTCCTTTTTAAGAAAAGTATCAAAGGAGCATATAAATATAAAGAGCTTAGGAATAAAGGGAATGAAGGAAATTCATTAGGGACTTGAGGAATTAGCTACACATGCCAAATTTAAAACCTACGTTTGGAACTATATGACTCCAATGAAATAAATCTTATGGCTTTTGTGAAACAAAGGCAACAAAACTCATTAATTTTTGCTGTACTAATTTTGAATTCAAATTAATTAAGAGAGTGTGGTTGTGTTTTACTTTTTCAGAGCTTTTGGTTTTTCAAAAATCTTACAAGACACAAGTGTAAATTGGTTATTTTTCATTTTTGCCAAATTAGGTAGGTGGTAAAAGGCAAAATGCTAGATAATACTTAAAATGCTCCATGGATATTATAAATACAGATATTAGGGGTGCCTGGCTGGCCCAGTCAGTAGACCATGTGACTCTTGATCTCTAGATTGTGATTTCAAGCCCCGCATTGGGTGTAGAGAGTACTTAAAATCTTTAAATAAAGAAAACCCCATACATATAAGTGTGTGTATATGTATATATATGTTTGTGTTTATACACATTATATTTATTAAAGAAAATTTAAAATTTTCAAATAAGATGTAACTTATTCTAGCAGAGTGAATTAAGAGGACATATCTTTTGTGCATAGACAAATATGTTAATTTTCTCTTTTTGAAATGTTGCTTCTCTTTAATTTTATGCTCTGTTAACTGGTATTGTGGAATTTATTAGATTTTCCAGTTGTCTTAACTATATTACTTCTGAGAATATTAATGAATTAGGGGAGTGTCTCTAAAATTAGTGCATAACAAATAAGACTTTTTCTTCATCCTGACTTATACCTATAGATTTGGCAGTTCTTGGGCTTATTATATACTACTTTGCAATGTCAGCTGCTTTTGTTAGGTGAAGTTATTTTTTGTTAGAATGACTTTTGTTATTTGTAATATAATTTTGATGTAATACAATGTACAGGTACTTTAAAATAGCTATTTTGCTTTTTAAAAGTCTAATTAGAATACAAGAACAATATACAGAAATTGAATGTATCTCTATACATTAGTAATGAAACATCTAAAAAGGAAATTAAGGCATTCTATTTATACTAGCATAAAGAATCATTTAGGAACAAATTTAATAGAAGTATAAGACTTGTACACTGAAAACTCTCTTGAAAGAGACTAAAGAAGATCTAAATAAATGGAAAGATACCCATTGTTCATGGATCAGAAAATAATATTAAGGTGACAGTACTACCCAAATTAGTCTACAGATTCAGTTCAGTTCCTGTCAGAATGCTAGCAAGATGGTTGCAGAAGTTGACTGGTGGCTAAGATTCAGAGAGAAATGCAGAGGACCCAGAATAGCCAAAATAATCTTGAAAACGAAGCACAATGTTGGGAGACACACTACCTGATTTCACCTTAGAGCAAAGCTGCAGTAATGAAGACAGTGTGGTTCTAGCATAAAGGTAAGTATTACAGATCAGTGGAATAGCATTGAGAGTCCTGAAATAAACCCTTACATTCTGATCAGCTGAGTTTTGATAATTAAATACCAAGCACTCTTACTATGGTATTCTATTTACCTTTTTGTCTTTTTCAACTTCCTTCCATTACTTAAATCAGCAGGTACTTAGAGCTGAATATATAGGATTAGGGTGAATTCTGAGGTGTATTTATTCACATCCATCTGACCTAACAGAGTTGGCTTGCTACTGTAGGACTAGTAACCTAAGAGAATGCCATTTTTTAACAGCAGTTAATGAAGAATGAATATGTATATGAACTGTATATATTTATAATTCAGTATCAGTGTTGGTGGTGGTGGTGGCTAGATCGTTGTAAAAAAAAATTATTTGCTTTTTAATAATTATATAACAGGGGACGCCTGGAGGGCTCAGTCGGTTAAGCAGCTGCCTTCAGCCCAGTTCATGATCTCAGGGTCCTGGCATCGGGCCCTACATTGGCTTTCCTGCTCATCAGAGAGCCTGCTTCTCCCTCTCCCTCTGCCTGCCACTCTGCCTGCTTGTGTTCTGTCTCTGTCAAGTAAATGAATAAAATCTTCAAGAAAAAATTATATAACAAAAGAAAACTAATTAGGTACAAAATCCAGGTTACTTCAGTTTTGTTTTTTCAGTCTGTAATATCAAACTGCCAGCATATCATCATGAAGATATGTGAGAAATATTATCTGTCACACATGAAGAAACAATAATAGCTGTATTATTTCTGAACTTTGAATTATACTTTTTAAAAAGTATCTTCTTTTGGGGCGCCTGGGTGGCTCATTTGTTAAGTGTCTGCCTTTGGCTCTGGTTGTGATCCCCCTGGGATCAAGCCCCGCTTCGGGCTTTGTGCTTGGCGGGAAGTCTGCTTCTTCCTCTCCCACCACCCCTGCCCTGCCTGTGTTCCCTCTCTCGCTGTGTGTCTCTCTCTGTCAAATAAATAAATAAAATATATTTTTTAAAGATTTTATTTATTTATTTGACATAGAGAGAGATCACAACTAGGCAGAGAGGCAGGCAGAGAGGGAAGCAGGCTCCTTGCCAAGCAGAGAGCGCAGTGTGGGGCTCGATCCCAGGACCCTGGGATCACGACGTGAGCCGTAGGCAGAGGCTTTAACCCATGGAGCCATCCAGGCGCCCCTAAATAAATAAAATCTTTAAAAAAAAAAAAAAACCTTCTTTTTTAATAAAAAAATCTTCCTTTGTTCACCTACTTTTTTTTTTTTTTTTAATTGTAGCCTTAGCAAGTTTTTAGTGAACAAAAATTGGCTCTAAAGCTTTGAAAGAATGATAGTGCACTAATACTGTAAACCACAACCCTCTGGAACTATAGAAGGTGGGGGCACTTGGGCCAAGGCTGTGAAGTCCCTGAAATTGTGCTCCAGAGTTTGTGTATATCCAGTTTGGTATAAGGGTACGGGCAAAGGATCCATGTTTTCTTTACGTCCTCGAATGAATTGAAACATTCCCCAAAAGATGAAGGATTGCTTAATCTTTAAAAGACAGTACAGCTGTTGAGAACTTCCATTTCTGGACATTACGGAGTAAAAGATACCAGACTAACTAACCTTTTGGCTATAAACTGCTAGAAAGCTGGACAAAACACAAGAGACAACTGCTTTTAAATATTTGGTAACAGCTGGGGCAGAACTGCAATCCTTAAGAAAAGGAAAACAAATTGAACCCAGCGATCACCCTGGCTTTCTGTCTGAAACTAGATTCCAGTGCAGGATCTAAGCAGGGCAAGGCGGTCTTGTTGGGCCAAGGAGATAGAAATCAGAGTAGAGAGAGACTGGAGAGGCTGGAATTTGCAGGATTGTTTATCGTAGAAGATGGAGTTATGGGGGCGCCTGGCAGGCTCAGTCGTAGAGTATGCAACTCTTGATCTCAGGGTCATGAGTTCAAGCCACACTTTGAGTGTGGTGCCTACTTAAAAAATTTTCTTGTAAAAATAAAAAATAAAGAATATGGGGATATATAGACCGTAAGATCCAGAAAGGAGTCCCTTTGAATCTTTGCCTGTATACTAAGATGTGTGGGACTCCATGGGATGGGCAAAAAACAACTGTTAGGAGAAGAGCAGCTAACAGATAACTGGTAGAAGTATTGAGAGTTAAAAGGGGTTGGGAGACATTTGAGTTCCGACCACCCTGAATAGAGAGATCAATGAGGGCCATTTGGGGGAGACCCTGGAAATGGTACTCATTAGGAGTAGGGCTAAAGTAATTCTGGAGCAAAGGCTGCTCTCGCCCCACCTTAAAACTGTACTGAAACGGGCGCCTGGGTGGCTCAGTCAGTTAAGGGTTTTCCTTTGGCGCAGGTCATGATCCTGGAGATCCAGGATCGATCCCTCATTGGACTCCTTGCTCAGTGGTGAGGCTGCTTCTCCCTCTGCCCCTCGCCCTGATGAGGGTTCTCTCTCACTGTCTCGCTCACTCTCAAATAAATAAAATCTTCAAAACAACAACAGTTGTGCTCAAAAGTGGCTCTCCAAAGGTTTAAGCTGATTCTCTACTAAATTAGTTGCTCATCTGAACAAAACTCAGCATTTAAAAATTTTATATATTAGGGATGTCTCGGTGCCTTTGGCTCAGGTCTTGATCCCAGAGTCCTGGGATTGAGTCCGCATCCGGGTCCCTGCTCAGCTGGGAGCCTGCTTCTGCTTGCCTCTGCCCCTGCTTGTGCTCGCTCTCTTAAATAAGTAAAATCTTTAAAAAAATAAAAAAATAAAAAGTTTATACATTAACAAAATAAATAAGATGCTCAGCACCTAATCTGAAATTATTAGGCGTATGAAGAAAAGAGAAAATGTAATCTTTAACCAGGAGAAAAATCAGTTGATGGAAATGGACCCAGAAATGACAGAGATGATAGATTTAAAAGACAGAGATATATTGAAACAGTTAAAGGAAAGCATGAACAGGAAAAAAAATAGTAAGATGTAAAACAGACCCACTGGAAAAAAAAAAAACCAACAAAAAAACCCCAGACCCACTGGAACTTCTAGAATTGAAAAATACAGTTTCTGAAATGAAAAATCCAGTCTGTGGGCTTAACAGCAGATTAGATATGCAGAAGATAAGATCAGCGATAGGGTAATAGAAACTGTCCAAAATGAAGCACAAGGGGAAAAAGGCTGGGGAAAACAAAAAAGAGAGTCTCGGTGATGTGTGGGACATTATTAGATAGTCTAAGACATTTGCATTTGGAATTCGGGAGGGGCTGGAGTTGGCAAAGTATTTGAAAAAATAATAGCTGAAAAATTTCTGGATATGATGAAAGCTGTAATCCCTTACACATAATGAACCTAGATAGGATAAACAAAAAGAGTCACACCAAGGCACATCCTAATCCAGTTGCTGAAAACCAGTTACTAAGAGAAATCTTACGAGAAGCTGAGGAAAGACCACATTATATAAACGGGGGGTATCAGCTGTTGACTTTTCAGGAATAATAATGTAAGCCATCAAATGAACTTCACTTTTTTACAATTGAATAACATAACTACACTGAGGAGGAGGAACAGGATAATCAAAATAACTTTTTTTAGAAAAGAGTATTTTGTGGGGCGCCTGGGTGGCTTTGTTGGTTGTGTCCAACTCTTGATATTGGCTCAGGTCATAATCTCAGGATGGTGAGATCGAGCTCCTCCTCAGGCACTGCCCTCAGTGTGAAGCCTGCTTAAGATTCTCTCTCCTCTTCCCCTCCTCCTCTACCCCGCTCTCAGAACAAAACAAAAAACCACGGTATTTTGACTAGATACGCTGTAAGACTAAAGATAAAAAGAACTATATACAAATACTCTAATTAGTAAATCTACCCTTTCTCATAAGGGTATGGGTTGGTATGAAACTGCTTTGTGTATAAACTACTTTATGTATATACTGGGATTGAATACAATATAAGTAAACATATTTTAGATAATGATAGCCAGGTATCTAATTGTTAAATGAAGAGTTTACAAGAAAGGAAAGGAAAAAGACTAGAATGAACTTTCTGGTGTTGAGTTGGAGGTGTCAGAGGTATCAGTATTAACTCATGGTTTTATATATGTTATACGTACAGATAGTTACAGAAATGTAGATGTATGTGTATGCATGGATTATTTTACATAAATATATTTCCTTGCTCTCTCCTCTGGAAATGCTTAGAAGTAGTGACATCCCTGTAGCAATGAGCATACCTTGTGCTTAGATCTTGGACTCTGTAATTCTTCAGTAAGAGGAACCAGGGCTCTTTGAACAAAGAGCTGGGATGCGACAATAGAAGATGATCTTAGGACATCTTTGGTGCCAGAAAACAAAGAAGTGCTAGAAGAGGGTGGGACATGTCAAAAGGACCTAGGAGGCAACCTGAAAGAGCTTCTAATGACCAAAGCTGGAATCAGATAATTACAGTATTACATTATAAGCAGAATAAAATATCTATGAGTCCATATTGGCAATAATAAATAATGGAATTCCAGTTTTTAAGTGTAAAGCAGTGACTGAAACATAACATCACCATCAGGCAAATTTATAGTTAACAGTTGTCACAGGAACAAATTGATAATGGAAGGTAAAATCAGTGGGTGAGGGTATGATTAGAAACTTATTTCCATGGTCTTAAAGTATTTTCTCCAAAAACCTTATAGTTTCAAAGGGAAAAACAGTGAAATTGTAGTGGAGAGAAACCGTAGATAACCACCATAACCAAGTTATCAAGGTTAATGTCACAGCAATAAAACATTTGCAATGTATACTCCCTGATAATGAGCTAAGAAAGGCAAAACATTTTGCCTGTGGTGTTCCTACCAAAAACTGTGAAGCTTTACTCTAAATATGAGAAGACCTTAGACAAACCCAAATGGAGGGAGATTCTACAAAATAACCTGACTAGTATTCTTTAAAACTATCAAGGTCATTCTAGACAAGAACATACTGAGTAACTGTTACAGATTTCAGGAGACTTGTCAACTAAATGCAGTGTGGGAATTAGATTGGATCCTGAAATAGAAAAAGACATTAGTGAAAAACTCGTAGATTAGGTCTATAGTTAATTGCTTCGTACCAGTGTTACTTTCTTGTTTCTGATAAATGGTTACGTAAGTGTTAGCATTAGGGGAAGCTGAATGAAAGGTGTATGTGGACTCTGTTTTTGCAGCTTTTCTTTAAAATCATTTCATAATAATGATTTTCTTAAATCTACATTTCAAAAAAAAAAATCTACATTTCTACCAAAAGGGGTGTGTGTTGGGGGGGCAGTCCAAGCCAGAAGACAATGAAGTAATACATTTAAAATTCTGAAGGGGGTGTGCCTGCCTGGCTCCGTCAGTAGGGCATGCAAGACTATTGATCTCAGGGTTGTTAAGTTCGAGCTTCATGTTGGGTATAGAGATTATTTAAAAATAAAATACTAAACAAAAGGTTCAAAGGTAGAAAACTATCAAATTAGAATCTAATCCTAACAAGACTACCTTTCAAAAATGAAGGCAAAATAAAGATATTTTGCAGGCAAAAGCAGAGAGAATTTCTTGCCGACAGTCTTGCACTATCAAAAATGTTGAGGGCGGGCGCCTGGGTGGCTCAGTGGGTTAAGCCGCTGCCTTCGGCTCAGGTCATGATCCCAGGTCCTGGGTTCGAGGCCCACATCGGGCTTTCTGCTCAGCGGGGAGCCTGCTTCCTCCTCTCTCTCTGCCTGCTTCTCTGCCTACTTGTGATTTCTCTCTGTCAAATAAATAAATAAAATCTTCAAAAAAAAAAAAAATGTTGAGGGCAGGGGGTGCTGCCTGGGTGGTTCAGTGAGTTAAGCCTCTGCTCTCCGTTCAAGTCATGATCTCAGGGTCCTGGGATCCAGCCCTGCATCGGGCTCTCTGCTTAGCAGGGAGCCTGCTTCCCCCCTCTCTCTGCCTGCCTCTCTGCCTACTTGTGATCTCTCTCTCTGTCAAATCTTAAAAAAAAAAAACAATTTTTTTTTTTAAAGATTTTTTTTTATTTATTTGACAGACCGAAATCACAAGTAGACACAGAGGCAGGCAGAGAGAGGAGGAAGCAGGCTCCCCACTGAGCAGAGAGCCCAATGTGGGGCTCGATCCCAGGACCCTGGGATCATGACCTGAGCCGAAGGCAGAGGCTTTAACCCACTGAGCCACCCAGGTGCCCCCAAAAAAACAATTTTTTAAAGGGCACCTGGGTGGCTCAGTCATTGCGCATTTGCCTTTGGCTCAATCATGATTGCTGGGTCCTGGGATCAGGCCCCGCATGGGACCCCCTGCTCAGCGGGAAGCCTGCTTCTCCCTCTCCCACTCCCCCTGCTTGTGTGTTCTCTCTCTCACTGTGTCTCTCTGTGTCGAATAAATAAATAAAATCTTAAAAAAATTAATGGAAGTTTTGTAGGCTGAAGAAAGTCATTCTAGGTGGAAACTCAGATATACATAGAGGAAGGAAGAGGATAAGAAAAGGTACATGTGGGAAAATATAAAAGACTTTTTTTCTCAGATTTAAATTTATTTCAAAGACAATTGACAAGTAAAATACAGAAGTACAAGTAGAGGTAAGAAAAGTGGGAGTTTACTGCAGTATGAGGAATGGTATAATGCTGTTTGAAGGTTAATTGTGCTAAATTAAAAGTGTATATTATAAACTCTAGTGCGACCAGTAAAAATATATTAGGGCCATCTAATTTACTAATTATAACAAAAGCTCAAGTGGCTGTATTAACATTAGACAAAGTAGATTTCAGAGCAAAGGATATAGTTCCAGGAATAAAGAGAACTTTTTTGTAATGATAAAGGTATCAGTTTATCATATTTATATGCCTAATGACAAGTTTTCAAAATACTTGAAGCAGAAATCAACAGAAGTGGAAGAAGTAGAAATCTACAGTTATATAGTTGTATATTCAACATTCCTCTGTAGTAATTGATAGAATAAATAGACCTGTATTAAAGAAATAGAATCTTTTTTTTTTTTTTTAAGATTTTATTTATTTATTTGACAAACAGAGATCACAAGTAGGCAGAGAGGCAGGCAGAGAGAGAGGAGGAAGCAGGCTCCCTGCAAAGGAGAGAGGCTGATGCGGGGCTCGATACCAGGACCCTGGGACCAGGACCTGAGCCGAAGGCAGAGGTTTTAACTCACTGAGCCACCCAGACGCCCCAAAGAAATAGAACCTTAATTTATGTTTTTCTGAAAGAAACTTTAAGGCCCAGATAGCTTCACTGCTGAGTTTTGTCAAATGTTTAAGGAGGAAAATTCTATTTTAGTAAATGGAGGAAGACGGCACACTTTCATGTCATTTATTGGGCCAGCCTTATCCTCGATACTAAAACCAAAGATATCGGGGTGCCTGGGTGGCTCAGTGGGTTAAGCCTCTGCCTTTGACTCAGGTCATAATCTCAGGGTCCTGGGATGGGGCCCCACATCAGGCTCTCTGCTCAGTGGGGAGCCTGCTTCCCCCCTACACTCTGCCTGCCTCTCTGCCTTCTTGTGATCTCTCTATCAAATAAATAAATAAAATCTTAAAAAAAAAACAACAACAAAGATATCTCTAATGGACATTGACATGTCCTTCATTTCATGAACATACACGTAAGAGTCCTTATCTAAATAACTGCAGAGCAGTTCTGGGAACTTATAAAAGAATAATACATTGTGACCAAGTAGACTTTATTTCCAGAATCCAATGTTGATTTCACATTCAAAATCAATTTTAATGAGCTTACTAAATGGGATAAAGAAGAAAAGTCATAATCATCTTAATAGGTATAGAAAAAGCATTTGACAGAGTGCAACCTTATTTGCATCATGATAGCTCAGCAAACTAGGAATAGAAGGACATTTCCTCAACCTACTAAATGATGTACAGTTAACATGATACTTTCAGTCTAAGCTTTCTCTTAAGGATCCAGTACAAAACAACATTTTATTAGAGGTCCTAACTGGTAACAATAAGGCAAGAGAAAGAAATCAGAGATTCAAAAGGAAGTTGGAAAAAAAAAAACCTGCCATTTATAGACTACCTGATTATGATTACATTCATAGAAAACTCCAAGCACCATCTCCCTCCCCCCAGAAAAGAGCAGTTGGAATTAGGAAGTGACTGTCGTAAAATTGCAGGATACAGGTCCATATACAAAAATAGAGTAGGGAGAGGATGGTTGGGTGATGGACACTGGGGAGGGTATGTGCTATGGTGAGCACTGTGAAATGTGTAAGCCTGATGATTCACAGACCTGTACCCCTGGGGCAAATAATACATTATATGTTAATAAAAATAATTTAATAAAAAGGAAAACAACAACAAAAAATTGTATTCTACATTTAGCAACAAACAATTGGAAAAATGGAACTTTTAAAATATTATTATAATAACATCCTAAAAATGAAATAGGAATAAATTTAACAAATTAATGTGTAAGACCTAGGCACTGAGGACCACAAAATACTGTTGCAAGAACTTAAAGAGGAGCCAAAAAACCCGAGAACTTTATCATCTTCATGGTTTAGAAGGCTTATATCACTACATTCAAACCCCCATCTATGTTTCTTGAACACACCAAGCATATTATTACTTCAGATCCTTTGCTCTTAAGTGTTTCCTCTGCCTGCACCACTCTCTTTAGATACTCACATAGCTTTGTTTCCAGACCTCATTGAGGTCTTTGCTCAAATGTCTTTCAGTAAAGCATTCCCTGATTTTTTTGTATAATAGCTCTCTCCCCATTCCTGTTTATAGCATTTGTGGTTACTAACATTAAAAAATTTTATTTTAGGGTGCCTGGGTGGCTCAGTGGGTTAAGCCTCTGCCTTCGGATCAGGTCATGATCTCAGGGTCCTGGGATCGAGGCCCGCATCGGGCTCTCTGCTCAGCGGGGAGCCTGCTTTCTCCTCTCTCTATGCCTGCCTCTCTGCCTACTTGTGATCTCTCTCTCTGTTAAAAAAAAAAAAAAAAAATTTATTTTAGGGGTGCCTGGGTAGCTCAGTGGGTTAAAACCTCTGCCTTCAGCTCAGGTCATGATCCTAGAGTCCTGGGATTGAGTCCCACATCAGGCTCTCTGCTCAGCGGGGAGCCTGCTTCCCCCTCTCTCTCTGCCTGCCTCTCTGCCTACTTGTAATCTCTATCTGTCAAGTAAATAAGCAAAATCTTTAAAGAAAAAAAAAATTTATTTCAGGGGCACCTTGGTGGCTCAGTGGGTTAAGGCCTCTGCCTTTGGCTCAGGTCATGATCCCAGGTCCTGGATCAAGTCCCGTATCAGGCTTTCTGCTCAGTGGGGAGCCTGCTTCCCCTTCTCTCTCTGCCTGCCTCTTTGCCTACTTGTGATCTCTCTCTGTCAAATAAATAAATAAAATCTTTAAAAATTTTTTTAAATTTTATTGTGGTAATTGGGTGGTGTGGTTGGTTAAGCATCTGGCTGGCCCTTGGTTTCAGTTCAGATCGTGATCTCTCAGGGTTTTGAGATCGAGTCCCAGGTCAGGCTCTGTATTCAGTGCAGAGTCTGCTTAAGATCCTCTCCCCCACCCCCCCTCCCACCCCCTGCCTTGTGAGTGTGTGCATGTGTGGTCTCAAATAAATGAAATCTTTAAAAATTTTTTTAAAAAAGATTTTGTTAGAAAGCACAATTTGCAGGGGCGGCGGGGGGGGGGGGTGGAAACAGACTCCTCAGTGAGTATGGAGCCTGACATGGGGCTCGATCTCAGGACCCCGGAATCATGACCTGAGCTGAAGGCAGACAGTTAACCAACTGAGCCACCTAGGCACCCCACAAATAAATCTTAAAGCAATTTTTAAAAATTTCATTGCTCTCTCAGGAGTGTAAATTTCCTGTCAATAATTTTTTAATTTCCAGGAACTTCTATCTCGTGCATTTCAAAAATTAAAATCAATGAAGTTTTACAGCATGCAACAAAATAAAAAGTAGATAATTTAATTGGACTTCATAAAAATTAAAAGCTTTTGTAACATCAGTGGAATTTAAAGTGAAAAGATAGCCTACAGAATGTAGGAAATAGTTGCAAGTCATATATCTGATGAGGGTCTGGTACCCAAAATGTAAAAGGAATCCTACAACTCAACAACAAGAAGCTTGATTAAGAAATGGGCAAAGGGGGTGCCTGGGTGACTCAGTGGGTTAAAGCCTCTGCCTTTGGCTCAGGTCATGATCTCAGGGTTCTGGGATCGAGCTCCACATCGGGCTCTCTGCTCAGTGGAGAGCCTGCTTCCTCTTCTCTCTCTCTCTGCCTGCCTCTCTGCCTACTTGTGATCTCTGTCTGTCAAATAAAACAAATAAAATCTTTAAAAAAAAAAAAAAGAAATGGGCAAAGGACTTGAATACATATTTCTTCAAAGAAGATATGCAGATGGCCAACAAGCAGATGAATTGATGCTCACCATCATTAGTACTTTGGGAAATGCGAATCAAAACCACAATGAGGTACTTCTTAATACCCAAACACTATGATGACTTAAAATTTAAAAAAGAAAAAATAAACATTGGCAAGGATGTAGAAAATTGAACCGTCACGTGTTGCTAGTGCGAGTGTAAAATGGTATGTCTGATGTGGAGAACAGTGGTTCCTCAAGCAGTTAAACATTATATTTAATTTGACCATATGACCTAGCAATCCTATTCTTTGCTTTCCCGAAAGAACTGAAAAAACACATGCTCACATAAATACATGTATGTGTGTGTTCATAGCAGTCCTATTCATAAAAGCCAAAACATGGAAACATCCCATATTTTCATCAAGAAAGAAGTGGAGGGGTTCCTGGGTGGCTCAGTGGGTTAAAGCCTCTGCTTTTGGCTCAGGTCATGATCCCAGGGTCCTGGGATCGAACCCCACATCAGGCTCTCAGTGGGGAGGCTGCTTCCTCCTCCCTCTCTGCCTGCCTCTCTGCCTACTTGTGATCTCTGTCTGTCAAATAAATTAAAAAAAAGAAGTGGATGTGGCACCTCGGTGGCTCAGTCGGTTGGGTGGCTGCCTTTGGCTCGGGTCATGAGATCAAGTCCCGTGTAGGCTCCCTGTTCAGCGGGGAGTCTGTGTCTCCCTCTGACTTCCCCCAACTCCTGCTTGTTCTCTCTCCCTCTCTCTCTTTTAATAAAAGCTTAAGAAAATAAGCAGATAAACAAATTGTGTATATACATATAAGGGAATTTTCATTCATAAAAGAATGAAGTACTGATAAATGCTACAGTGTGGATAGACCTTGAAAACATGCTGAGTAAAAGAAGCTAGAGACAAAAGGTCACATGTTGTGTGCATCTATTTATATAAAATATCCAGAATAGGTATATCTGTAGAGACAGAATGTAGACATGTTTCCAGGGAGTCATGGGAGAGGATAATGGAAAATAACTGCTTCATGGGTATGGAATTTCCTTTTAAGGTGATGAAAACATTTTGGAACTAGGTAGAGGTGCTGGTAACACAACATTGAGTGTACTGAATTGTTCATTTTAAAATGGTACATCTTATGTGAATTTTCCTCAATATTAAATAGGTAAATAAAAAAATGGAGTTAAGGGGACACTTGGGTGGCTCCGTTGGTTAAGTGCCGACCCTTGATTTTGGCCTAGGTCATGATCTCTGGATTGTGAGATTGAGCTTCACATTAGGCACCAGGCTGGATGTGGAGCCTGCTTAATTAAGATTCTCTCTCTCCTCCCCTCCCCCAGTCCCTGCACACCCGTGTGTTCTCTCTCTCAAAGATAATAAAAAAAATTTTGAAAATGGAGTTCTGGAACTTAATGTAGGTTAAGGGCCTGTATGGTCTGAAAAAACACATGGAATTAATTTCTGGTTCTGCCACCTGTTAGTTCTCTGACCTTGGGTAGATTAAAGTTTCCTCTTCTGGAAAGGGGAACCATCTTGCACTGTTGGTGGGAATGCAAAAATGCAAAAAAGTGTTGGTGGGAACAGCCACTCTGGAGGACAGTATGGAGGTTTCTCAAAACATTAAAAAGAGAACTACACTATGATCCAGCAATTTGCATTGCTAGGTATTTACCCAAAGGATACAAGAATACAGATTTGAAGGGGTACCTGCATCCCAGTGTTTATGGCAGCATTATTAACAATAGCCAAACTAAGGAGAGAGCGAAATGTCCATCAGCTGCTGAATGGGTAAAGAAGATGTGGTGTGTGTGTGTGTGTAAGTACACACACACAGTGAGATGTTACTCATCCATCAAGAAGAATGAAATCTTGCCATTTGCAATGACGTGGATAGAGCTAGAGTGTATTATGCTAAGTGAAGTAATTCAGAGAAGGACAAACACAGTATGATCTCACTCATGTGAAATTTAAGAAAAAAAAACAGATGAACGTATGGGAAGGGAAAAGCAAAAGAGGAAAACAAGCCATAAGAGACTCTTAATGATAGAGAACAAACTGAAGGTTGATGGAGGGAGGGAGGTAGGGGATTGGCCAGATCGGTGATGGGTATTAAAGAGAGCAATTGTGATGATCACTGGGTGTTGCATGTAAGTGATGAATCACTGAATTCTACTCCTGAAACCAATATTGCACTGTATGTTAACTAAAATTTAAATTTAAAAAAAATTTCCTCTTCTGTAGATAGGCATATTAGTACTTTTGAAGAGGATATTTTTGAGTATTAAATGAGATAGTATATGTGAAGTGCTTAGAACACTTAGTAGTTATCCAGTAAATATTAGTGTTACTGCTTTTTTTTTTTTTTTCTTCCTGCTATTGGCTTTTATTTTTCATTTGTAGAATGGAAATAAAAGTATGGGTTAGGATTGTTCTGAAGATTTAGTACATTAATTCACTCAAAGGACTTAAAACAGTGCCAAGCACATAGTACATTCTCGAAGTGTTTAGTAAACTACTACTGTTATGTGAAAGAATCTTTACAGGAAACTTTTGTATTCTCCATTTTCACTTCTATATCAAGATGAAGAAACTAATGTCTGCATTGAAAAGTGATCTTTTCAAAATTTGTGCTGTTATGACAGAGCTAGAGCTAGGATTAGAATCATGTTTCTTAAATTCCAGACAAAACTGCATTCAAAGGATTGTAGGTATAGGATTCTTATTCCCTTTCCTCATGTGGTGAAAACACATTATTTTCACTTACTAAAAATCTCAGATATTGGGGCACCTGGGTGGCTCAGTCATTAAGCATCTGCCTTCTGCTTAGTTCATGATCCCAGAGTCCTGGGATTGAGCCCCACATCAGGCTCCCTGCTCAGCAGGAGGCCTGCTTCTCCCTCTCCCACTCCCGCTGCTTGTGTTCCCTCTCTCGCTGTGTCTCTCTGTCAAATAAATAAATAAAATCTTTTAAAAATCACAGATATTATTTACCTATGAGTTGTTAAACTTTGGCTGTCTGGAGTTTATTTCTGCTTGCATTAAATACTACGCGTTGGTGTGTTATCAGAAGCTAAAACTCTGTAGTGGCTAGAAGTTGCAGTTACTCCTCTTGCCACTGGATGGTGCTTCTGCAACATCATTACGGCAGGTATTTTGGCTGATGTTTCTTATTTTCCTGGGCAACTGAAAATTGGTAAAAGTTAGATTACAGTAAATTGAAATACTTGTGAGCTGGGTCCCAGGAATCTGTAAAAAACAGAGATTTCCTTTAGAGTGTTTTTACATAAGCAAAACCTAAAAGAGAACCACTGGTTGGATCAAACGCTATGATTGCTCTAGTCTGTGGTAATTCAGGAAATGATAGTGTTGCAGGAGAATCTGGTTATTTCTCCTGGCAGAATCTTAAAAGGTGATAGATTTTCCTAGCTTCTCTTGGGCAGTTGAGCTATTGATTTTGCTCTTATTCCAAAATTTTATCAAAAGTTTTTCCACTATCCTAACTTTTCCCATACTTAGTTAGGTGTGTGTGTTTTGGGGATTGTAGAAAATACATGCTGGTGTGGCAAAGGTACTTACTTGGAAAAAGCAGACCGCTGCAAAAGTTGTGTTTGAAGGTGACTGTCAAAGGAAGACTGGAGGGAATGAGACTGCAGGGGTGGCTTAGAGCCATGCTAAAATATGATGATCAAATTGAAGTGTTTAAATAGTGGAGAGAACATATTTGTAAACCCACCTCTTTGTTAACCCATTTTTTTGGTAAAGATTTTATTTATTTATTTGAGTGAGAGAGAGCATGAGAGGGGAGAAGATCAGAGGGAGAAGCAGACTTTCCGCAGAGCTGGGAGCCCAACTCGGGAGTGGATCCCGGGAGTCCGGGATCATGACCTGAGTTTAAGGGAGTGCTTAACCGACTGCGCCACCCAGGCGCCTGTTGGCCCAGTTTTTATATCTGTTAATGAAATAGACCAGAATTTTCGAAGTCATATAGTATTTCAAGGCCTGTGAGGACAGCAGCAACAAGAAGTCTTTGCACTGTGCCTGCTTGCGTGTTTCCTTTTCCAAACACTTTTTGGCCTTTTTCTCTGTTCTTCAACACCATATTCCTTTAGTCATAGTTTTTAACTTAAACCCCAAAAACTTAACTTCAAAAGTTCTCTCTTGTTATGGGAAATGAGAATCACTCACCCGGATAACAGTGGACACTCCTTGTGCCTTTCTTTTCAACTTCTTCAATAGTTACAACATGTTTTTATTAGCTGTTAAACCAAGTGGTGTACTATAATCACTTTTCCTTTCTTGGATGTCTTCCTGTTTTTATTGTAATTTACAGTTCCTTTATTGATACATTCACTTAGTGTTCAAGACACTATCCATACTTTATCCCAGACTGCAACAGAATTGCTGAATCTTCTGAATTTCTTTCTTTCTTTTTTTTTTTTTTTAATTTTGTTTATTTATTCATGAGAGACACAGAGATAGGCAGAGGCACAGGGAGAAGCAAGCTCTGCTTAGAGCAGGGAGCCCAACTCGGGACTCAATCCCAGGACCCCCAGAACACGACCTGAACTGAAGGCAGATGCTTAACTGACTGAGCCACCCAGGTGCCCCTGAATTTCTTTTTTCACACAAATTACATTAATACCATTTCTTCCTCTCCCTCTCTTGGTAGGCATACTTTTTGGAAATTACTTCTCATTTTGTTCTGCCCATTTCTGTCCGCTTTCACTTCTGAATTAGTTGCTCTCTAGGCCAGTTTGAACTGCCATTTACCTCACTCTTGGCTGAATTTCTTATTGTTTTCGGCAAAGCAGTCTCCTGGTAGTTGCTTTTAAAAAGATGCATGGGAGCAAAGATTTTATTTTATTTTATTTTATTTTATTTATTTATTTATTTATTTGACAGAGAGCAAGATCAGGAATGCAGGCAGGGTGAGTTGGGGAGGGAGAAACAGGCTTCCCGCCGAAGAGGGATCCCGATTCGGGGCTTGATCCTAGGACTCTAGGATCATGACCTGAGCCAAACGCAGATGCTTAATGACTGAGCCACCCAGGTGCCCCCCCCACCTTCTTTAAAGTAAATGCTGCACTCAGTATGGGGCTTAAACTCATGTGCGTGAGATTGAGTCTCATACTCTCTACTGGCTGAGCCAGCCAGGTGCCCCAGGTTGAAAAAGACATTTTATTTTTTTTTTTTTTTAAAGATTTTATTTATTTATTTGACAGACAGAGATCACAAGCAGGCAGAGAGGCAGGCAGAGAGAGAGGAGGAAGCAGGCTCCTTGCTGAGCAGAGAGCCCGATGCGGGGCTTGATCCCAGGACCCTGAGATCATGACCTGAGCCGAAGGCAGAGGCTCAACCCACTGAGCCACCCAGGCGCCCCGAAAAAGACATTTTAAAAGACATTATCTTATTGGGGCACCTGGGTGGCTCAGTCAGTTAGGTGTCTGCCTTCAGCTTGGGTCACGATCCCAGAGTTGTGGGATCGAGCCCTGCGTCAGTCCTTTGTCTCCCTCTCCTTCCCCTGCTTGTGCTCTCTTGAGGTCTCTCTCTGTCAAATAAAATTTTTTTTTAAGATTTTATTTATTTATTTGACAGAGAGAGATCACAAGTAGGCAGAGAGGCAGGCAGAGAGATATGGGGAAGCAGGCTCCCCGCTGAGCAGAGAGCCCGATGTGGGGCTCGATCCCAGGACCCTGAGATCACGACCTGAGCTGAAGGCAGAGGCCTTAACCCACTGAGCCACCCAGATGCCCCAAATAAATAAAATCTTAAAAACAAAAACATTATCTTACTGTATTCTAGTGTTGCTGTTGAAGAGTACAAGTTCAGAGTTGTCACTTTTGATTTTTCATATGACCTAGTTTCTGTAAACTTTTATAATATTATCTTTATTCCTGGCGTCTTGAAATGTCATGGTGCTACAACTTGGTATAGACCTTATTTTATTCATTATGCTAGGCATTTGGTAAGTTGATATAAAATAATATTCCTTTGGTTCTGTTAAGTTTTCTTGCACAGTTTTTTTTACAGTTTTAATTTAAATTCTGGTTAGTTAGCATGCAGTGTAATACTAGTTTCAGTTGTACAATGTAGTGCTTTAACACTTCCATACACCAGGTGCTCATCGCAAGTGCACTCCTTACTCCCCATCACCTGTTTAACCCATCCCCCCACCCACCTCCTTCCTGGTAACCATCGGGTAGTTCTCTGTAGTTAAGTTTTGTTTCTTGGTTTGCCTCTGTCTGTCCTTTTATTTTTTCCCTTTGCTCATTTGTTTTGTTTCTTAAATTCCACATATGAGTGAAAGCATATGGTATTTACTTTGTTTGACCAACTTGTTTGGCTTAACATAATAATACTGTCTAGCTCCATCCATGTGGTTGCAAGATTTCATTCTTTTTTATGGCCAAGAAATATTCCAGTGTGTGGGTGTCTTTATCTTCTTCTTCTTCTTCTTCTTTTTTTTTTTTAAAGAATATACTTATTTATAAGAGAGCATAAGAGTAAGTGGTTGTGAAGGCCAGAGATTGAGGGAGCAGTAGGGCTTAGTCCTAGGAACCTGGGATCAGGATCTGAGCCAAAGGAGATGTTTAACTGACTGAGCCATCCAGGTGCTGTCTTTATCTTCTTCTTCTTTTTTCCTCCCAAAGATTTTACTTATTTATTTGACAGAGAGAGAGAGACAGTGAGAGAGGGAACACAAGCAGGTGGTGGTGGGGAGAGGGAGAAGCAGGCCTGATTCAAGGCTTGATCCCAGGACCCTGGGATCATGACCTGAGCTGAAGACAGATGCTCAACGACTGACTGGGCCACTTAGGTGCCCCTGTCTTCTTTATCCATTCATGAATCAGTGGGCACTTGGGCTGTTTCCACAATTTGGCTATTGTAGTTAATGATGCTGTAAACATTGGGGTGCAGTTTTCGTTTGAATTAGTGTTTTTGTATTTTTTGGGTAAATACCTAGAAGT
This sequence comes from Enhydra lutris kenyoni, assembly GCF_002288905.1. NCBI lineage: Eukaryota > Metazoa > Chordata > Mammalia > Carnivora > Mustelidae > Enhydra > Enhydra lutris. Next base: position 2,680,524 of record NW_019154119.1, on the reverse strand, counting down.
GCAATTGCTGGATTGTAGGGCAGTTCTTTAACTTTTTGAGGAACTCCAAATTAGGCTGAGCGGCTGCACCAATTTACATTCCCACCCACAGTGTAAGAGGGTTCTCCCTTCTCCACATCCTAGCCAACACCTGTTGTTTCTCGTGTTACTGATTTTAGCCATTCTGACATGTGTAAAGTGATCATTTCGTTGTAGTTTCAATTTGTGTTTCCCTGATGGTAGGTGATGTTGAGCATCTTTTCATGTGTCTCTTGGCCATCTCTGTATCTTCTTTGGAAAAATGTCTGTTCGTGTCTTCCGCCCATTTTTATTTTTTATTATTTTTTTTAAAGATTTTTATTTATTTATTTGACAGACAGAGATCACAAGTAGGCAGAGAGGCAGGCAGAGAGAGAGGAGGAAGCAGGCTCCCCGTTGAGCAGAGAGGCCGATGTGGGGCTCGATCCCAGGACCCTGGGATCATGACCTGAGCCGAAGGCAGAGGCTTAACCCACTGAGCCACCCAGGCGCCCCTTTCCGCCCATTTTTAAATTGGATTATTAGTTTTTTGGGGTGTTGAGCTTTAAAAGTTCTTTATTTTATTTTTATTTGTTTTATTTAGGATACTAACCCTTTATCAGATATGTCATTTGCAGATGTCTTCTCCTTTTCTGTAGTTGCCTTTTAGTTTTATTATTTCTCTTGCTGTGAGGATTTCTTTTACAGTTTTTAAATTATTATTTTCTAGATATCATTTTCTCTGTCCTTTCTTGAACTTGTTAGTTAGATGTCAGACTTCCCGGTTTGAACTTTTTTTTCTTAAATAGATTTTATTTATTTATTTGACAGAGATCACAAGCAGGCAGAGAGAGAGGAGGAAACAGGCTCCCCGCAGAGCGGAGTGCCCGATGTGGGGCTCAATCCCAGGACCCCGGGATCATGACCTGAGCCGAAGGCAGAGGCCTTAACCCACTGAGCCACTCAGGCACCCCCCGGTTTGAACTTCTAATGTGTCATATATCACATAAATTCCATTCTTCATCATTTTGCTATATTTTCTGGGAGATCTCAATTTTCTCTTACAGTCTTTCTGTTGAATATATTGACCCCCCCCCCCCTTTTTCTAATTTCCAAGAGTTTTCTGGTTTAGGTTAACTTTCCTTACTCCCTTTCTCTCTCTTTTCCCCCGTCTTGTTCTGAGACGATAAAAGGAGCTGTTTTTTCTCTTTCTTTGCATTGCTCTTGTTTCCTTCAGGTTCTCTTTTTTTGGTTCGTTTCAGTTTTGGTATCTCATCGGAACTTTTGTTGTTCATATTTTGGCCTGAGGTTCTAAAAATATGATTGGATACTAAGTGGACAAGTGTGGAACTTGTCAAGTAGTGAGTTTCACCCTAAGGGTGAAATATCTCTGTATCTTTTCTCAGGTACCATTTCACTTTCTCTAGAAAACATCATTTATTTGTTTATTCAAATACTTTTTGAAAGTCTATTTTTTTTTTTGTCAGGCATAGCTCTAGGTGCTGGGAATTTAAATGAATTAAACATAAAAACTCCTACCCTTGTGGATCTTATATTTTGGCATAGGGAGACAGACAATAAATAACAGGGATCAGTAAATATGTACAGTATATTTGAAGGGTGTTAAAGATAAAAGTAAAGAAGAAGGGTAGGGATTATTAATAGACAGTGGACATGGGATGTGGGACACAGGGAAATGTTGCCACTTAGGAAAGGATAGTGAGGGGAGGGAGCCATAGGAGGTATTCCAAGTTGGGAGAACAGTCGTATGCAAAGGCCTTGAGGTGGGAATCTTGCACATGTGTGTGTGGAACAATAAAGAGGTTGATACTCTTAGCTAGATCAAAGAAAGATACAGAGAATTATGTGGACAGGGTGGAAAATAGGGAGGTGGGCCGAATGTGTAGGGCCTTATGAACGATTTTTTTTTTTAAAGATTTTATTTATTTATTTATTTGACAGACGGAGATCACAAGTAGGCAGAGAGGCAGGCAGAGAGAGAGGAGGAAGCAGGCTCCCCGCGGAGCAGAGAGCCCGATGTGGGGCTCGATCCCAGGACCCTGGGATCATGACCTGAGCCGAAGGCAGAGGCTTTAACCCACTGAGCCACCCAGGCGCCCCCTTATGAACCATTTTAAGAACTTTTGTTTTAATCTTTATGAAACATGGGATTTGCAGATAGACAATGGTTATCTCAAGTTTGGGGTTCAAGAGAGAGGTCTGGTCTTTGGTATAAAATTTGAGAGTTATCAGTGTATATGGGGAATTTGAAACCATGAAATTAGGGAAAATCACCAAGGGAATGAGTAGAGATAGAAAAGTTCACTCCAGTTTTTAGGAAAGATCAGAGAGATAAGGAGAAGCCAATAATGAAGATAGAAGAATAAGTGGCTGAGGTAGACAGTGGGAGTTTTTGTGCAGAAAAGAATGAAGAACTGCTTTAATCACTGCTAATTAGTTTGAGGATAGACAACATTGATTGAGGGAGAAACTCAAGGAGTCTAGGATGGATGTAGGTGGCTTAAAACAGCCTAAAATGTAAATTTTCCAGTTGTACCTAGTTTTGTCTCAAAAGGTGGGAGCTTTCAGAGCGTGTCCTAATTTCACCTCTTGTCAGGGAAGTTTTCTGGAATAGTATTGGTTGTCAGGTTTGTCATTAAGATGAATTAACAAATTGTACGCTTAATTGGAATGGTTAGTTTTGTTCAGAATTGGTCTTGACAACTAGGTCACTGTAGGACAGTTTTTTTAGTAATTCCTAGAGAAACAAAACTGGGCTGTAGATAAAGTCTGAGGTTTATAAATGCCAGGCACAAGACCCTTTTCTCCTTTTAATTTGGGTATGGGGAACTCAACCCAAGCTGAAGATTTTGGTTGGTTAGGGAGCAGACAGAGCTGGGCAATCCACAATACTTCCACTTCATGTCTTTGGAAGCTCTGTGTTATTAGATGAATAAACATTTAGTCTTTTTATGCCTTCTGAATGAATTCACCCTTTTATCATCACAAAATGACTCTCTTGGGTGCCTGGGTGGCTCAGTTAAGTGTCTGCCTTTGGTTTGGGTCATGATTCCAGGGTCCAGAAATCAAGTTCTGCGTCGTGCTCCTTCTCCTCCTCCCCCTTTCGAGTACGTGGGAGCGCGGGCTCTCTCTCTTTCTCACTTATTCTCGCTCTCAAATAAAATCTTTAAAAAAAAAAAGAAAGAAAAGAAAAAGAAATAACCCTCTTTATCCCTGGTAGTAGTCTTTTACTTTGCAAGCTAGTAAAGGCTATATATTTTTCCTACTAGGAAACATATTTTTATTCTTTTGCATTAAAATGTTAGCTACTCTGGGGGTGTTGGGCTGGCTCAGTTGGTGGAGCATGTGACTCTTGATCATGGGGTCATGAGTTCAAGCTCATTGCGTGTGGAGCCTAGTTAAAAAAAGATTTAGATATTTTAAAGTTTACCTTTTCATTTCCTAATTGTAAAAACTCTTCCTATATAGCTGTTTCTTCTGCCATGTTGGATCTTCTATTACTCAAGTTTGAAATTGGATAATTTGCTCAGAATGTGCTTAGTTAGTGACTAACAAGAGCCAAAAAAAACACAAATATCCAGATTTTAAAAGTGTGTTTTTATGTTCACTCCATTTAATTTTAGGAGAGCTAAGTTCAAAGCCATAGATACAATTTACCTTTTTTTTTTCTGTGTTGTAGGAATAGACTTTAAGATCAAAACAGTTGAATTGCAAGGGAAGAAGATCAAGCTACAGATATGGTAAGTGATGCTGATTTACCAACTTTATATAATAGATTGTCAAGTTCCTGAAGGTTTGGCAGTGAACTCTTTGCTTGTCACCTGTTTAGATTCTGTGAGACTCTTTTGTAAAGCCAGCAGTCAGGTCACCTTCTTTCAGTGAAGAGAAAAAATTATGGACATGGAGCTTCTGATGGCATCAGGAGCACCTGATGGCTCGGTTGGTGGAACATGTGACTCTTGGTCTTGGGGTTGTGATTTCGAGCCCCATGTTGGGTGGGGAGATTACTTTAAAAATAAATAAATAATAGTTCATGAGATCTGAGTGTTTTACCTTTTCTGCTTATTCCAAGAACTTGAGCAAGTTATATAACACTGTGAGGCTGTTGTATCTTCATATGTAAAATAAAGATAATACCACTTATCTCAAAAGATTGTTCTAAGGATTACATGAAATAATCTCTGTAGAGCCTTTAGTACCATACTTTGCTCACACTCAATATCAAAAAGTCATTTCTTTGAGAGTCTTAAGCTAAAATACTTGTTTCCTTTAATATGTTTATAACTTTTTATGGGCATTATTTTTATTAGTTTGTATAGGATTTGTCCCATAGAAATAAAATGAAATTCTTTCCATTCATATTCAAGTATGAATCATAGACTTTAAATTAGAATAGTAGTATTTGGTAGTAAATATTAAGTGTTTTACATATATGTATATTAACCTATAAAATACTCAGAATGACCCTGTGAGATATGTTATTCCTGTTTTTTAACAGCCTTGTTGAGGTATAACTGACACATAATAACTGTACATATTTCAGGTATACAGTTTGATGAGTTTGTGAAACCATCACCACAGTCAAGATAATGAGCATATCCATCCTTGAAGTCTCTTTGTAATCTCTCCTTCCTTATTTCCTGTTTCTGGGCCCCAAGCATCCATTCTGCTTTCTGTCACTGGAGACTAGTTTCCATTTTCTAGTACTGTATATAAATACAATCATGTAGTGTCTTCTTTTGTCTTGTTTTCAGGGGAGGGGGGTCTGGCTTCTTTCAGTGTAATTATTTTTTAAAATGATCACTGATTTCTGTGTTTATCAGTAAGTTCATTGCTTTTTATTGCTGGGTAGTATTCCATTGTTAATATACATCACACCCAGGGGCGCCTGGGTGGCTCAGTGGGTTAAGCTTCTGCCTTCTGCTTCGGTCATGATTCCGGGGTCTTGGGATCGAGCCCCGAATCGGGCTCTCTGCTCGGCAGGGAGCCTGCTTTCCCCTCTGTCTCTGCCTCCCTCTCTGCCTACTTGTGATCTCTATCTGTCAAATAAATAAATAAAATCTTAAAAAAAAGATATCTCACACCTCGGTTATTCACCGTAAATCCTTGCTATAAATCTTTGTGTAGGTGTGTATTTTCCGAAATGGATTCATTTTGAAATAACTAAGACCTTCAACATGTAGATGGTAGAGCAGGGATGCATTAAATGCTCAGACTGTAGAGTTGAGAGTAACACTGTTAATTATTATACTGCTTCCTATAAATAGTACAGTTTGATTGTTGATTTTGCTGCTCTTTCCAGTCCTGTCCTTTCTTTAATACCAGTCAATAATTGTGCTAAGTTTGAATTCATTGTTATCTTGGGTTTCACTGTAAAAGGACTTGCCATAGAATGGTTATGAGAATGAGTGGTACGTGTAAAGCACTAAGAGCAGTGTCTGATACGTGATTAATGTTTAATAATAAATCACAACTGTTACTATTTGGCTATCTCTCAGTAAGAGACTAGAACCCTAAGAGTAATAACCTTTTATTTTAGGTTATGAGCAGAGGTGGAAGTTAGCAAAGGGGATTGCAGAGGACAGTTTGAGAATTAAGAGAGAACAATGGGGACACCTGGGTGGCTCAGTAGTTAGGTGTCTGCCTTCAGCTCAGATCAGGATCCCAGGGTTCTGGGGCCCCACATCACGCTCCCTGCTCTGTGAGCCTGCTCCTCCCTCTCCCTCTGCCTGCTGCTTCCCCTGCTGTGCTCTCTTTTCCTCTGTCAAATAAATAAATAAAATCTTAAAAAGAAAAAAAAGTGGAGAGAACAATGTCCCAGAATCCAAAGATAGTTTCAAAAAGTTAGGTATTCTCATTGAAAGGGAGCTGCTAATAATAATAATAATTTATATTATTAATATATTGTTATTTTAGAGAGTGCATGTGAACAGAGGGTTGGGGAGGGGCAGAGGGAGAGAGAATCTTTTTTTCTTTGTTAATATTATATATATTATATATTATTATATTATATATATTATAATATTATATATATATATTATTTACTTGAGAGAGGGAGAGCGCAAGCAGGGCCTGGGAGGAGGGTCAGAGGGAGAGGGAGAAGCAGACCTGCCCACTGAGCAGGGAGCCCAACACAGGGCTTGATCTCCAGGATCCTGGGATCATGACCTGACACTTAACCCGTGGAACCACCCAGGAACTTTGAGAGAGAATCTTAAGCAGGCTCCATGCCCAGTGCAAAGCCCAACATGGGCTGTAATCTCACAACCCTGGAATTATGACATGAGCTGAAACCAGGAGTTGGGTGCTTGACTGACTGAGCCACCCAGGTGCCAAAGGGAGCTAAGAATTAGATGAGTAGGATATGTTTAACCAGAATGTCATTGAGGTATGATCTTTATAACATCTTTAAAATTTAATACAAATTTAAATAAAATGCAGACATTTTAAACTATTTCCTACATTTAATGATTCCCTTTGAAACACAGTCCACTTGATGATCTTTGGTTTTTCCTTACTTTAACTGGGAAATAACTGAGCAAATGAACTGTACCTCATATTCTGCTTCATTATAATTAAAGCTGATCTCAAGGGAATGGATGTCAATTATTTATTCTGAATTTCAACCAGCACTCCCCCCTGCCCTTTTTTAGCTCCATGCCTTAATCCAGGGTTGGCCCTACAAGTTAGTCTATGTTCCAAGCCCCTCTTAGGCTCTGCCATACTGATTGGCTTTTCTCTCAACTGCATCCCCTCTGTGCACACTTTAAACTAATAATGTTCAAGCTTTTTGATGGTAAGAGACAACATTTTACATTGTGACTCCGTGACTCAGTATACATGTACATTTATATGTGAGTGTATACAACAGAAATAAAAGCGCAAAAAACTTTTTTAAGATACATTTTTCTTTATAGTAGCACGTAAAACATTTGCCCTACTAAATTTGTCCTGTTCTTCCACAAACTCCCCCTCCTCCCTTTTTAGAGAGGAATAGAGGGACAGAGGGAGGGGGAGAGAGAAAATCTTAAGCAGGCTCCATGCCCAGTGCGTGAGCAGGACCAGGGGCTTGATCTCACAACGCTGAGATCGTGACCTGAGCCAAAATCAAGAGTCATGGACACTTAACCCACTGAGCCACCCAGGTGCCCCACAGACTTTCCCTTTTATTTCTTGTCCTGTGGCTTTAAGTATTTTTTCTCCCTCTCATTTTAGTTTCTGTAGCTTCTGGAAGTAAACAGTAATAACTAACACTTGTTTTTGAAAAAGGGAGCCTTCCTAGAAGATGTTCTTTTGCAACAGTAAGTCCTCCAGCATGGCCTCCAAGATTAATCTAGAAAAGATTTCTGCTGTACCTATAAATCTCAAGTATAGCACAGGAATGGTAAAATTTCCAATTTAGAATTGTTTGATTTTTAAACATTAATATAACCTCTTTTGGGTAAAAACACTTTAGAAGGAAAATTTCATTTAGTCTAGGTTTTCATATATAAAACTGCTTTTAATTTGAAATATCCATTTTCCTATAAAGATTAGGAATGAGACGTGAAAATTAGTGATTGATAGTTTTTATGAGGTTAGCATTGTGCCAGCTGATTTTCTTTCTTTGCTTTTCAAAGTTCGCATGCTTAAAATCCAGGGAGAAGGAAACCATGTAGCTCCAAGTTAAGACATATAAAACATGCCACAATAATTGAAAAAGGCTTTTAGCATTAAAAAACCCGTTACTCATAATCAAAATGCTATCCTTACTCAACATTAGATGTTTTGCTTCCAATTGTTACTAAAGCAGTGATTTAAAAAAAAAAAAAATCTGTCTCTAGTTTGAATATATTCAGATTTTTGTTTCAGCATGAAAAATTCCATTCTGCGATTGGATATTGAAAAGTGTCTGCTAAAGATCTGTGTTACTTTTCTTTACTTGAATGATCTTCATTTCTTGTCTTTTTTCCAAGGGTCTTGTAGGCTTATTTGTTGCAGAAGGGTGGAGACAGGTCTCACTCTGGCCAGTGCACATGTGTGTAGGCCGAAAATTAACTCGTTGGGCTGATAGAGAAGCAGCTATGGCTTTTTAAATCCCAGATCTCTAGAAGTTTCCATCACAGTATCTGTCTACATTTTCCATAGTGTTGTGGGTCCTGCCAGGAAAAAAGCCATAGTGAATTACTTCAAGTTTGCCTTTTTTTGTGTTTTGTTTTGTTTTTAAGGGAGGGGGTCAGAAATGTTTCTTACTGTTGGCATCTGTATCTTGTACCAGAGCACTTTTTTTTTTTTAAAGAGATTTTATTTATTTGAGAGAGCATGAGCAAGAGAGCATAAGCGGGGGTGAATCAGACTCCCCACTGAGCAGGGAACCTGACGTGGGGCTGGATCCCAGGACCCTGGGATCATAACCTGAACCAAAGGTAGCCGCTTAACCACCTGTGCTACCCAGGCACCCCAACCAGCAGCAACTTTAACATCAGCACAGTCAACCAGAAATCAATAATGTCACATTGTGGAGGAATTAACCATTTACCTACGTAAGGTGTGAAATTCTTGGGAAGTCATCTTTGATTCTTCCTGTTCCCTTGATCCCAACGTCCTCTTTGGTAATCCCTGTTGATTGAATCTTACCTGTCTAGAATCCATATATAATTTGCTGTCTCCTTTGTTGCCCGCCTCCTGCCCCCCAGTCCAAGCCACCAGTACTGCTTCTTTGAGCCCTGCAGTAGGTAGGCTCTTAATATCCTAACAGGTCCTTATTTCCCCTTTTGCCTTCTTCCTTTTTGCCTTTTCCCACATAATAGCCAGAGTAATCTTTTTTCAAATATAAATCAAGTATAGATCGTGGTTGTCATTCCGTCCCCATTTATAGCCATTTGAATTTCTTTGCATTTTAAATTAAAGTCCAAATTCCAAATCCAGATTCCTTACCCGAGTTAACAGAGTGGCCTCAGCCTCATCTTGTGGGCTTTTGTGCAGCTGATCTTTCAATTCCATGAACGTGGTCTGCTCTTTTCCAATTTGGGACCTCTGTACATGCTCCATAGACCTCCCTCAAACACCCCTACCCACCACCCTCACCCCCAGCAGTGACTAGCCTGAACATTCTGAAGTACCACTTCATTCCAGAAACTTCCTGTTTCACCAGAAATAAAATTTGAAAATGTCAGGTTGTGGCTTCTGACCTCCTCTCTCGCCAGTTTTGCTCCAATGATTGTGGCCATTTTCTCTCTCTGGAGCATGCCAAGAATGTTCCCATCTCAGGGCCTTTGTACTGCAGCTGTTACTCTGCTTGGGATGCTTTTCATCAGGTCTTTGTCCTGCTGCCTTCTCATTCAGATCTTAATTCCACATTATCATCTGAGGGAGGCCTTGCACGATTTCAAGTTAAAGCAGCCCAGTCCTTCAGGCACTGTCACATTTATCCTGGTTGATCTTTATCATAATATTTTTTAGTATCTAAAGTTACCATATTTTGGGGGTGCCTGGGTGATTCGGTTGAGCGTCCAACTCTTGATTTCTGCTCAGTTTGTGATCTCAGGGTTGTGGGATTGAGCTCCACATCAGGCTCCCTGCTCAGGGGGGTCTGCTTCTCTCCCAGTGCCCCTCCTCTTGCTCACACACATGCTCGTTTTATCTCTTTTAAATAAATACATTTAAAAAAAATAAAGTTAACCATATATTTTTTTAAAAAGTGCCCATTAGGGGTGCCTGGGTGGCTCAGTTGGTTAAGCAACTGCCTTCGGCTCAGGTCATGATCCTGGAGTCCCAGGATCGAGTCCCACATCAGGCTCCCTGCTCAGCAGGGAGTCTGCTTCTCCCGCCAACCTCTCTCCTCTCATGCTCTCTCTCTCATTCTCTCTCTCTCTCTCAAATAAATAAATAAAATCTTTAAAAAAAAAAAAAGTGCCCATTATTCCTCCCCTTCTTAGGCTGGGGATCCTATCTGTCTGATATATGGTTATTATAATGACCATCTAGAAAGAGCCTGGCATGTACAGACGCTCAGTAAGTATTTGTTGGGTAAATGACCTTGTTTGGTTGATTTCTGTTCATATTTCTTACCATAAGTATCAGCAACCTCCCTGAACATCCTATCTAGATTGTCTTCCCTTCCCCTTATTCCATTCTTCATCACTCCATACTGTTTCCCTTGTTAGCCTTGATCACAGTTTGGGATTATGTATTTACTTATTTGTTTGTTGCTTTCCCCACTGGAATATAAGCTCTGCAAGAGTGGGTTTCAGGCTCTTTTTTTTTTTTTTTTAAATGAAGATAAACATAGCTAAATGACATTTTGAACTAGAGAAGTTGCATATCTACAAGGAAATCAAGGTCTTGTTAAAATAAAATTCAGTGTGGGGCGCCTGGCTGGCTCAGTTGGTGGAGTGTGACTGTTGATCTCCAGGTTGTAAGTTCGAGCCCCATGTTGGATGTAGAGATTACTTTAAAATAAAATCTTTTTTTTTTTTTAAGATTATTTATTTATTTATTTGTCAGAGAGAGAGAGAGAGAGAGAGAGAGTGCGCGAGCGAGCAAGCACAGGCAGACCCAATGGCAGGCAGAGGCAGAGAGAGAAGCAGGCTTCCTGCTGAGCAAGGAGCCCGACGTGGGACTGGATCCCAGGACGCTGGGATCACGACCCGAGCCAAAGGCAGCCGCTTAACCAACTGAGCCACCCAGGCGTCCCTAAAATAAAATCTTTAAAACAAGACAAAAAACCACCTCAGTGTGAAATTTGACATCCTAATTTATAAAGGAGTAAGAAACTTCATTATGTTACAAAAACACAAAGGTGCAAAATTTGGGATCTCTAGTTTGCAGAGCAGATTGATGCTGTCTCTGGACTGTTCTAGTACTATCAGTGCCCAGACTAAAAATAACATCATAATAGCAGCCAGAGCACACAGCTTCCTTGACCCTGCATGTGGGACTAACAAGTAAGGAAATAAGATATTTTCGTTCCTAGGAACATATCGCTCCTTTTATAATATGTCAGTGGGAAAAAAAAGAGGATTTCACAAAATTCTCTTTGCTGTGTGTCTATTATTTTATGTAAGGAAAGTTCTTTTGCCACTGGGTTGTAATTTCAGAAACCTTTAATGTAGTCTGAGAAGGAAAAAAAATACAAGAAAGGAAAACCGAGTTGAGTGATTTATACCGGCTTTATTACTGGCTTAAAACCAGTATTATGGTACATAGAAATACATTGTGAGTACGTACAGTGTTTAATTGCTCTTCAGATACTTAATACCTGGTTTTGCTCATTGGGGTTAACCCTCTGTCTTTAATCTTGGGTGTATGTGTGCATGCAAACCTAAAAATAATTTGGGCAGTGAATAAGCAGCTGTGGCTATTTTTAGCCCTGGGCAAAGGATCATCAATTAGCTTAGAGGTATTGAGCAACAACTTCTGTTTCTGGATCCAAATAAATGGTTGATGGTCTTAACAATTGGTAGGGGCTGATACAAGTATCTATGCAGGACTCAGGAAAAGGGTAATTTGAGATCAAGGAGTCGAGTCGAGGGAGCCAGGTCACCTTGTGGGGTGGAGACAGTCCTGTTGGAAGGTGTAAATGTATGACATGTGTAAATGAAAATAGGATGTAGAAAGCCTTTTAAAAACTTAGCAGGGAAAGCATATAAAAAGAAGGAAGGTAGTTGGGTGTAAGAGATTTTGGAAGATGGAGGAGACCGAAAGAACAGATGGAGTAGAACGTCATGGATCAAAACAGGAACTTAACTCTGAATCTGAGTAGTGATTACCTTCCTTTCAGAGGGGCCATTAATCTTTCAGTATCTTTTATTTTGACATTTCATATCTAACCAGTATTATAAAACCTAAGTGCTGTTGATTTGGTTTTAACTGAGTAGTTTTCTTCTGCAGTGTTACTCTTTGTTGGTAGAGAATTTAGTCATGGATTTGACACTGAAATGGGGACGTAATTTGCTAATTTTGTAATGTGAATGAATGGGGAGAAAGGAAGCATATCTTTTTATTAAAAAAAAAAAATTCTTTTTAAGATTTTTACTTGTTTGACAGAGAGAGAGAAAGCACAAGCAGGGGGAGCGGCAGGGAGAGGGAGAAGCAGGCTCTCCACAAAGCAGGATGCTGTACTCTCGATCCCAGAACCCTGGGATCATGACCTGAGCCAAATGCAGAGGCTTAACCGTCTAAGCCACCCAGCCGCCCGAAAGAAAACATATCATAGCTAGACAGTGTTGGGGGTGGTTGCACATAGTGAAGTGCTGTGGAAGATCTCTTTAAATTGTTATTGCAAATGACAAAAAATGAAGTAGAAGTTTTGTGTGCCTCCTACACTATAACCAGTAGGCATTTCTGTCTTGAGTAAATACATTTCCATCCTGGATTTTAGCTAGGAAACTTTAACCCCTCTCTAAGAGTATAGAATTATTAGTTGATTTATACTTTTTACCAATTCAGAAAAGAACTAAAGTATTTCTACTGTGATGAGGCAAAATTTTTGTTGTTCTTTCATGAATTCATAAATTACATGTGCTTACAAGTATCTTGTGACTAAATAAAGACTAATAAAAGATAAAACAAGAATTTGGAATTGAGAATGGAGGATATAAATATACTATCTCTGAAGGACAATGTTCTATGCTTAATTTGTAAAACTTACCTAGAAATTTCTTTGGGGGCCAAGGTACAAAAAGAACCAAGAAGGAGGTCTACCTAAATAGATTACATTATTCTTTTCAGAAATAATGTAAAGAATGGGGGAGAAAATATATCATAACAAATATAGAATACATTTTCATAAGGCTCATTCTTTTGATTTAAAAAAAAATTATTTGAGTGAGAGAGGGAATACAAGTAGGGGGAGCAGGAGAGGAAGAATCAGGCTTCCCGCTGAGCAGGGAGCCAGATGTGGGGCTTGATCCCAGGACCCTGGAATCATGACCTGAGCCGAAGGCAGAGGCTTAATGACTGAGCCACCCAGGTGCCCCTCTTCTTGTGATTTTCAATAAATTAACTTATTAAAGGTAATGATGATAAAAATTCTGGTCTAAGAATGTAAATAAGTATACAGATAGAAATATGTGTGTGTAGCCTTTAGTGATCTAACTTATCTTAAGGATACAACCTGGAAGAACTGATAGCATGTCTCTTAGATAGTTTTTCTTTTCTTTTCTTTTTCTTAAAGATTTTATTTCTTTATTTGACAGAGAGAAAGACTTCGAGAGAGGAAACACAAGCAGGAAGAGTGGGAGAGGGAGAAGCAGGCTTCCTGCTGAGCAGGGAGCCCGGAATAGGGCTTGATCCCAGGACCGTGGGATCGTGACCTGAGCGGAAGGCAGATGCTTAACCACTGAGCCAGGCAAGGGTCCCATAGATGGTTTTTCCTAAATGACAGTTCTGGGGGCTCCTGGGTGGCTCAGTGGGTTAAGCCTCTGCCTTCAGCTCAGGTCATGGTCTCAGGGTCCTGGGATCGAGCCCTGCATCAGGCTCTCTGCTCAGCAGGGAGCCTGCTTCTCCCCAGCCCCCCACCTGCCTCTCTGCCTACTTGTGATCTCTCTGTCAAATAAATAAATAAGAAAATCTTTAAAAAAAAAGAGAGAGAGAAAAGAAAAAAGAAAAAAAAATGACAGTTCTGGTGGCAGTTTTTTGGTATTGTATTACCTCCTAACTCTTTTTCTCCACACCCATTTTCAACACAGTCAATAGAATGATTCTTTTTAAGCCCAGGTTAAGTTACTTCTTTTTGTAAAACCCTTTAGTAGACTTCTCATCTTACTCAGAAGGAAAGCTGAAGTCCTGTTGACCTCCTTATTATTCCTCAACCATGAGTCAGGACCTTTACACTAGTTCTTCCCTCTTCTTGGAACATTGTTACTCCCAAGTACTTCCTTATTGCCTTCACCTTCTCACTGAGGCCTTCCCTCACCACTCTGTTTAAAATTTTACTTGTTTGCACAATCCCCTACATCAGCCCCTAGTCTCTTTACTTTTTGTGTTCTTGGTACTTTTCACCCTCTGAAGATACATAGTTCTAGAAATTACGATTTTTTTTGTTGTTGTCTTATCCCTAGTAGGATATAAAACTTCGTTAAGGCAGGAGGTTTTTTGTTTTGGGTTTTTTTTTTTCTGTTTACAGCTTTCTCTCTGGTGCCTAGAATAGTGTCTAGCATGTACTCTTGGTTCAGTAAATACTTACAGAATGAATAAATAGGATTCTACATTATTGTAAAGGGCAGATCCGTGTACTTTGAGATGAGACGGGCAAGTGACAAGGCTGAAGTTCTCTTACAAAAGTTGAAAAATCCAACCAGATCACCTTTTAACTTGGCTAAATAAAAAAATCATTTTATTTTACATTTATTTGGATATAGGCTTCAGGCAAAGCCAGGGATTTCCTTGTGAAACAGCTTTGAGTACAGCTTAAACACCAGCAGGTACTAACTTGAAAGAGCATCTGCAGAGATGGTTTTGACTTAGGACATCTTGAAAACACAAATTTTGAATCTCAAAATGACGTTATTGCATCTTTGCATATTTTTATACTACAGATTGCTTTGAGCTTATTTATAACACTTGCAAATAAATTACGGAATTTTACTTTAGTTATTTCTTCTAGCTGTGAATGAAGAAGATTCAGAGAGGTTATATACCTTTAAGGTCACCCACCCGGAAGGATTGGAATCTGAGGATAAACTTGGATCTGACTCCAAACCCATGTTCTGTATTTTTTCTTGTATAATGCCTAGCACAGTATTTGAATTGATGGACAGATGGATAGAGGGCAGATGTATGAACATGGTGATTGTACAGCAGGATTGAATGTAGGGAATATTGATGTATTGGTAGTTCTGTTATTTCTGGCTACATATATATTTAGGCATAGAAGCCTTTTTTTTTTTTTTAAGATTTTATTTATTTATTTTTTAGAGAGATAGAGCGAGTGAGCACGCATAAGCAGGCAGAGTGGCAGGCAGAGGCTGAGAGAGAAGCAGGCTCCCTGCTGAGCAAGGAGCCTGATGCAGGACTCGATCCTAGGACCCTGGGATCATGACCTGAGCCGAAGGCAGCGGCTTAACCAACTGAGCCACCCAGGCGTCCCAGAAGCATTGTTTTTAAAATGTGTTTTTAAGGGTCATTTAACTGAATTGAGGCTCCTTGCTACATAAAATAATATAGAATCTGCAAGGTAATATTCTGAAATACTGACTTATTAGCATTTGAATGCTTATTAGACTTGTAGATAAAATGGATTCTGATACAAACAAGACAGATCTCTGATGGAACTTTAATTTTGGAGGACATGGGAGATAAACAGTAAATAAATCTATAGTAAGTATTATACAGAGAAGTTAAGTAGGGATATGGAACGGAGAGAGACTGGATGACTATTTAAATTGGGTGGTCAGAGAAGTCTTCATTGTTAAGGTGATGGTTAAAACGTGAACATGAGGAGCCAGTCATGTACAGGCAGGCTGTGGCAACAGCTAGTGCAGAGGCTGTCAAGTGAAAACAAATTTGCAAATTTGGGGACATTTAAAAAAAAACCAAAACGTGACTCTAGTTGTCAGGGAAAGGAATGCCTCAAAGTTTGGGGGGCTGGAGTAAAGAACAAGTCCTGTAACATTTGTAAACCTCAAGGTAAGGATTTTGGAATTGGTTCTGGTTATAATGAATTGGAAATTTTGTTTCTTGTTTTTTTTTAAGCCTAGTAATCTCTGTTTTGTGATGAGATCTAATTCATATACTGTAATTCAGCCATTTAAAGTATAAAGCTAGTTTTTTAGTGTATTTACAGGGTATATATATTTACCATCATCATAATTTTTGAACATGTTTATATTCCCAAAAAGAAACTGCATACTCTTTTTTTTTTGAGACAGTACTCTAGCAGCCCCTCCCCGTCCTGACGAAACACCGTAGCCAGGGCAGCCGCTAATATACTTTGTGCCTATGTAGATTTTCCTATTCTGGACATTTCATATAAATGGAATCATACATTATTTGATCTTTTGTGTCTGATTTCTCTCAATGTTATCAGGGCTCACCCAGGTTGTCGCAGATATCAGTACTTGATTCTGTTTTATCACTGAATAATATTCTATTTTTTTTTTTAAAGATTTTATTTATTTATTTGACAGACAGAGATCACAAGTAGGCAGAGAGGCAGGCAGAGAGAGAGGAAGGGAAGCAGGCTCCCTGCTGAGCAGAGAGCCCGATGCGGGACTCCATCCCAGGACCCTGAGATCATGACCTGAGCCAAAGGCAGCGGCTTAACCCACTGAGCCACCCAGGTGCCCTAATGTTCTATTATTATTCTATTATTCTATATGACTATACCACATTTTATTTATCCATCCATCAGTTGATGGGCATTTAGGTGGTTTCTACTTTTTTGGCTATCGTGAATAATGTTGTTATGAGCATTCATGTATGAATCTTTGTACTGGGCATATGTTTTCATTTCTCTTAGTTATACACCAAGAAGTAGAATTGCAGGATCATATGGTAGCTGTATGTTTAACATTTTGAGGAACTGCCAGACTATTTCCACAGTGGCAGCATCAGTTTACATTTATACCAACTGTGTGTGAAGGTTCCAGTTTCTCTACATCCTACGGTGTATGAAGTGATTTTGACTTACAGTTCCCTAATGACTAATGATGTTGAGCATCCTTCTCATATTTTCTTCTAAGAGTTTCATAGTTTTGACTCTTATATTCCAGCCTTAGATCTGTTTTGAATTAATTTTTATTTATTTCTATGGTATGAGGGTAGGGGTCCAGCTTCATCATTTGCATGGAGATAACCAGTTGTTTTAGCACTATTTGTTAGAAAAAACCTACTCTTTCCCCATTGAAGCTATTGGAAGGTTTAGGCAGAAGATGTTATGATCAGACACATATTTAAAGAAGAACACTGGCTACTGTGTAGAGAATGTCATCTCCTATATATCCGAATGTTAGAATGCCAGCCAAAGTTACTGAAAATGACCAGTCAGTGCCATAGAACTAAGAGCAGAAACATGAGGTTTCAGAAAATCCATGAGAATAAAATGTTTCAAGAAGAGAAAGTGGTCAATTTTATGTCATCCTGATGAATGATTAAAATATATAAAAAGGAACTAAATCCTGGAGTTAGGTATCAGAGGTTATTGGAGACCCTTTGAAGAAGAGCAGTCTTGGTAGAATAGTAGTAGCAGTAGTCAGATTAGAATTGGTTGAGAAATGAATTTGGGAAGACAGAAATTAGAGAACTCTTTAAAGAAGTTTGCTGGGGAGATTTTATTGTAGATACAGACAAGCTGGTTTTAAACTTTATATGGAGGGTTGCCTGAGTAGCTCAGCTGGTTAGACATCTGACTCTTGATCTCAGCTCGGGTCTTGATCTGAGGAGTTCAAGCGCCACATTGGGCTCCACAGCGGGCATGGAGCCTACATAAAAACAGTAATAACAACTTATATGCAAAGGCTACATAGCTAAAAAAAACAAAAACAAAAACAAAACAAAACAAAAAAAAAAACCTGACAAAAATAAGTGGGAGGAATCTCTCTGGTTTTAAGACTTTATTTAGCTATAGTAATCAACACAGTATGGTTTTGGGGGAGACATAGACACATAGATCATTGGAACAGAAAGAAAAACCCAGAATTAGATTGGGTTATGGTTGATTAATTTTTGTCAAAGGTGCAAAAGCAACTCAACGAAGAAAGGGTATTTCCTCAACATTTCAACAGATGGTGCTAGAGTAGTTGGGCTTCCATAAGTAAAAACAGGAACCTCTCCTTAAAATTCACACCCTGTACAAAAATTAACTCAAAATATATCATCAGTTCGTTTGTTTATTCGTTCGTTCATTCATCCCTTATTTTTTAAAGATTTTATTTATTTATTTGACAGAGAGAAAGCACAAGCTGGGGGAGTGGCAGGCAGAGGGAGAGGGAGAGGGAGAAGCAGGCTTCTAGCTGAGCAGGGAGCCTGGTGTGGGGTCGATCCCAGAACCGTGGGATCATGACCTGAGCCAAAGGCAGATGGTTGACCAACTGAGCCACCCAGGTGCCTGTATCATCAGTTTAAATATAAAATGTAAAATCATAGACTTTCAGAAGAAAATATAGAAAATAGGACCTCAGACTAGGTGAAGAGTTCTTAGATACAACACTAGAACTGTGATCCATAAAAGATTCTTGAAAAAAATGAGTAAATTGGATTTCAGTATTTAAAACTCTTACTCTACAGAAGACCCTGTCAAGAGAATTAAAAAACTAGGTACAAAACTCTCAACATACAGTGTTTAAAAAAAAAAAAAAGAGGGCAAACAATCCAGTTAGAAAATGGACAGAAGACAAGAGCTGCCATTTCACCAGAGAGGATATATGAATGGCAGATAATTATATGAAAAAATGTTCATCATCATTAGCCTTAGAGAAATACAAATTTAAATGATGATGAAGTATCACTACATGCCTTATTTATTAGATTAAAATAAAAAATAGTGACAATACCAAATGCTAATGAATGCAGAGAAAACAAATCTGTTACATTGCTAGTTGGAATGTAAAGTGGTACAGCAGCTCTAGAAAAGTTTCCTTGTTTCTTATAAATATAAACATACCATATGGGTCAGTGGTAAGATTCCTGGATATTCATCCAGAAGAAATGAAAACTTATGTACACACAGGAACTTGTACATAAATATTCATAGCAACTTTATTTGTGATGGCCAAAAACTGGAAACAATCCAGTTTCCTTCCACAGGTGAGTGAATAAACAGATTGTGGTATGTCCATACAATGGAATACTATTCAGCAATAAAATGGAACAGACTAGTATTAGGTTCAACAACTTGGATGGATCTCAGGAAATCATGGTGAAAAAAAGTGAAAGATGACCATTTCAAAAGGTTGTATATAACATGATTCCATTATATAGCATTCTGAAAATGACAAAATCATAGATGTGAGAACAGATTATTGGCCAGGGTATAGGGACTAAAGGAGATGGAGTTTTCTATCGTGTTTGTGGTGGTGATTACACAGGCCTGTACATCTGATAAGATTGCAGAGAACTACATACATGTGTGCGTGTGCACCCACACATACATATGAATGTATGTTTAAAAAAAAAAAGTAGACTTTAAGTAAGGTCTTCGATTGTACCAATGTAAATTTCCTGGTTTTGCTTTTGTAAGATGGTGTAAGATGTTACCATTGGGGAGAACTGGGTGAAGGATAGAAAGACTTTGTACTATTTTTGTAGCTTCCTGTGAGGCTATAATTATTTTAAAATAAAGTTTTTAAAAAAGAAAGTTTGCTGGGGAGGGGAACAGAGAAATGGTTTGTTAGTTGGAGGGGTATAGTGTTGAGAATGGGTTTTTTGTTTTGTTTTGTTTTAATTTTGCTCTTTTAGAATAGGGGATACTAAAACATGTATGTATCCTGATGAGAATGATTCATAAAAGGAAGAAATTAGTGATGCAAACAAGGGGGAAATTACAGGAGCAAAATCTATATCTTAGATCTTTGGCATGAAGGAATTAAAAAATACTATTTACATATTTCCATCTTGTTACCTAAAAATGAGGTTATCTTTACAACATTTTGTAAGTGATCTAAAGGTAAATGTAGCTGTACTATGGCTTAATCCTTTAATGTTCTAAACATTCCGCAGGCTTTTGTGTTATGTTATGGAACTAGATCACTGAATAAAATGAATTTTAAGAGTTTTTATCACACTTGCTGGTGTTCATTCTAAAATAACTTCCAAGACTTTTCTGTGTCATTTTTCTGTGGTTTTCCCTTCCAGATTTTCACCCACTATAGGTAGTCATGAATTTCCTTTGACTAAAAAAAGTTACACACATATATATATTCTTACGAATAAACCATAATTATTTACCATTTAAGAACTAAATGGATGATGGTACTGTTTTGCTTTGTAGCGTATAGTGGATTTAATGTTAATCTTACAAACCATTCGACTGTTTTGCCCTTCCTTTATCTAGAATGTCATAACATCAAAATGCTCAATATAAATTATTGCTGTTTATTTCAGGGATACGGCAGGCCAGGAACGATTTCATACCATCACAACCTCCTACTACAGAGGAGCAATGGGTATCATGCTAGTATATGACATCACCAATGGTAAAAGTTTTGAAAACATCAGCAAATGGCTTAGAAACATAGATGAGGTAAGACTAGAAATTGTATAAACTCTTTATAAAGACACATTTTTGAGTTAATAATTCTAAATGATGTTTAGGATATAATGTACTATCATTATTACTGTGTTATTTCTACTTCTTAAAGGTTAATGTTAATCTGCCTTTCTCTTAAATATTTGGGTAAGTCTATCTAGATCCCCATCCAAGGCAATTACTAACTTACCCAAAAACTTTATACATCCATCTTTTAAAGATGGCCCCATGTAGAAGCTACCAGTGGTTTTACACACCTCTCTCTAAACGAATTCTTTCTCAATGAATTTTTATTGAATGAATAAGTTACTAAATTTTTCAGTAGTAATTTAAAACAACAGAAACGTTACATCACTTCTAGACATTTTGAAAGATACAGAGTAGTAATGTGGTAAAAACCTAACGAAAATAGTGCCGTATCATTGCCTGAGAAGATATCCGTTTTTATAAGGTAAATATGTGTCAAAGCCGGTCTTTTTCTGTTCTGCAGTGTAGGTGGCTTCTTGTTGAAATTATTTTTCATGTCTTATTGCAGCCTTCTGGGCTTTGATTTCCTTAAGACTAACTCCTTAAAGTACTTTTGGCTGGAAGACCAAGTATTAGATGCAAGATAATGATATCTCAGTGGTAGCAGTCTTGACAGCTTATTACTGACTTTTCCATCACTGCAGTAAATCTTGAAAGAGAAGCCTGTTAATATTTAATAATCAGTTAATAATACACAGATTTTTTTTAAACAAGGCGCCATTTTGGATTTTCTTAGCCTTTATTTTATGATTCAGCTAAGTAGCACATATAGTAGGAGCAACTGATAGACTGTGCATTGTTTCAACAACAGCAGTTTTCCAAATTCTATCACATGAACTGGATGTCCTGCAGTTCAGTCCTATTCTGATGCTAACTGCCCAACCTTAGTGTCAGACTCTCCAAGTTTAATGACTGCCCTTCCTTCAGATGTTAAGTCCTGGGTCCCCTCAGTTACCTTCATTTCTCTCTGACTTGGCTACAAATTTGAGGGGGTCCCAGGGCCCCCAGGACTTTCAGGTTCAGTAGTTGGCTATAATGACTCCTAGAACTCAGGAAAGTGTTTTATTTACATTTATAATTTTATTATAAAGGATGCAGGAACAGCTAAATGGAAGAGATATGTACAGGGAAGGTATGGGGGTTGGGGAGCACAGAGCTTCCATGCCATCTCTAGACATATCACCCTCTGGGCATTTTGATATGTTCACCAACCTGGAAGAGGTCCCCTAACTTCATTGTTTCAGAGTTTTGATTTCAGGTTTTACTGCATAGGTATGGTTAGTTAAATCATTGGCCTCTGGTGATTTAACTTCATCTCTAGCCCTCTTCACCTCATGGGAGGTAGGGGAGTGGCTGAAAGTTCCAAATCTTTTTTTATTTTTTATTTGAGGTGGGGTAGAGAGAGCGAGCGAGCAAGAGAAACAGGCCTCTGGCTGAGCAGGAAGCCTGATGTTGGGCTTGATCCCAGGACCTGGAGATCATGACTTGAGCCAAAGGCAGACCCCTTAACAATCTGAGCTACCCAGGTGCCCCTTGAAAGTTCAATTCTTTAATCACATGTTTGGCTCTTCTAGTGACCGATTTCCATTGTGAAACTCTGTAGGCCACCACTCTGCCCAAGTTCTTCATTAGCATAAACTTAGTTAGGTAGAAAGGGCTCTGTTATGAACAACAAAAGACAGTCTTTCACTCAGGAAATTAGGAGTACTGTGCCAGGGCACCAAGGCCAAATTCATTCTTTATTTCTGTTACAGCCTTATACACATCATAGGTGGGTGGCTTTAGTTTCCCAACATGAGAATTAAGATACATAAAACTCAGCCACTAAAAAGAAAATATGTGGGGTGCCTGGGTGGCTCAGTGGGTTAAGCATCTGCCTTCGGCTCAGGTCATGATCTCGGTCCTGGGATCAAGCCCCGAGTCTGGCTCTTTTCTCAGCGGGGAGCCTGCTTCCCCCACGCCTCTCTGCCTGCCTCTCTGCCTACTTGTGATCTGTCAAATAAATAAATAAAATCTTAAAAAAAAAAAAAAAAGAAAATATGTTTTTCTGACATACAAGAGATTGGTGTTGCCTAATTTTCACTTTGTTTTAGAAGTTAAAGCTTGAACAAAACTGAAAAAAAAGCCAAATTAATCCAGCAACATTTTAAAAGGATTGTATATTGTTGATCAAGAGGAATTTACCTAAGAATGCACGGGTAGTTCAATATAAGAAATTAATCGATGTAATACACCATCTTTTAATTTTTTTTTTTTTTTTAAGATTTTATTTATTTATTTGAGAGAGGGAGAATGACCCAAGTGGGGAGGGGCAGGGGGAAAGGGAGAAGCAGACTCCTTGCTGGGCGGGGAGCTTGAGTCGGGGCTGGATCCCAGGCTGCCGAGATCACAACCAGAGTGAAAGGCAGACACTTAACCAACTGAGGCACCCAGGCATCCCTGTAATACATTTTTTTTTTAAAAGGTTTTATTTATTTATTTGACAGATAGAGATCACAAGTAGGCAGAGAGGCAGGCAGAGAGAGAGGAGGAAGCAGGCTCCCTGCTGAGCAGAGAGCCAGATGTGGGGCTCGATCCCAGAACCCTGGGATCATGACCTGAGCCGAAGGCAGAGGCTTTAACCCACTGAGCCACCCAGGCGCCCTACATGGTTTTTTTTTAATTGAAGATTTTATTTATTAATTTGACAGAGAGTGTGTACATAAGCACAAGCAGGCAGAGGAAGAGGGAGAAGCAGACTCCCTGCTGAGCAGGGAGCCCGACTTGGGGCTCCATCCCAGGACGCTGGGATCGTGACCTGAGCTGAAGGCAGACACTTAACCAACTGAGCCGCCCAGGCACCCTGTGTAATACACCATCTTGATAAAAGACAGAAACTATATGATCTTGCCATCAGACACAGAAAAAATTTTGACAAACCCAACACCCTTTCATGGTAAAAACACTCAGCAAACTAGAAATAGAACATCCTTAGCCTAGCAAAGGACATCTGTGAAAATTCTACAGCTAACAGCATACCTGTCTCTGTGATCAAGAAAATGAGAAGTATGCCATTACTGTTCAGAATTGTAGTGGAAGTTCTAGCCAGGGCATTTAGGCAAAGAAAAGGGGGAAACCCAGATTGGGAGGGAAAACTATATTTGTAAGTAGTGAGATTTTGTATAAAGAAAATCCTAAGGAGTGGTTCCTGGGTGGCTCGGTCGATTAAACACCTGCCTATGGTTTAGGTCATGATCATAGGGTCCTGGGATCAGGCCCCACATTGGGCGGCTTCCAGCTTGGAGGGAGCCTGCTTTCCCCTGCCCCACCCCCTGCTTGTGCTCTTTGCCCCACCCCTCAATAAAATCTTTCTTTTAAGATCTTATTTATTAGCACAAGTAGGGGGAGTAGCATATAGAGAGAGAAGGAGAAGCACATTCCCCACTGAGTAGGGACCCCAATCCCGGGCTTGATCCCAGGACTCTGGGTTCGTGACCTGAGCTGAAGACAGATGCTAAACTGACTAAGCCACCCAGGCACCCCGTCAAAGAAATAAAATCTTAAGAAAAAAAAGAGAGAGAGATAAAATCCTAGGGAACATACACGAAAAAATAAAACTGTTAGAACTGATGAACAAGTTTAGTAAACTTGGAGGATACAAGATAAATACACAGAAATCACTTGTATTTCTATACACTAGCAGCAAATAATCAATAAATGAAATTAAGAAAAAGTTCCAGGGGCGCCTTGGCGGCTCGGTCGTTAAGCAGCTGCCTTCAGCTCAAGTCATGATCCCAGTATCCTGGGATCGAACCCTGCATCAGGCTCCTTGCTCAGCGGGAAGCCTGCTTCTCCCTCTCCCACTCCCCCTGCTTGTGTTCCCTCTCTTGCTGTCTCTCTGTCAGATAAACAAAATCTTTAAAAAAAAATTTTATGTATATATATAGTTCCATTTATAGTAGCATCAAAAAGAAGAAAAACTAGTTATGAAAAATTTAGCCAGAGACATTCAAAACTTACATACTGATAACCACAAAATGTCAAAAGAAATTAAAGATCCATGTAATTGAAAAGACACCCCATGTTTATTAATTGAAGTTTTCATATTCTTAAAATGGCAGCATTAGCCAAAGTGATCTGCAGTTTCAGTGTAATCCTATTAAAATCCCAGCTGCTGGCTTGGGGCATGGGAGGTTGGTGGCTGGGAGAAATTGACAGGCTGATCTTAAAATTCATATGGAGGTGCAGGCATGGGACCCAGAATAGTCAAACAGGCTTTGATATGAGGAATGACTTTTAAGCTGAGATCTGAAGAAATGAGTGAGTAAAAGATACTCAGAAAAGGATAGGGCTAGTGGAAAGAATGTAATCGATTCAAATTTAAGACAAATCTCAAAATACTTTGTTCTCTAGAGAACTTAACTACCTTGGCTTAGAGACATTCAGGGAAGGGAGTGTTTGGCCAAAGATGGATGATTTGCGGGTATTTTTCTTATTCCAGGGATTGGTTGTCTTTTCACTCTGATAGTGACCTTTGACACATAAAAGTTTTTTAATTTTGATGAAGTATAATTTGCCTTTTTTTCTTTTGTTGCCTGTACTTTTGGTATCATATCCAAGATACCGTTGCCAAATCCGATGTCATAAAATTTTTCTCCTATATTTTCTGAGTTTTTTTAGTTTTAAGTCTTATATGTAGGCCTTTGATCCATTTTGAGTTCATTTTTGTATATGGTAGTAAGTTAAGAGTCCAACTTCATTCTTTCCCATGTTAAAATCTGGTATGCCCAACACAACTTTTATTTATTTATCTTTTTAAAGATTTTTACTTATTTATTTGACAGTTTGATATAGAGAGAGTGCAAGTAGAGCAGTAAGCAAAGGGAGAGGGAGAAGCAGGCTCTCCACTGCGCTGGGAGCCCGATGCGAGGCTGGATCCCAGGACCCTGGGATCATGACCTGAGCCAAAGGCAGCCGCTTAACCCACTGAGCCACCCAGCCACCCCCCCCCCCCAGCACCCATTTTTTGAAAAGACTATTCTTTCCTCCATTGAATGGACTTGGCCCTCTTGTTGAAAATCATTTGATCATACATGCGAGGGATAATTTCTTGGCTCTGTATCCGATGTATTCACGTATATATCTTTATGCCAGTAGCACACTGTTTTGATTATTGCAGCTTTGTAGTAAATTTTGAAATCAGGAAATAAGTATGAATCTTCTAACTTTGTACTTCTTTTTCAAGATCATTTTTGCTGTTCAGGGTCCCTCAAGGCTATAAATGAATTTTAGGGATGGATTTTTCTATTTGCACAAATGATGATGTTAGGATTTCAGTGGGGCAAACATTTATTTTTAATTGATTTTTCTGCATGGGATCTTCCTGTGCCCTAGCAGTATAGCCTCTTGAGATTTTAAGAGCTCTGTAGAGGTTTTTGTTTTGTTTTGTTTTGAGCTCTGTAGAATTTTTGATTCCGGCTTCTGCAGGGTGATACTCATGATCTGAAATCATGATCCAGCTTGGATTTAGATTATGCCTAAGAGATTGCCACTTCAGGTCTTTTGCCCGTATCTTCAGTTTTGATGAGAATATCTAGAAACTAGACAGCCTCTTGTTGGGGTAAGATAATATTTGACAGTGTTATGTATTAGGAATCGTGTTTCTTTTTCTAAGTAATTTGCAAGTTTGTATAGGCTTTTTGCATGGGGTGATTTCAGGGTGATGGTATAAAACTTCCAGATTATAAAAATAACACTGAAAATTGAGAATAATAAAGTCATTTTTAGAGAATATTAAGCTATAAGTCGTGATAAAATGTCAATTAAATCTTCCTTCCATTGTAGCATGCCAATGAAGATGTGGAAAGAATGTTACTAGGAAACAAATGTGATATGGATGATAAAAGAGTTGTACCTAAAGGAAAAGGAGAACAGGTAAAAGCTATGAATGAAACTAATACACTGTCCTTTCTTTGTGAAGATGGCATGACATTTGATTGTTAGTGGTGGTAATGAATGTGCTGAGCTCTTCACATTGTTTTATAAGTGCTGCGGGAAACAAGTTATCATGTGAGTGAATTTTTTCAGTGCCTATCTGACAGGTGTGGGAGAATCAAGCCTTCGGTAGTAGTATCTTTAGCTGTATTTAAACTACAAAGAGGAAAAATAACAAATCAGTGATCCCCAATTTTGTAACTTAAGACTTTAAGTACCTCACTTAGAGTATTTGATGTAAACTCCTGAAGTGAGGAGAGGATTCTTTTATTATTATTTTTGTTTGCTTATTTATTTTTGAAAGAACTTGACCATTTGAATTGTGGCCCATTGAAGTACTTTGCTTTATATAACCTAGTAGGGACTGCTGCCTTTAGAATAATATTATTTCCTCCAGGATGCTAAAGTCAACAGTTGGCACCCTGTGCTTGATAATTTTATGATGACATTTTGCTTCTGTTTTAGATTGCAAGGGAGCATGGTATTAGATTTTTTGAGACTAGTGCAAAAGCAAATATAAACATCGAAAAGGCTTTCCTCACATTAGCTGAAGATATCCTTCGAAAGGTAAGATCCAAGGTGCCCAGTGTCACAATTCTTTTTTGAAGTACTGGATTAACATATAAAAATTAGATTTGGGTGGTATTGTTCCTAAATGTTTACTTATCACCAGTATCTAACCCTCCTAAAGTGGAGTAGGGACTTGGGGAAGCAGTGAGCCATTAGAAATCTGTAACATCTGGTCAGTGGTAACACTGTCCTGAGCTCCCACACTGACTGTCAGGTCCCCAGTTTCATTCTCCTTTTTTTCAGCTTTTTGTCGGGTCTGTGCTCTTGTGGCTCTTCTGTTTACTTTTGGACTCACTTCTCTCATACATTCTTTGTATTTCCATAGATGATTTCTTAAAATTTAAGATAATAGTTACTGCTACAGAATCACTTTCTTCTATCTATACAGTCATTTCTCAGATATGCCAGTAAAGAACCTGTCTATATTATATAGTGAATAAATGCAATAAATCCATCCCTATTTTTCATTTAGCCAACCATTTCAATTTTTGATATTTTAAAAATTGCTGAAATATGGTCCCAGGAAATTCATTTTACTTCAGGGTTAGTTTTCTGAATTTAACTTGGGAATCCCCATACCTACCAATATGAGTCGCTTGTAGCAAAATTGGGAATTGATTTTTGTAGTTTTCTTCAAATGAGTAGATATAATATCCAGATTTGGTTCTAAATCCTGAGTTGTCCAGTCTGTGGTATCTTTAAATACACATAAAAACAGAAAAAATCTGACACAACTCCTAATGGAGAAGCAGTTATTGTATAGGAGAAAATTATTTGCTTCTGGCAACCTTTCTATTTTTATAATTGAAATAACAGTATTTTTTCAAAAACCAGTCCCCAAATTAAAAAATACATATATCTGTAAAATATATGCTGTAATAGAGATGGTATCTCAAATATAAATCTAGTGACATTTCAGAGAAATCAAACAACTTCATTTTTTATAGTGAAATGTGGTTATCCGTTAACTATAAGTGTGTGTTCAAACCAGAAAAAAGTCATCATTTATACTGCTATTCACAGTGACTACAAAAGTTGTGCCCTTCCACATCTGCCAGCATCCTGGTATCTATAATATATTGAGTAATAAAAAGCAAGTTAGGATGTAATACGTGTATCTGATCTTGTTTTCTTTAGTTATGTATGATACAAACACACATGTATTAACACGCGCACACACGTTTGGTTATGTTCAGCAGATAAAGATCTGGAAGGATCTATATCAAATGTAAATAGTGAGTATTCCAAGTGGGTGACGGAGGTAAGGAGAAGGAGACATAGAATAGAATTACTCAATGACTCTGACATTTATATAGTTTTGTTTAGAAAACTTAACGTATCTTTTTAGTTAAAAAAGAAAAAAACTTAAAAATTTTAAAATATTCTTCACAGTATGTAAAGGTAAAACCCCTTGGAATTTCTTGAGGAATTTTTATATTTTTATATACATTTTTATATTTGAAAATATTCCTGTGAAAAATAAAAATAGAAGCATAGAAAAGTAAGTACTAGATGGACAAGGAAAAACGTTCATATTTTTAATTAAATGAAGGGAGTAACAGGAATAGAAAAATGCTCTTTTAATTAATGGGATACTTTGTATTTCAGAGTTTGGTAGGTTACAGTGAAACATTATTCCAGTACTCACAGAATTTACCACAACACTTGTTGAAATCCCCTTGTCTCTTGTGTTCTTTCTCTTTCTGGAGTTTTTTGTTTTCTCCATTGTTCTTGATTTTTTTTCTGTCCACACTGTATCCCTTGATTTTTCTCACTAATCTTGGCATTTAAAAAAAAAGATGCTTATATAGTCTTAAAATCTGCTTCCAAATATGACAGATCTTCCTTGTTACCATATTAAAGGTTAAAAAGTATGCATTCACTGATAAAGATCTCAGTCTGGTCTGTGTCTTCCCCGTGTAGGCATGCCCCAATGTGGGGTCCCATTTTTTTCTCAATACACATACATATACTTTTTGATGTGGTAAAATTAGAAGTTAAACCTCAAACAATGGGAAATACAGGAGTGCTTCCTGACCAGCAGCTTCCTGTGCCATGATTTCTCTCCTGACTTAGTAAAAGAAAATTAAACATTAGAATGAAAGCAATTCAGAACATTTTTAACTTAATTATTTGAATAGGTAATTCATTCTCATGGTTCAAACCTTTAAAATAAAGAGAGTACCAGTGCAGAGAAGTTTCCCACCACATTCCCCCAGCTCCTCATTCATCCCCCACAGGTAACCAGTGTAATTAACTAACCTCTTAATTTTTAATATATGAGTAAGTATTAATATATATTTTTATTCCCACCAACTTTTTCCCCCCACCAACTTCTTTAAAAACAGATAAGGCAACTTGCTGTACTCTGTAAAGTAAAATAATTCCACTTTTTAAATAATTGAATGCTACTCCTACAAGTAGATGTGTCATAATTAAACAGTTTTTCTCAGTGAGGAACATGCAGGTGATTTTTAGCCTTATGATCTCATAAATTGCACTGCAGTGAATAATCTTACATTTAAATCATTTTACAAGCATAGGATTATGTGCAAATATATGAAGGACAGATTCCTAGAAGTGGCCAAAGAGCATGTATGTACATTTTTATTCTGATACATCTTGCCACATGCTGGTATGAGGGTTTTACCCATTTACATTCCTACTAGCAGTGGATGAGAATGTCTGTTTCCTCACACTCTGGCCACGTAATTGATTCTAAGACTTTCAGATCTTTCCCAACCTGACAGGTTAAAAAAAAAAAAAGTAGATTTAATTTACAGCTCTTTTGGGAGTATGGTGAGCATTTTTAAAGATAGTTTTAAGAACCACTTTTATATTTTCTTTTCTATAAACTTGTTTTATTCCTTTGCTTACTTTTTAAGTTATTGGCCCTTTTCTTATTCTTAGCTAGGAATGGCTTATATTTCTATTGAAATAAACTTGATTAATACTTTGGCTTTAAAATGTTTTACTTTGCATGGGAGAATTCCTTTTTTCAGAGAGTCTCTTTCAAGGATCTAAGTTAAATTGTAAAAGGATAGACAGTGAGTGAGGTGTTAAGTGAAGGAATATAGTGACCTCCCTGAGTACTAGTACCCATTTTTTTCCCCCCAGCATCCATGTACTTTTAACTGACCCACACCTGGAAGTTACCAGAGGAGGACTGTTTCCTGTGTAACCATATTCTTTTGCTGTGGGATAGATGCTGAAGGGCTCTTTCTCTTCTATCATTTTTCTCAAGATCTGCAGTAGGAATAAAGTTGGTTGCTCAGGAAAACCCAAAGTTTTTTTAATGCAAAACTTGTAGCTTTAACATGCAGTAAGGAAAAGAATCCCATAAGGCAGTGCGGGTAGGTAGGTGAGCTCAAAGTGCAAGTTGAAATTTCACTTCCATATGAGTTAAGTAGGACTTCCCTTGAGCTACATGACTTTCTAAAATATTTTAAGTTGTTCCCCCTGGTTTACCTTAACTTTATCTTGTTTCATTGAGAAAATACATTCCCAGTTACATCTTAGCTTTTAAAATTTCATTTTTGGTGACCCACTGTTAACAGAACAGCCTGGATAAATTTCACATATTGATACTGAGTAAAGGGAATAAAACATAAAAGAATACATAAAACATGGTTCCATGTATTTGAAGGTCAAGAACAGAAAAAAAAAACTAATCCCTGGTGACCAAAACGAGAGTACTGTTTACCTTTAGGAGGGTAGTACTGGCTGGAAAGGGACACAGGGGAGCCTCTGGGGGTATTATGTTCTATATTTTGATCTGATAGTTTCACTTTATATACTCAAAATCCATCAAGCACAATTAAGATTTGTATACTTCACTGAATGTAAGCGGTTTCTTAAAAAAAAGTTCCCTTCCTATATACCGTATGGGCTATCCATTGAAAGTAGTATATTCTTTTGATTTTAAAAGTAATATTTAGGTTACTGGGGAAATACAGGATTGTTCATAGAAAAAAATAAAATCACTCGTAAACCCACCATCTAAGGGTTTTCTGCTGTTAACATTTGGTGTCTTTCCTTTTGATTTTTTTTCTATATCCATTTTTACCATGAATTATACAATTTGCATTCCGCCCTACCCTTTTTCTTCCACTTACCGTTGGCATATCACTGTTGAGCTTGCCTTTTTAAATCTGTGGCAGAGCATTACAAACTTCAGTCTCAGAAGGCAAGTAACTAGACAGAAAGGGCTGTTTCACTTCTCTGGGGTTAGACTTGACCCAACATGGGTTTTATACAGATACCTTTTGATAAAGCTTTTTAAGTACTAGATACTAGACCCCTGGGGGTCAGGGCTAAGAGACAGCAAATCTCTGTGCGAGGGAGAGCAGAAAAGATACTGGAAGCTTTATTCAAGGGATGCCTAGAGGCCTCTAGACATTTCACAGCTTGGAGTCAGCAGGCAAAATGTAGATGGAAAACAAAGCTTCCAGATCTTTACTTTGCATGGGAGAGAGAACCTACCTGTGTGACTGGAGTTACTTTTTGTTACCTTTATGAGAATATTTCTGCTGAATCTTGATTTCTCCATAGCAGTGTTTTTCATGGGTTGCTTTCCTTGTTTGTTTGTTCCAGACCCCTGTAAAAGAGCCCAACAGTGAAAATGTAGATATCAGCAGTGGAGGCGGCGTGACAGGCTGGAAGAGCAAATGTTGCTGAGCGTCCTCCCGTCAGTTGCCATCCACCACCCTGTTTTCTCCTCTTGCTGCAAAATAAACCACTCTGTCCATTTTTAACTCTAAACAGATATTTTTGTTCCTCATCTTAACTCTCCAGTCCCCCTGTTTCATTTGTTCTTTCATCCGTGACTGCTTGCTGACTTTATAATTTTCTTCAAACAAGAAAATGTATAGAAAAATCATGTCTGTGACTTCATTTTTAAATGTACTTGCTCAGCTCACCACTGCATTTCAGTTGTATTATAGTCCAGTTCTTCTTATCAACATTAAAACCTATAGCAATCATTTCAACTCTATTCTGCAAATTGTATAAGAATAAAAGTTAGAATTAACAATTTTATTTTGTACAACAGTGGAATTTTCTGTCCTGGATAATGTGCTTGAGTCCCTATAATCTATAGACATGTGATAGCAAAAGAAACAAAAGCCAGGAAAACACTCATTTTCGCCTTGAATATGTAAATGGGATTAATTTTGTCCTGTGCCTTATGTGGAAAGGAATTTCTTTGGTTTTTCCTTTGTTTGTTTGTTAGTTTGTTTGTTTTGGTGGAAGCATGTGCAGGAGACATACATATCATCCAGACATAAACCATTAAAATGTTTGTGGTTTGCTTGGCTGTAATTTTCAAAGTAGTTACTTGAGGACAAAGGGTAATGCAGAAATGATAGCTTTGGTTTGCTGAGTCTTAATTTTAAGTGGCCTTGATATTTAAAACTATTCCTGCCACCGGTTCTTCTCTTGGGCCACTTTTTCCTTGTGTCTGTCTGCCTGCATGCTGCTTTCTTTGCTTCTCCCTCCCCCATCACCCAATGGTATGAGTTATTTAAAAATGAAAGGGGCAAACTAGTAGGTTTTTCAAGTTTAACATAAAGTACTGACTTAACTCGCTAAGTAAACTGAAAGATAAATTCTAACTGCCTACTACTATCAAATGTCTTCCCCTCATTTTCTCTCTCCCCTAAAACTTCGGCCCCAGATTCCTCCATTCGCTCTTTTACTTCATGCTCTTCTCCTTCCCTCTTTGTTCCCTTTCTATCCACTGAGTTTATGAAATGGAAGAGTTAATTGCATGCACTAGTGTTTGGAGGGTGTTGTGGTTTGTCTTTCTAATTAGGTGTATAGCCTGTTCACTTTCCTAGAATAAATCTCGTAACCGAAATTTGAGTAGTCTCCATTCTGGCAACTCCTCTAGCAGTTTGGTAGCCCAGTAAAGGTTTGGTTGGTTTTGGTTTTGGTTTTGTTTTAAATGGTGGGAAGGAGGAGTGAAATTTATTAACATGTTTGCCAAATAGACTGAGATTTGGCCTTTGAAGAACACTTTTTCAGTGTTAAGTTGTCTTTACCTTAAGATTAGAAATACTTGAGAATATTATTAATTTTAAGTCCTGTCTTCACATCCCTTTGGAAAATGTGTATTACCATGGATTTGGGAAAAGGACGACAAAAGGCTTTTCATGTACAGATAAGATCTCCAGCTGTCTCTCACCCTGTCCTTTGTTCACTTCATTTTCCTAGTTTTGCTTCATGGCTTGTCATCGGGATAGGGCAAGTTCAGTTTGCTACGCCGCTAGCGTCCTAAGATGATACCTTTGTTGAAATAATTGTGAATAGCATGATTCATTTCTAGCAGAGGCTGAGTTTAGGACAGCAGCTTCCATTGAAAAGTCTCTGTGTGTCGTGGATAGCATTTTAATGCCCTCTTGGCTCACGTCAACAGCATAGGGACGTATCTGCTGTAAACATCCATGAATTTTTCAGATAGTGCCCTGAAAACAATTTTATATGCCTCACTGGTTGTTGTTCTTAGGTTTTTCCTTCACTTGACTTTATCATTGTTTACTAGTAAAAGCAGCATTGCCAAATAATCCCTAATTTTCCACTAAAAATAATAATGAAATGATGTTAAGCTTCTTGAAAAGTTATAGGTTAAACCTACTATTGTTAGATTAATTTTAATGTACGTGTTGCTTTCCTCTGTCTGGAATGTGGCAATAGCTTTTTTATTTTTAACCCTCTTTAATCCTTATTCAATTCAGTGACTTAAGGTTTGAGAGCTAAACACTGGGATTTTTGGGTAAAAAAAAAAAGACTGACAGTTTTGTTTGCATAATTATAATCGGCATTGTACATAGAAAGGATATGGCTACCTTTTGTTAAATCTGCACTTTCTAAATATCAAAAAAAAAAAGGGAAATGGAGTATAAATCAATTTTTGTATAACCTGTTTGAAACATGAGTTTTATTTGCTTAATATTAGGGCTTTGCCCCTTTTTCTGTAAGTCTCTTGGGATCCTGTGTAGAAGCTGTTCTCATTAAACACCAAACAGTTAAGTCCATTCTCTGGTACTAGCTACAAATTCGGTTTCATATTCTACTTAACAATTTAAATAAACTGAAATATTTCTAGATGGTCTACTTCTGTTCATATAAAAACAAAACTTGATTTCCAACTGTGTGGCTTGGTTTTCATTTATTTATGAGGTTGAAGATGGAGGATCACCTCTGAAGACAATGCAAAATAGCAAGCTGGATATTAGAGGAGCAGAAATAGAAGGGAAATAACTTTCTCAGCCTAGGGGAAACAGAAAGCAGTGTCAAGAACTATCTTTGGTAAGAAACTATATAAAAAATGGAAATCTAAGCAGAGTCATCCTGGTGTCAAAAGAGACACCAGTCAGTCATTCCCCAGCCAACAACGCTAGAATGTGCCAAAGGCCAGCTGCTCTGAACACAGCTGATGACCCTGGGGCACCATGGAAGGCTCCCAGCCCGGAGGTGAATGCTTGTTTTAGCAGTGACCATCTGCTTACCTGAAAAAAGTATTTCCAGGTTTGTTTGGTTTTTTGTCCTTTTTTTTTTTTAAGATCTTTTTTTTTTGCGGGAGGGGGAAAAGGGGGGGGAAAGGGGGGCAGAGGGGGAACCCCCCCCCCCCCCCCCCCCCCCCGAGCAGGGAGCCCGATTTGGGGCTCGATCCCAGGACCCCCCTGGATCATGACCTGAGCCTAAGGCAGAGGCTTAACCTACTGAGCCACCCATTTGCCCCGACAGCTTTGTTTTATATAAAGAAACTTCGTATATAAAGTTTTATAATAAAACAGCTTTGTTTTATATAAAGAAAAGCTTAATCCCATATTAGGGCATTATTGGTCAATAGAGATAAAAAATTTTTTAAAGCTTTATTTATTTGAGAGGGAACACAAGCAGGGGGAGTGAGCGAGGGAGAAGCAGGCTTCCTGCTGAGCAGGGAGCTTGCTGTGGGGCTCAGTCCTGGACTCTGGGATCATGACCTGAGCTGAAGGCAGATGCTTAATGACTGAGCCACCCAGGTGCCCCTAGAGATAAATATTTGTTGACAAGATTATCTCTGCGGGAAGGAGAATGTGTGGAAGTTTTCTCATCCTGCAGTGTTGATAGGAATCCCCTGGAGTGCTTTTACTGCTTCCCCATTCACTCTCCCAACTTTTACTGTTTTGTGTGTCTAGGGTGAGGCCCATGATTCTCATTCTGAGGCTAGTATAGGAAAATAGAACATGGTCTCTGCCCTTAAATCTGCGATCTAGTTTAGAAAGCAAAACCAGTCATCAGCTAAGGCTATGTAAGAGCCAACGAGGGGCGCCTGGCTGGCTGGGCCAGTAGAACATGCAGCTCTTGATCCAGGATCCTGAGTGTAAGCCCTGCATTGGGCGGAGAGCTTACTCTTTTAAAAACAATCAACTAGATGTGATTCGGATTTTAAGTACTGTATTAATAGTTAAGAGCAAGTTCAGTTGATGGGAGTAGTTGGGTTGGCTTTTTGAGGGAATAGGGGACATGAACTGGTTCTTAGGTAAATAGGTTGGCTAATGCTAATGGGTAAGGTAAGAAGGGACCACTCGTAAATGTGAAACCGGCTTTGCTTATGTGAGAAACCAGAAGTCCAGCTGAACGATGCTGGGCAATGGGGGAATCCTGTTGAGCCCTCCAGAGTGGTGAGAGCAGTGTGTGTGAGGAAACCAGTTCTAGATGTGTTGGAAAAGGAAGGACTGGAAGGTTCTGGAGATCACATAGGAAGTTAGTAGGTTAATTGAGATTTTAATAGGACCAGGCTAAAATGATGGCAGAGGGCAATGCAGGGTTTAAGTTCAAGTATGTGGAAGGGAAAGAATACTTTTTGCTTACTAGGGAGCCCACCAGTTACTTGTGACACTTTTCTATGTTCTTTGGGTTATGTACCCTTTGACCTGGTGAGACGGTGTATAAAATACCATTTATTTACAAAATAAACAGGTTCAGATTAAGTACTTTGGCTAAGGTTGCACATCCCATTGGTGCTGGAGTTAGATTTTGAAACCAAGCCTGAAGCCAGTGCTCATTGTTTTTACCTTCACCTTATCACAGCTTCTCAGAATAGGGTCTTAAGGTTTGGTTAAAAATATTTTAATGAAGGTAATATGGGCTCTGTGCCAGCGCTAACAGAATTCTAGAGTGTAGTCTTACCTAGTTAATGTAACCATTGAGCCTGACCTTGGCCCCTTCTAACAGAGTCATGCCCTTGAAAGTACTTACACCAGTTAACTACTGTTTTTAGTTTAAGTCCATATTCCACCCCTACCACCCTGCCAATTTTATGTTTCCTCCTACTCCAAACCATCTTTGGGCTGAAAGTAAACAGTTGCTTTTTACATTTCTCTTAATTGGCTTTCTAAGACTAGACTTTAAGGGGCACCTGTGTTGTTAATTAATCGCTACCATGAGTAATGGTAGAAGAACTCAAAATACAGGGGAGGGGAAAGAAGGCAGATAGATTTTATGCCAAATTCTTAGGTGGATTTGAGATCGTTTGTAATAAATGACTAGCAGAGTATAACTTGGAACAAGATTAAGAGTCCTCTAGGGGGATCAAGGGCTTCAGGCTTTTCCGGGACACTGAATTTGGGTCTGGGGTTTCCAGCACTGAAATAAAGAGAGGTATAGTATAGTCCTGTTGCATCTTCAAGAGAGTGGTTGCTAAGAAAAAATCTCTAGCATGAAATTCAGAAATTTCTACCATTAAGGTTTATTGGCCTCCAAAGTGAAGATGTCTCCAATGCAAGTTCATAAAATGCATAAATTTGCTTGTCCTTTTGCTCTATCATTTTTGTGAATTTCCGTAAAACAAAAGTACATTAAAAGTCCATGGTGGCATTTCTGCAGGGAGCTGAAGTAGTGAAGTGTAGACTTGTAGCTTTCTGGTGAGATGACTTGGTATAGAGTTTATTTGCTTCTTCAAGAAAGGGTAATTACCATTATCATTTGATTCTGAAATGATCACAGCTCATCATTTGACTGGCGCTAGAGCGTAGTCAGTCCAGGATTGAGCTCTCCTGTGAGTGCTTGAAGCGCAGGGTTTTAGAGGTAAGTGGAAAAGGTCCATTTACTTGAGTTCAGATGTGCCCGGGCAGAATGGATATCGCTTTGAAAATGATCGGACTCAGCGGAGAGGCTGTGCACCTGGGCCCCTTCTGAAGTGCTTGGAATATTCCATCAAAGCCTCCTAAGTGTCATGTCGGCAATTACAGAAGCCACGGGTCTGGTAAGTTTTGAAGGCGGATGCCACAGTGGACTGCGGGGAGAGCAAGGGACTGACTTGCCCCAGCCCCGCGCTCAGGGATAACCCAGTTCAGTCTGAAGGCCTCCAGGCTATGCTCTTCTCTTTGGTGCCTCCCACACATCCCATTCGTCTTCATCAACACAGGCCCCTTATGTGTTACCTTGGAAATAAATGTTTGAAGAGAATGATGTGAAAAATAAATTCCTAGGATAGGGATCACTTTTTTTTTTTTTTTTAAAGATTTCATTTATGTATTAGACAGAGATTATAAGTAGGCAGAGAGGCAGGCAGAGAGAGAGGAGGAAGCAGGCTCCCTGCTGAGCAGAGAGCCCGATGTGGGGCTTGATCCCAGGACCCTGGGATCATGACCTGAGCTGAAGGCAGAGGCTTTAACCCACTGAGCCACCCAGGCGCCCCAGGGATCACTTTTCTAGTTTCAACTCCAGGTCACTCATGTGGGAGGTGATAATTACTATTCTTGTTTCTAATCACCCAACTTTGAGACCTCAACCGATGATGACTGTTTCCTTCGTGGTCACCTAGTACTGTTCAGTTTTCCTCCATTATCGCCTGCCTTGCCCTTGATGTTCCCACCGCTCTCATTTTTTTTTTTTTTTTTTTTAAGATTTTATTTATTTATTTGACAGACTGAGATCACAAGTAGGCAGAGAGGCAGGCAGAGAGAGAGGAAGGGAAGCAGGCTCCCCGCCGAGCAGAGAGCCCGACGCGGGACTCGATCCCAGGACCCTGGGATCAGGACCCGAGCCGAAGGCAGCGGCTCAACCCACTGAGCCACCCAGGCGCCCCCCCACCGCTCTCATTTTGATACTTGGTCCTCTCTTGTAGACCACAGCATTACTTTCCTAACTCACCACCTAGTGTTGCTGTCCCCCTCATACCCCTTGTCCCTCTTGGACACAACAGAAGGTTCATCTTCTGAACACTCCACTGTCCTGCTTGAGAATGTCCAGTGGCCCCGTTGCCTACAGCAAGGATGTGTCATGCTTTGATCATGGTTTGTCACCATCCAAGCTTCTAGGGAAATAAAACAGTGAGTTGACCTGGTGCAACAGTTGGGGACCTTCTCCAGGCCCCAATCCGTGGTATAGCCTTAACTGTCACCCAAAGTGCCACACAGATTGACTTAGCTATTTGTAGGCCTCAAAACAGTTCAGGCAACAAATTGCCTCTACCATCCCTTGTCTTAATACCCCTCTGTGCAGTTCTTAGCTGCAAATGGTAAAAACCAACGTGGCCTTATTTAAACAGTAAAGGACATTTCTTAGAAGGAGGTTAAAGTTGCATTTTTATTTTATTTTTTTAATTTTTTAAAGATTTTATTTATTTATTTATTTGGCAGACAGAGATCGCAAGTAGGCAGAGAGGCAGGTAGAGAGAGAAGGGGAAGCAGGCTCCCTGCTGAGCAGAGAGCCCGATGCGGGACCCGATCCCAGGACCCTGGGATCACGACCTGAGCCGAAGGCAGAGGCCCTAACCCACTGAGCCACCCAGGCGCCCCTAAAGTTGCATTTTTATACGAAGGTGGTGGCAGTGACCTGATTCTTTATTTTCCACAAATCCCTCCATAAAAACACAGCAAGTAGGATGGGAAAACCCATGAACAGTATACAGCAAAAGCACTTGATAAGGTACCCCACAAACTCCACAAACACAAGCAGGTTGGGGCAAACTTCTGACAGAAACAGGAGCTGCCTCATAATGTCTGTGAAGAAGAAAGCCTAGGGAAGAAACGGGGCATCTGCTGGTTGGAAGAACACCAAAATAACCAGCAAGTCCTCGAAAACGCTGCAAGCCAATATTAGAGCAGTGGCTGATACAGGGGTTTGCACAATCCAACAGCAAGTGAGTGCAGGGGTTTACTAGGAACTCAGAAGACTGCAACAATCCGAGCCCTAAGAAGTTCCCCTTTCCCACTAAAAGAAACCAGAGCTTCGTGAAGAAATGTCAGAGTCCATGTATGTCACATCAGACAGAGAAGTTCTGGAAATCTAAGGATGTGTCAGTAGGGCTTGGGAGCCAACTTGAAGAGACCCACTCCAGCCAGAGAGCGG
The DNA here is from genome assembly GCF_002288905.1 of Enhydra lutris kenyoni. Classification (NCBI taxonomy): domain Eukaryota; kingdom Metazoa; phylum Chordata; class Mammalia; order Carnivora; family Mustelidae; genus Enhydra; species Enhydra lutris. The sequence goes on along the minus strand of NW_019154119.1, from coordinate 2,641,430 downwards.
ACACCTGGAACACGTCAGACGTTTATAAACCTATGGTTCCGTAATGATGGAATGTGCACGTGCAGGCGCACACGCTCCTCGTTGGTCACTGTTGGAAGTAGCTTGGGCAACAGCTCTCTTCCCCACCACACCCTCCCTGGTAAGTAAAAGAATCCAGAACTTACCTCAGCTTCCTGGTCACTGGTTGACTGAAGAGTAGAGGGGACCAGAAGAAGCCACTGGGGCATAAAAATGATTTGGAACTGAAGGTTTCTGAATTTCTGAAATCTCCTATCTGCTTAAGAGCTTAGCTTCCTGGGGGCGCCTGGGTGGCTCAGTGGGTTGAGCCTCTGCCTTCAGCTCAGGTCATGATCTCGGGGTCCTGGGATCGAGCCCCGCATCGGGCTCTCTGCTTAGCGGGGAGCCTGCTTCCTCCTCTCTCTCTGCCTGCCTCTCTGCCTGCTTGTGATCTCTGTCAGATAAATAAATAAAATTAAAACAAAAAAAACAAAAAAAACTTAGCTTCCTGAATGAACTCACTTGTCCCTGAGGAGCAACTCTGAGCTCTTGGAGAGATTTGTACCGCACCCAAACACAGCGTCACAGGCCTCTTTTACCTCCCGTCCTCCTAAAGGTCCATTTATCCTGCCAAAAAGTCATGTAAGTGCCCTTTCTTCCTTTCCTCGTGTAAGAAGTGCTTCTCTGCTCTTCCCTAAGAAGGCATATAAGCCCTAAATTAGAAGACACGCAATCTTCTGTGACCGCGTAGTACATAGTGGATAAAAATCTGCTTTTCTCTCACTAATCTGTCTTTTGTCAATCTAATTTGCAAGCTTCCGAACACACGGCACCTAGGAGGATAGAGAAAGTTTTTCTTCCCAGTAAATAGTAAACAAGGTGCAGTGTGTCTGTAGAAGTATCCCACCAAAGAAAGAAGAAATGATAGAATATTGCTGTTTTGTAGTTGCTAATGAAGTAATGGGTTTAGGAGTGGTCAATGACTAACATCACAAAGGGAGATCCAACAAAATGGAGACAGCCAAACATCTACGGACCTCTGACCGCTGACACAATACTCCCCACAACGAGGCCATGCCAAAAAAAAAATCTCAAACATCAGTCAGATCAAAGTTTTGGTCTAGATCCAACTACCAATTTATAGGAAATCTGAGGACAGAGGAACATCATGAACTACATCAGTCAGCAAACTCCAGCCTGGTAAATGTGACAGGACAACTGAGCCAGTCTCCAATTAAATTTCAGTGGAGGGAGAGTGAGAGATTATAAATGAATCAAAGACTGACAAAAGGCTAAACTATTTAGGGAACTACAGAGAATATAAAGAAAATTAAGGAAATGATTAAAAGTCATAAAAGGGATATTCTTAGGGAGGGAGGAGTTATAAATGGTAGGGGATTGGGCTCCTGGGTGGCTCAGTTGGGTAAGTGTCCCGCTCTTCCTTTCTGCTGAGGTCATGGGATCAAGCCCTGCGTCTGGCTCCAGGCTCAGCATGGAGTCTGCTTCAAGATTTTGTCTCTCGGGATCCTGCCTTTGGCTCTGGTTATGATCTCAGGGTTCTGGGATCTAGTCCGGCATGGGGCTTCTTGCTCAGCCGGGAACCTGCTTCTCCCTCTGCCTACCGCTTTGCTCTGCTCATGCTCTGACAAATAAATAAAATCTTAAAAAAAAAAAAAAATTATGTCTCTTGCTCTCTCTGCCCTTCCTCCCCCTAAATAAATAAATAAATAAATAAATAAATAAATAAATAAATAAATAAATAAATCTTTTAAAAATTGGTAAAGGGCACATGGAGGGATATTCAGGGATAGCAAAATCTGGCATGGACGTTTACAAGGGGGTTTACCTTATTAACCATTCATCTGCACATTGGTGTTAGGGGTTTTGCAGGGTGTATTATCTTTAATCATAAAGGACTCTGTGTGGGTTTCATATTACATTGGGTAGCTCACGACCTCTAGGGCCAAAGGACGAGTTTCAGAGGCTGTGCGGCCAAGACCACTATTCAAAATCAGGCTTAGCAGAATTGGTCCACTGAGGCCGGACGGCCTCTGCGGCTGGACAAAGTGACCCAGCAATGGTCACTGCCGCCTCTGAGAACAGTATGGCCGCCACCAATGCCAAATTCCTCGCCAAGGTCGGAACCGCGCAGCCCCAGCTTCTTTCAGTAGCTTTTGCTGCGACGTCTAAGATGGTTCAGTTGGTTGGTGACGCCCAGAGCGCATGCCCGTGCCCCAGAGGTGGGGGAAAGAGTCTTGCGTGCAGCTTCCATAGCGCGGGGTGGGCTCTGACTCTCGGTGGGGTGACACATGTTCCCCACGTCGGTGATGTTCGAACCTTACCGTGCCTCAGAATCACCTGGGAAGCGCTTTAAAAATACCAACGCCAAGGTTGCTCCCAGCCCGATTAACGCAGTGTGGGGTGAGACTGGAGTGTGAGCGGTTTTTTGTTGATGAACCAGTGCCTACACCCTTGCGCTGGTTCCGATAAGCCACAGCGGGGTCACCTGGGAGCTTGTAGGAAATGCAGAGTCTCGGCACCCACGCACCGCCCTCCTGAATCAGAACCTGCCTTTAAACCCAAGCCCCAGGCGATGCTTAGTGCGCATGTCCCAGTTTGAGGAGGGCTGAGTCCGACTGTCACTCCAAGGCCAGCCCCAGGCACCCCAGCAAGGGCATTCCGCTCCCCTGCAGGGAAGGATTCCCGCTTCTCCCCACCGCCGAGAGCACTTTTGACCGACGTCTCCACCGGGCGTAACTGCCGACTTCCTTGGTTGCCATTAGTTGTCTTCTGCAGGCTCGTGTCCTTCCCAGGGTGTACACTCTGGAGGGCAGGGACCCCGTCTCGTGCCCTTTGTGTCTCCACGGCGCTAAGTGCGCTGCTGCCCAAGCGGAAAGCGTCCGGGACACGCGGTAAGTGCCGCGGCGACTTCCCTTCTGTTTCTTTCACTCCACTCCCTGAGCCGGAGCTGCACTGGCCTCCTGGTGCCCCTGCCGCCTTCATGCACGCGCATGTGCATTACAATTTGAAGGCAACTTTGAATATGAATATGATTTTTAAAAGAATAAGAATTTTAAAATTCAAGCCTAGGGCCTGTTCCGGATACAGGACAGATGGGTTGACTCCTGTGACTCTCAATTCCCTTTTCTCTAGAAGCGGGGCTAGAAAGCACTCCGAGCCTCAGTTCAGCATAAATACCTACGTTGCTTGTTCCCCTCTACTGGATTAACCAAGATCGAACACTTTTAACTCTTCCGGGTTGGCCCGGTAGCTGGGGGAAATCTATAAATTAAATATAGAGTCACTGGGCCACCTTGTGACCATTTCTGAGAACTGCATGCCTTCATTGGGTCACAAGAAACTTCCTAGAGCCCGTCAGTCTGAAGATCCCATCCTGTAGGATTTTTTTTTAATTAAGATTTTTATTTATTTGACAGAGAAAGATCACAAGTAGGCGGAGCAGCAGGCAGAGAGGGGGAAGCGGGTTCTCCGCTGAGCAGAGAGCCCGAGTAGGGGCTGGATTTCAGGACCCCGAGATCATGACCTGAGGGGAAGGCAGAGGCTTAACCCACTGAGCCACCCAGGCGCCCCATCCTATAGGATTTCTGGCAAGCAGAGCCACGCAAAATTAAGTGGGAGATACAGGCTTCCAGTTACAAGACGATAAGTCTTGGGAATAAAAGGCACAGCATAGGGCATATAGTCAACGACATTGTCATAGTGCCGCATGGTGACAGATGGGAGCTGCGCACCTGCGGGGAGCATAGCATAACGTATAGATTGACAGAATCACCATGTTGTACCTCTGAAACTAATGTAACATTTTGTGTCAACTATACTAAAAAAAATGTTAAAAGGCAGGCAATCTGTGAGAATTAAAAGATTTATGAATGCAAATATTGAACCTAAGTCTTCTAAAAACGGGAGATGGGCAACAGCTGGAGAGGAATCTCCTAGAGCAGAAGTTACAAGCTCACTGTTTTCCAAGAGGAGCGCTGATAAGAAGTGAGCAGGCTTGCGCTGAATCCAAGAGTTCCAGGATGTAGGGGCGCCAGGTACCACTGAAATGGCAGGCGTGAGGCACTAGACAAATGTGGGACCAGTAGGAAGTCTCTGTGAGAGATCCTGGGTGCTCCGGGTGTCCCTGATCATCGCTCGTAGCCAGGAGGTGCTGCCACCCCTCCTGAAGGTTTAGGAGCTGCAGAAATGGAACAAGAGGGGCTCCACACTCAATGGCACCAGGCAGACGGAGGGAGAGGTGGGGTGAGGCACGGGGTCCACAGCAGCGGGTTCAGTGAATGGCCACTTCTTGAATGATGGGTTCCTCAGATTCTCTCCGCCTTCTCCCCTCCCTTCCCCCGGTTTTGGCCTCCAGACGTAGGTACCCAGGCAGAAGATTAGGAAGGTCTCTGGAAAACCTGGCTCAAGAGAAAAGAGTGACCAACCGTGTCACTTGGAGGTACACCAACTAAAAGTTCAGCTCCCTGCGGATGGTGCCGTGCTGAAGGTTTCTAGTAACCAAGTCAGACGCACATATGTCAAGTTTCCAAATCTACCTAAAACCTCTGTGAAATCAAACATGAGAAATGTAGACAGTAAAAATGCACATACGTGATACCCAGACTGTACAGATACCTGCCTTCAATCAGATACTCAGGTCTGTGTGGTGACATAAAAGAAGAAAATAGCTAACAAAGAAACAAGAAAAGGAAATTTAAAAACTGCAAAAACCAAAGAGAAACCTCAAACACACTGTAATGAATATACTTGGGTACGACATGATATTGAATCCATAAAGCAAGAATACAATGCAGGGGCATCCGGCTGGCTCAGTCGGTAGAGCGTGCAACTCTTGATCTCGGGGCTGTTAAGTTCCATGCCAGGAGTGGGGGTAGAGGTCACTTAAGTAAAAAGAGGTGTACCTGGGTGGCTCAGTCGGGTAAACGTCTGCCTCCAGCTCAGGTCATGATCCTGGGGTCCTGGTATCGAGCCCTTTGTTGGGCTCCCTGCTCAGTGGGGAGTCTGCCTCTCCCTCCCCTTCTGCCCTTCTCCCAGCTCATGATCTCTCTGTCAAATAAATAGAATCTTCTAAAAAAATTTTTTTAATTGAATGCTATAAAAAAAGGAGATAGAATTTATTAAAATAAAAACAGTGAACTGAAATAAAAGATTCAAGAGAAGAATTAGAAGGTGAAAGTGAGGGGCGCCTGGTGACTCAGTGGGTTAAAGCCTCTGCTTTCGGCTTGGGTCATGGTCCCAGAGTCCTGGGATCGAGCCCCACATTGGGCTCTCTGCTCGGCAGGGAGCCTGCTTCCCCCCGCCCCCCGCCTGCTTCTCTGCCTACTTGTGATCTCTCTCTGTCAAATAAATAAATAAAATCTTTAAAAAAAAGTTTAAAAAAAAGAAGGTGAAAGTGAGGGAATCTCCTAGAAATAAAACACACAAACCAGCAGAGAGAGTGGGGCGGGACATGGAAAAGAGGAGTGGTAGGGAATTCAGAGGGCCAATCCAAAAGCCAAAATCTGATTAATTGGAAGTCCAGAAAAAGAAAGAGGGAGACAGATAGAAAGTGATTGTCAGGGGGCACCTGGGTGGCTCAGATGGTTAAGCATCTGCCTTCGGCTCAGGTCACAATCCTAGGATCCTGGGATCGAGCCCCGCGTCAGACTCCCTGCTCTTGGCAGGAAGCCTGGATCTCTCTCTCCAGCACCCCTGCTTGTGTTCCCTCTCTCACTGTCTCTCTCTGTCAAATTAAAAAAAAAAAAAATCTTAAAAAAAAAATTAAAAAAAAAATCTTAAAAAAATAATTAAAAAAAAAAAAAGTGATTGTCGGGAGAGAGAAGACAAGAAAACTGCCCAGAACTGAGGGATATTAGTCTCCAGATCGAAAGGGCCTAGCCCGGAAGATTGAAAAATTACTGCACCAAGTAATGTCATCAGAGCATTTCAGAACCCCAAGGATAAAAGAAAAGATTAAGAGAAAAAAGGAAAAAGCATCCAGGAGTGAGAAATAGGTCACCTGCAAAGACTTGAGAACCTGAATGATAGAAATTTTCCTGAATAATGTGGAGACTTAGGAAGCAATGGAGCAATCGTGTCCAAATTCTGAATGGAAGGGAAGTTCTGTGTAGAGTTCTCTACTCACTCAATTTTCTGGCAAATAGGAAATGATGTCTTCAGGTATGGAAAAGAGGTAAATTTTTTCTTCCCTTGCTTACCTTCTCAGGAATCTACAGAGGACATCCTTTTTTATTTTTTTTTAAGATTTTATTTGTTGATTTGACAGACAGAGATCACAAGTAGGCAGAGAGGCAGGGAGAGAGAGGGGGAAGCAGGCTCCCCGCCGAGCAGAGAGCCTGATGCGGGACTTGATCCCAGGACCCTGAGATCATGATCTGAGCCGAAGGCAGCGGCTTAACCCACTGAGCCACCCAGGCGCCCCTCTTTTTTTTTTTTTTTTTTAATAAGATTTTATTTATTTGTCAGAGAGCGAGCACAAGCAGGGGAAGCAGCAGGCAGAGGCAGAGGGAAGAGCAGGTTCCCCTCTGAGCAAGGAGTCTGATGTGGGACTCAATCCCAGGATCCTGGGATCATGACCTGAGCTGAAGGCAGACGCTTAACTGACTGAGCCTTCCAGGTGCCCCCATTAGAGGACATTCTGAGCACAATGAAAAGGTATGCAGAGAAACGGAGCCCTGAGTCCCAGGAAAGCAGGCCTGGGCCCAGGAAGCAAAAAACCTCCAGCAGAGGGGTCCCTGGGTGGCTCAGTGGGTTAAAGCCTCTGCCTTCGGTTCGGCTCAGGTCATGATCCCGGGATCGAGCCCCACTTCGGGCTTTCTGCTCTGCAGGGAGCCTGCCTCCCTCTCTCTCTCTGCCTGCTTCTCTGCCTACTTGTGATTTCTGTCAAATAAATAAAATCTTTAAAAAAAATTTTTTTTAAAAGCCTCCAGCAGAACCAGGGGACATAGTCCCCATCTAAATGGTGGGTGTGTCACACAGCTAAAGGACTGTGGAAAGGAACTAGGGAAGCTAGGCAGCAGGCTCTCTGAGAGCAGGGATACAGTATGCCTCATGTGCCCCTGGTTCCCCCAGGGCCCACCTGTTCCTGACACAGGGTAGGGACCCAGTCAATACTGTTAAATGAGCGAGCGAGAGAATGTATGAAAGTGACTTAGTCCAGCTTCCCACTTTTAGCCAGGCAAGTAAGCCGATCTGCTCCCCTTCCCATGCAGACACCTAGAAAGAGAGGATAAACATAATTCAAAATGCATAGCCAAATTATAAGAAAGCAAGGACAGTCTGAGGGACAAATAGGGCACTTAGAGATCTGGTGGCAGGGCTTTAACTTAGGCCCAGAGATGTCCTGTGACATGCTTGCGGTCACACAGCTGATGATCACTGGGGGAGAGGGGGCAGGTCATTGTCTCTTCCCCACCAGTGCCCTTTCCATTTTCTCCTGGAGCCTCTGCTTTTACTTGAGAACTAGCAGAACCAAGTGCGGGCGTATGGTGACCTTAGAGCTCCGTGTCCAGGCTGTGATTACTTCTCAAACTGGGTAAGAGGCAGAAAGCTGCGGTGCAGAATTCCCAGCTCCGGAAATTTCCCCTTTGCAACGAGCTGCCGTAATTAAAGAGGAAGCTGTTACTTGGGGCAAATGTTCCGTGTTGAGAACACTGACTAGAGAACTCAGAAAATGTTTCCTAGAGAAGTGGCTTCAGATCCTTTAGCGCAGGGGAGCTAGCTCTCTCCTGCGGGCACAGTGTTTCACACGCAAGTATGGACACAACTTGAAGCAAGTGGAAATATCTCTAATTCTTAGCAAAAGTATGCCGGGCTCCACAGCCCCCTTCCTACTCCCCCCCCAATCTCTCTGCTCAGGTTTCTGCAAAGGTCCCCCCAAAAGAGCTGTGTATACTGGGCTTCAGCCCTTCTAGAACTTTCCTTGGAGCATCATCCCTTCCACCCCCATCAGGAGTGCTCTTGCCAAGGTCGGAGTGGCCACTAATTTCTTGAGATGTCGACTCAGTCTCCCTCCTTCCTGAAACACCTCCTTCTCGCGGTGTCCAGGTCACCTCTTGCCCCCTCCCTTCCTCGTCCTCCTCAGTCCTGCTGGTGTTGTCTTCATCTTCCTGACCTCTGAGTGTCGGAGTGGCTCAGAACTCAGTGCTCAGAGCACTTGTCTAACAAGCCACAGTCTGTCTTAGGACATCTGCATTCGCTATTCCTTCCATTTGAAAGATGCATCCTTCATCTGTCAGAACCCCTCACACTGCCACTGCCTTCTGGTCTCTGCCCCGATGTCCCCTTATCATCCAGGCCCCCTTGGGCTGCTCCATGTAGGATAGGAGCCATGCCAGCCCTGCCCTAGATTCCCTATCCTTTCCCCTTGCTTTCTTTTTTCCTCCAGTGCTTCCCACCATCTGCCATATTAAAATCTACGTGTTCAGTAGTTGATTGCCTGCCTCCCGTCTGGGATAGAAGCTCCGTGTGGACAGGGGCTCTGTCTGTCCTATTTGCTGCTGTGTCTCTGGCACGTGGAAGGGCCGTGGCACACAGAGAGTGTTCCGTGTCTCCTGAATGGATGAATCCCATCTCTTGCTCCTGCTTCCTGCTGGGAACTTCTCAGTGAGGAACGGGAAAAGCAGAGCAGACATTCTGGAGGCATTTTTCTCAAGGTCATGGAGGGACTGGTGTCCCCAAAGATGCTTGTCTCCCCGCCAGAAGGGGCTAGACCCAGTGCAGCAGAATTCTCTGCTCTGCAACCCACCTTTTATTATCTGACTTCAACTAATCCTGACTTAGGAGACATACTCCTTGACTTACGTGTTCCTGTCCCCATTTGGTTCATAAATAAATAAATATAAGCTCAACAAAGTTATGTAACTCACCACGATCACACAGCTAGCAGGCAGGAAAACTTGAGTTCAGTCCCGGGTGCGTCAGACTCCCAGATCTGGGTATTTGCCTCCCTCTGAAGTCCATGCCCTAATGAGGGCTATGTTCACTCCTTGATATTTGTAGTAAAAATAAAGCAGTACCTTACAAAATAATGTAAGAAGTGTATACACTATGATATTATCAAAATGGTAGTTGGTATCACACAGAAGTAAATTTATACAATTGATTAGTTTACAATTCCTTTTTTCAAAACTGATTTTTATTAATATTTAATTTCCCATAGTACTGTAATAATAAGTATTCACATAAAAAAGCAAATAGAGGGGTGCCTGGGTGGCTCAGTGGGTTAAAGCCTCTGCCTTCAGCTCAGGTCATGATCCCAGGGTCCTGGGATCGAGCCCCGCATCGGGCTCTAAATAAATAAATAAATAAATAAATAAATAAATAAATAAATAAATAAATAAATCTTTTAAAAATTGGTAAAGGGCACATGGAGGGATATTCAGGGATAGCAAAATCTGGCATGGACGTTTACAAGGGGGTTTACCTTATTAACCATTCATCTGCACATTGGTGTTAGGGGTTTTGCAGGGTGTATTATCTTTAATCATAAAGGACTCTGTGTGGGTTTCATATTACATTGGGTAGCTCACGACCTCTAGGGCCAAAGGACGAGTTTCAGAGGCTGTGCGGCCAAGACCACTATTCAAAATCAGGCTTAGCAGAATTGGTCCACTGAGGCCGGACGGCCTCTGCGGCTGGACAAAGTGACCCAGCAATGGTCACTGCCGCCTCTGAGAACAGTATGGCCGCCACCAATGCCAAATTCCTCGCCAAGGTCGGAACCGCGCAGCCCCAGCTTCTTTCAGTAGCTTTTGCTGCGACGTCTAAGATGGTTCAGTTGGTTGGTGACGCCCAGAGCGCATGCCCGTGCCCCAGAGGTGGGGGAAAGAGTCTTGCGTGCAGCTTCCATAGCGCGGGGTGGGCTCTGACTCTCGGTGGGGTGACACATGTTCCCCACGTCGGTGATGTTCGAACCTTACCGTGCCTCAGAATCACCTGGGAAGCGCTTTAAAAATACCAACGCCAAGGTTGCTCCCAGCCCGATTAACGCAGTGTGGGGTGAGACTGGAGTGTGAGCGGTTTTTTGTTGATGAACCAGTGCCTACACCCTTGCGCTGGTTCCGATAAGCCACAGCGGGGTCACCTGGGAGCTTGTAGGAAATGCAGAGTCTCGGCACCCACGCACCGCCCTCCTGAATCAGAACCTGCCTTTAAACCCAAGCCCCAGGCGATGCTTAGTGCGCATGTCCCAGTTTGAGGAGGGCTGAGTCCGACTGTCACTCCAAGGCCAGCCCCAGGCACCCCAGCAAGGGCATTCCGCTCCCCTGCAGGGAAGGATTCCCGCTTCTCCCCACCGCCGAGAGCACTTTTGACCGACGTCTCCACCGGGCGTAACTGCCGACTTCCTTGGTTGCCATTAGTTGTCTTCTGCAGGCTCGTGTCCTTCCCAGGGTGTACACTCTGGAGGGCAGGGACCCCGTCTCGTGCCCTTTGTGTCTCCACGGCGCTAAGTGCGCTGCTGCCCAAGCGGAAAGCGTCCGGGACACGCGGTAAGTGCCGCGGCGACTTCCCTTCTGTTTCTTTCACTCCACTCCCTGAGCCGGAGCTGCACTGGCCTCCTGGTGCCCCTGCCGCCTTCATGCACGCGCATGTGCATTACAATTTGAAGGCAACTTTGAATATGAATATGATTTTTAAAAGAATAAGAATTTTAAAATTCAAGCCTAGGGCCTGTTCCGGATACAGGACAGATGGGTTGACTCCTGTGACTCTCAATTCCCTTTTCTCTAGAAGCGGGGCTAGAAAGCACTCCGAGCCTCAGTTCAGCATAAATACCTACGTTGCTTGTTCCCCTCTACTGGATTAACCAAGATCGAACACTTTTAACTCTTCCGGGTTGGCCCGGTAGCTGGGGGAAATCTATAAATTAAATATAGAGTCACTGGGCCACCTTGTGACCATTTCTGAGAACTGCATGCCTTCATTGGGTCACAAGAAACTTCCTAGAGCCCGTCAGTCTGAAGATCCCATCCTGTAGGATTTTTTTTTAATTAAGATTTTTATTTATTTGACAGAGAAAGATCACAAGTAGGCGGAGCAGCAGGCAGAGAGGGGGAAGCGGGTTCTCCGCTGAGCAGAGAGCCCGAGTAGGGGCTGGATTTCAGGACCCCGAGATCATGACCTGAGGGGAAGGCAGAGGCTTAACCCACTGAGCCACCCAGGCGCCCCATCCTATAGGATTTCTGGCAAGCAGAGCCACGCAAAATTAAGTGGGAGATACAGGCTTCCAGTTACAAGACGATAAGTCTTGGGAATAAAAGGCACAGCATAGGGCATATAGTCAACGACATTGTCATAGTGCCGCATGGTGACAGATGGGAGCTGCGCACCTGCGGGGAGCATAGCATAACGTATAGATTGACAGAATCACCATGTTGTACCTCTGAAACTAATGTAACATTTTGTGTCAACTATACTAAAAAAAATGTTAAAAGGCAGGCAATCTGTGAGAATTAAAAGATTTATGAATGCAAATATTGAACCTAAGTCTTCTAAAAACGGGAGATGGGCAACAGCTGGAGAGGAATCTCCTAGAGCAGAAGTTACAAGCTCACTGTTTTCCAAGAGGAGCGCTGATAAGAAGTGAGCAGGCTTGCGCTGAATCCAAGAGTTCCAGGATGTAGGGGCGCCAGGTACCACTGAAATGGCAGGCGTGAGGCACTAGACAAATGTGGGACCAGTAGGAAGTCTCTGTGAGAGATCCTGGGTGCTCCGGGTGTCCCTGATCATCGCTCGTAGCCAGGAGGTGCTGCCACCCCTCCTGAAGGTTTAGGAGCTGCAGAAATGGAACAAGAGGGGCTCCACACTCAATGGCACCAGGCAGACGGAGGGAGAGGTGGGGTGAGGCACGGGGTCCACAGCAGCGGGTTCAGTGAATGGCCACTTCTTGAATGATGGGTTCCTCAGATTCTCTCCGCCTTCTCCCCTCCCTTCCCCCGGTTTTGGCCTCCAGACGTAGGTACCCAGGCAGAAGATTAGGAAGGTCTCTGGAAAACCTGGCTCAAGAGAAAAGAGTGACCAACCGTGTCACTTGGAGGTACACCAACTAAAAGTTCAGCTCCCTGCGGATGGTGCCGTGCTGAAGGTTTCTAGTAACCAAGTCAGACGCACATATGTCAAGTTTCCAAATCTACCTAAAACCTCTGTGAAATCAAACATGAGAAATGTAGACAGTAAAAATGCACATACGTGATACCCAGACTGTACAGATACCTGCCTTCAATCAGATACTCAGGTCTGTGTGGTGACATAAAAGAAGAAAATAGCTAACAAAGAAACAAGAAAAGGAAATTTAAAAACTGCAAAAACCAAAGAGAAACCTCAAACACACTGTAATGAATATACTTGGGTACGACATGATATTGAATCCATAAAGCAAGAATACAATGCAGGGGCATCCGGCTGGCTCAGTCGGTAGAGCGTGCAACTCTTGATCTCGGGGCTGTTAAGTTCCATGCCAGGAGTGGGGGTAGAGGTCACTTAAGTAAAAAGAGGTGTACCTGGGTGGCTCAGTCGGGTAAACGTCTGCCTCCAGCTCAGGTCATGATCCTGGGGTCCTGGTATCGAGCCCTTTGTTGGGCTCCCTGCTCAGTGGGGAGTCTGCCTCTCCCTCCCCTTCTGCCCTTCTCCCAGCTCATGATCTCTCTGTCAAATAAATAGAATCTTCTAAAAAAATTTTTTTAATTGAATGCTATAAAAAAAGGAGATAGAATTTATTAAAATAAAAACAGTGAACTGAAATAAAAGATTCAAGAGAAGAATTAGAAGGTGAAAGTGAGGGGCGCCTGGTGACTCAGTGGGTTAAAGCCTCTGCTTTCGGCTTGGGTCATGGTCCCAGAGTCCTGGGATCGAGCCCCACATTGGGCTCTCTGCTCGGCAGGGAGCCTGCTTCCCCCCGCCCCCCGCCTGCTTCTCTGCCTACTTGTGATCTCTCTCTGTCAAATAAATAAATAAAATCTTTAAAAAAAAGTTTAAAAAAAAGAAGGTGAAAGTGAGGGAATCTCCTAGAAATAAAACACACAAACCAGCAGAGAGAGTGGGGCGGGACATGGAAAAGAGGAGTGGTAGGGAATTCAGAGGGCCAATCCAAAAGCCAAAATCTGATTAATTGGAAGTCCAGAAAAAGAAAGAGGGAGACAGATAGAAAGTGATTGTCAGGGGGCACCTGGGTGGCTCAGATGGTTAAGCATCTGCCTTCGGCTCAGGTCACAATCCTAGGATCCTGGGATCGAGCCCCGCGTCAGACTCCCTGCTCTTGGCAGGAAGCCTGGATCTCTCTCTCCAGCACCCCTGCTTGTGTTCCCTCTCTCACTGTCTCTCTCTGTCAAATTAAAAAAAAAAAAAAAAATAAAAAAAAAAATCTAAAAAAAATAATTAAAAAAAAAAAAAGTGATTGTCGGGAGAGAGAAGACAAGAAAACTGCCCAGAACTGAGGGATATTAGTCTCCAGATCGAAAGGGCCTAGCCCGGAAGATTGAAAAATTACTGCACCAAGTAATGTCATCAGAGCATTTCAGAACCCCAAGGATAAAAGAAAAGATTAAGAGAAAAAAGGAAAAAGCATCCAGGAGTGAGAAATAGGTCACCTGCAAAGACTTGAGAACCTGAATGATAGAAATTTTCCTGAATAATGTGGAGACTTAGGAAGCAATGGAGCAATCGTGTCCAAATTCTGAATGGAAGGGAAGTTCTGTGTAGAGTTCTCTACTCACTCAATTTTCTGGCAAATAGGAAATGATGTCTTCAGGTATGGAAAAGAGGTAAATTTTTTCTTCCCTTGCTTACCTTCTCAGGAATCTACAGAGGACATCCTTTTTTATTTTTTTTTAAGATTTTATTTGTTGATTTGACAGACAGAGATCACAAGTAGGCAGAGAGGCAGGGAGAGAGAGGGGGAAGCAGGCTCCCCGCCGAGCAGAGAGCCTGATGCGGGACTTGATCCCAGGACCCTGAGATCATGATCTGAGCCGAAGGCAGCGGCTTAACCCACTGAGCCACCCAGGCGCCCCTCTTTTTTTTTTTTTTTTAATAAGATTTTATTTATTTGTCAGAGAGCGAGCACAAGCAGGGGAAGCAGCAGGCAGAGGCAGAGGGAAGAGCAGGTTCCCCTCTGAGCAAGGAGTCTGATGTGGGACTCAATCCCAGGATCCTGGGATCATGACCTGAGCTGAAGGCAGACGCTTAACTGACTGAGCCTTCCAGGTGCCCCCATTAGAGGACATTCTGAGCACAATGAAAAGGTATGCAGAGAAACGGAGCCCTGAGTCCCAGGAAAGCAGGCCTGGGCCCAGGAAGCAAAAAACCTCCAGCAGAGGGGTCCCTGGGTGGCTCAGTGGGTTAAAGCCTCTGCCTTCGGTTCGGCTCAGGTCATGATCCCGGGATCGAGCCCCACTTCGGGCTTTCTGCTCTGCAGGGAGCCTGCCTCCCTCTCTCTCTCTGCCTGCTTCTCTGCCTACTTGTGATTTCTGTCAAATAAATAAAATCTTTAAAAAAAATTTTTTTTAAAAGCCTCCAGCAGAACCAGGGGACATAGTCCCCATCTAAATGGTGGGTGTGTCACACAGCTAAAGGACTGTGGAAAGGAACTAGGGAAGCTAGGCAGCAGGCTCTCTGAGAGCAGGGATACAGTATGCCTCATGTGCCCCTGGTTCCCCCAGGGCCCACCTGTTCCTGACACAGGGTAGGGACCCAGTCAATACTGTTAAATGAGCGAGCGAGAGAATGTATGAAAGTGACTTAGTCCAGCTTCCCACTTTTAGCCAGGCAAGTAAGCCGATCTGCTCCCCTTCCCATGCAGACACCTAGAAAGAGAGGATAAACATAATTCAAAATGCATAGCCAAATTATAAGAAAGCAAGGACAGTCTGAGGGACAAATAGGGCACTTAGAGATCTGGTGGCAGGGCTTTAACTTAGGCCCAGAGATGTCCTGTGACATGCTTGCGGTCACACAGCTGATGATCACTGGGGGAGAGGGGGCAGGTCATTGTCTCTTCCCCACCAGTGCCCTTTCCATTTTCTCCTGGAGCCTCTGCTTTTACTTGAGAACTAGCAGAACCAAGTGCGGGCGTATGGTGACCTTAGAGCTCCGTGTCCAGGCTGTGATTACTTCTCAAACTGGGTAAGAGGCAGAAAGCTGCGGTGCAGAATTCCCAGCTCCGGAAATTTCCCCTTTGCAACGAGCTGCCGTAATTAAAGAGGAAGCTGTTACTTGGGGCAAATGTTCCGTGTTGAGAACACTGACTAGAGAACTCAGAAAATGTTTCCTAGAGAAGTGGCTTCAGATCCTTTAGCGCAGGGGAGCTAGCTCTCTCCTGCGGGCACAGTGTTTCACACGCAAGTATGGACACAACTTGAAGCAAGTGGAAATATCTCTAATTCTTAGCAAAAGTATGCCGGGCTCCACAGCCCCCTTCCTACTCCCCCCCCAATCTCTCTGCTCAGGTTTCTGCAAAGGTCCCCCCAAAAGAGCTGTGTATACTGGGCTTCAGCCCTTCTAGAACTTTCCTTGGAGCATCATCCCTTCCACCCCCATCAGGAGTGCTCTTGCCAAGGTCGGAGTGGCCACTAATTTCTTGAGATGTCGACTCAGTCTCCCTCCTTCCTGAAACACCTCCTTCTCGCGGTGTCCAGGTCACCTCTTGCCCCCTCCCTTCCTCGTCCTCCTCAGTCCTGCTGGTGTTGTCTTCATCTTCCTGACCTCTGAGTGTCGGAGTGGCTCAGAACTCAGTGCTCAGAGCACTTGTCTAACAAGCCACAGTCTGTCTTAGGACATCTGCATTCGCTATTCCTTCCATTTGAAAGATGCATCCTTCATCTGTCAGAACCCCTCACACTGCCACTGCCTTCTGGTCTCTGCCCCGATGTCCCCTTATCATCCAGGCCCCCTTGGGCTGCTCCATGTAGGATAGGAGCCATGCCAGCCCTGCCCTAGATTCCCTATCCTTTCCCCTTGCTTTCTTTTTTCCTCCAGTGCTTCCCACCATCTGCCATATTAAAATCTACGTGTTCAGTAGTTGATTGCCTGCCTCCCGTCTGGGATAGAAGCTCCGTGTGGACAGGGGCTCTGTCTGTCCTATTTGCTGCTGTGTCTCTGGCACGTGGAAGGGCCGTGGCACACAGAGAGTGTTCCGTGTCTCCTGAATGGATGAATCCCATCTCTTGCTCCTGCTTCCTGCTGGGAACTTCTCAGTGAGGAACGGGAAAAGCAGAGCAGACATTCTGGAGGCATTTTTCTCAAGGTCATGGAGGGACTGGTGTCCCCAAAGATGCTTGTCTCCCCGCCAGAAGGGGCTAGACCCAGTGCAGCAGAATTCTCTGCTCTGCAACCCACCTTTTATTATCTGACTTCAACTAATCCTGACTTAGGAGACATACTCCTTGACTTACGTGTTCCTGTCCCCATTTGGTTCATAAATAAATAAATATAAGCTCAACAAAGTTATGTAACTCACCACGATCACACAGCTAGCAGGCAGGAAAACTTGAGTTCAGTCCCGGGTGCGTCAGACTCCCAGATCTGGGTATTTGCCTCCCTCTGAAGTCCATGCCCTAATGAGGGCTATGTTCACTCCTTGATATTTGTAGTAAAAATAAAGCAGTACCTTACAAAATAATGTAAGAAGTGTATACACTATGATATTATCAAAATGGTAGTTGGTATCACACAGAAGTAAATTTATACAATTGATTAGTTTACAATTCCTTTTTTCAAAACTGATTTTTATTAATATTTAATTTCCCATAGTACTGTAATAATAAGTATTCACATAAAAAAGCAAATAGAGGGGTGCCTGGGTGGCTCAGTGGGTTAAAGCCTCTGCCTTCAGCTCAGGTCATGATCCCAGGGTCCTGGGATCGAGCCCCGCATCGGGCTCTCTGCTCAGCAGGGAGCCTGCTTCCTCCTCTCTCTCTGCCTGCCTCTCCGCCTACTTGTGATCTCTGTCTGTCAAATAAATAAATAAATTTTTTGAAAAAGCAAATAGAACAGACTCGTGTTATTTATAAAATAGCATTATATATATTAAACAATTCTCAATAAATTTAAAAAGGTTGAAGTCATAAAAAGCATTTTCTCGGGGCACCTGGGTGGCTCAGTCAGTTAAGCATCTGCCTTTGGCTCAGGTCATGATCTCAGGGTCATGGGGTCCATTCCCACATTGGGCTCCCTGCTCAGCGGGGAGTCTGCTTCTCCCTCTCTCCTCCTCTCTCTTCTCCCTGCCCCAGCTTGTTCTCTCTCTCTCTCTCCCTCTCTCACTCAAATAAATAAATAAAATCTTTAAAAAAACCCTTCTCTTTTCAAAATTACAATGAGATACCACTTCATACTCATTAGAATGGTTATAAGAAAAACAAGAAAAAAAAAAAACCACAAAAAACCTACCGCAAGACAAGCGTCCGTTAGGTGCAGAAACTGGAACCCATGTCCGCTGCTGGTGGGAATGTCAAATGGTGCAGCCACCGTGGAAACCCAGTTTTGTGGCTGCTGAACACAGAATTGCCACAGGACCCAGCAAATCCGCTCCTAAGTATGTAACCAAACTACTTGAAGACAGGTGTTCAAACAAAAAATGTGTACAGGAATGGCCAAGGCAGCTCTGCCCACAATAGCCAAAAGGTACAAACAACCCAATGTCCGTCAACTGAAGAATGGATGAACAAAATGTGGCATGTCTAGACACTGGAATATTACTATTATTATTTAAATATTTTATTTATTTGACAGAGAGAGATCACAAGTAGGCGGAGAGGCAGGCAGAGAGAGAGGAGGAAGCAGGCTCCCTGCTGAGCAGAGAGCCCGATACAGGGCTCGATCCCAGGACCCTGGAATCATGACCTGAGCTGAAGGCAGAGGCTTTAACCCACTGAGCCACCCAGGCAACCCTAACACTGGAATATTATTCAGCCTGGAAAATGAAGTGTTGACACAGGCTACAAAAGGGATCAACCTAGAAAACACTGGTAAAACGCTGCGGTAAGTGAATGAAGCCAGACACAGAAGATCACATAGTGTATGATTCATTCGTATGATACGTTCAGAATAGAAGAATCCTGGAGACCCAAATTAGACTTCTCATTGCCAGGGCTGGGGAAGAGAGGGCCTGGGGAGTGACTGATTAATGGGTGTGGAGTTTCCTCGTGGGGTGATGAAAATGTTCTGGAATTAGATAATGGTGATGGTTACACAATGTTGTGAATGTACTAAATACCACTGAATTTTACACTTTAAAATGGTAAATTTTAGGGGCACCTGGGTGGCTCAGTGGATTAAAGCCTCTGCCTTTGGCTCAGGTCACGATCCTGGGGTCCTGGGATGGAGCGCCACATCGGGCTCTCTGCTCAACAGGAAGCCTGCTTCCCCCCCACACCGCCTACTTGTGATCTCTATTAAATTAATAAATAAAATCTTAAAAAATAAATAAATAAAATGGTAAATTTTAGGGGCGCCTGGCTGACTCAGTGGAGTGTGTGACTCTTGATCTCAGGGTTGTGAGTTTGAAACAAACATTGGGTATTACTTAAAAACCAAAAAAAATTTTTAAGATTGTATTTATTTATTTGAGAGAAATAGAGATAGAACATAAGTGGGAGTGGGAATGGGAGTGCGGCTGGGAGGTGGTGGGGAAGGAGGAGAGGGAGAAGCAGACTCCACCCTGAGCAGGGAGCCTGATGTGGGGCTCCATCCCAGGACCCTGGGATCATGACCTGAGAGAAGGCAGATGCTTAACCAACTGAGCCACATAGATGCCCCAAAAACAAAATGGTAAAATTCTTTAAGACGATAAATTTTGTGTTATGTATTACAATTTTTGTTACCATAGTTTTTAACAATAGCATTATATTATATTTAGTTTTGTCAGTGGTTCCGTAGTAAATTAAATGCTTTCCTCAGTAGAAGTCCACTTACAAATAAGTTGAAATATGTAATTTGCTAAAAACCTTGAAATTCTCATGATCCATGTAACAGCCAGTGGTTTCCCAGTGAGTTTTGAGTTTCTGCATCGAATCTACTTGTGAAGCCAGGAGCATGACATCGAGGATCAATTCAACTTACCAAGAGGTAGGTGACCAGGTAGGAACTCTCCCATAAGTTCTGGAAACTTCTTGGCTTGACTAGATCAGGAAGCTCAGGGCTCTCAGTGGTTGCCTTCCATCCCTGCTGCTAGCTGGTGAGAAGCCTGGTGCAAATAGGGGCAGAACAGGGGAAAGGGTCAACTTGTGATTGGCTTCCCTGGTTAAAAAAGCATCAACCATGTTGTGCTTTTTTTGTGATGGGAATAATTTCATTTCCTACAGAAATGGGGAAGCCTTTTCCTGTCCTGATTCAGATATAAGCCAATATATTAGCTCCTAGAATTTGTTACCTTCTTCAAAATGTCAAGAGTTAGGGGTGCCTGGGTGGCTCAGGGGGTTGACCTCTGCCTTTGCTCAGGTCGTGATCTCAGGGTCCTGGGATCGAGCCCCACGTTGGGCTCTCTGCTCGGCGGGGAGCCTGCTTCCCCCTCTCTCTCTGCCTGCCTCTCTGCCTGCTTGTGACCTCTCTCTGTCAAATAAATAAATAAAATATTTTTTAAAAATTTGCAAAATGTCAAGAGTTAAATCTGGAGAAGGAAGCTGACACTCTGTGGTAGCCAAAAATATTGTTCAGGCTCCGTCTTCTGCTCAGATTGGTAGAGCAGATGTTTGTAATTTACTGAAGTCCAATTTTTTTTTCATGAATTTTTTCTCTCATGAATGGCGCTTTTGGTGTTGTATCTAAAAAGTCATCACCCAACCCCAGGTCATTTATGTTTGCTCCTGTGTTAAAATATTTTTGTATTTTACATTTAGATCTATAATCCATTTTGAATTAATTTTTGTGAAGGGTATAAGGTCTGTGTCTAGATGCTTTTTTTTTTCAAGATTTTTTTTTAAAGCAATGTTTATACCCCAAGTGGGGCTTGAACCTACAATCCCAAGATCGAGAGTCACATGCTCCACAAACTGAGCCAGCCAGGTGCCCCCTAGATTCCTCCCCCGCCCCCTTTTTTCTTGCCCCCTTTTTTCTTTTCGTGGCTGTCCCATTGTTCCAGCACCATTTGTCGAAAAGACTTCTTTCTTTCACCATTGATTGCCTTTGCTCTTTTGTCAGAGATCAGCTGACTCTATTTGTATATGTCTATTTCTGGCTCTCTGTTCTCTCCCATCGATCTAGTTGTCTTATTGCTCAGATGGGAATTTCACTGGAATTATTGGACAATCTGTCTCAGCAGACAAAGGCAAAGCTGTTAGATTCTCAGCAAATCAACTCGATTCACACAAAAGATGTTGGATAATTTCTACAGTTTTGCTTCCTCATTTGCTGTCACTTGGGCCCAGATGACACCGAGTCCATCCAAAATGTCTATTCAGGCAAATGTGGTTCTGGATGGTATGAAAGGCAAGTAGCACAAAAATCTCTCTTTTAGAAAACAATTTGAGAAAAGTCATTTTTAAAGGATTCTGAAACTTGTCATGTTGAGAAAGTAAAAACATTTAAAAACAAGAGATGAAAAGAATAATGAAGCTTCAGATTCAAGAATGCCTTAGTTGGGGGGGCACTTGGCTGGCTCAGTTGGTAGACAGGAGGACTCGGGGCCGTGAGTTCAAGCCCCATGCTGTGTGAAGAGCTTACTTTAAAAAAGAAAAGAAAAGAAAAGTCTTAGTGAGAGTGAAGTTTAATTAGAAGAAATTTTATAAAATAAAAAAATAGGTGATAAGGAAAATAATGAAACATGTTGATTGTTTTTGACTTTTCTTAGCTTAAAATACTATTTAGAGTCAAAACAGTTTGTGTTGGATAAACATGTTTTAGTTAAAAATAAAACATATTCACTTAAAAAATATACAATTTGGGATGCCTGGGTGGCTCACTTGGTTAAGCCTCTATCTTTGGCTCAGGTCATGATTCCGGGGTCCTGGGATGGAGTCCCGCAAAAGGCTCCCTGCTCAGTGGGGAGCCTACTTCTCCCTCTGCCTGTTGCTCTCCTGCTTGTACATTCTTTCCCTCTCTCTCTCTGATAAATAAATAAATAATAAATAAATAATATCTTTAAAAAAACAAACAAACCATAAGAGGTATGGTTTGATTTACTGTGCTCAACACTACTGAGCAAAACTTAAAGTTTAGTTTCCTGAAGCAAATATTTCACAAGTTACTTATTTTTAGGAAGGAGCATTTCAGGAACAACCTATAGACAAGGATTAGGCCTCCGTTCCTTTTTGTCCTTACAGTACTCTCTTTTTATGATAAAATAGAAACATGCCAAGAAATTGCCTTGAAAAGTCTCCTTTCCACATTTTCTTTTTATTTATTTATTTTTTCAGTGAGCTCTATGTCCACTGTGGGGCTTGAACTCATGACCCTGAGATCAAGAGTCACATGCTCTACCAACTGAGCCAGCGGGTTACCCCTCTACATTTTCTTTTGCAATAACAAGCTATATTTGGTAAATTGCAAAAGACAATCATATTGTGGTTCTTTTAGATCTTGTGGTGTTCTAAGCGATCCCATAATTCACACCACAGAAATAAGAAGGAAAATCTTAAGTGAACTCTTCTTAATTGTCGAGGATATATAAAAATGAAACTATCACAGTGTTATACCCTGATTTGAATGAGGGCTGAGAGTCAACACATGGAACTCAGTTTTTTTTTTTAAAGATTTTATTTTTATTATTTATTTGACAGACAGAGATCACAAGTAGGCAGAGAGGCAGGCAGAGAGAGAGTGAGACACAGGCTCCGCACTGAGCAGAGAGCCCGATGCGATGCGGGGCTGGATCCCAGGACCTTGAGATCACGACCCGAGCTGAAGGCTTAATCCACTGAGCCACCCAGGTGCCCTGGCACTCAGTTTTTAAATGTCCTTATGAATGGCTCAGTTTAAAAAAAATTTTTTTTAAGTTATATTTATTCAAGTAATCTACACCCAACATGGGGCTCGAACTCACGACCCTGAGATCAAGAGTTCCCTGCTCTTCCGACATGTCTCAGCTTTTTATAAGAACACACGGTGACAGTACCCATATGGTGCTCCAAACATGAGCAGTAAGAACGACTTCCAGACTGTTCTTTGGTCTATGCCGCCTGCCAGCAGGGAGGGCAGTGATTATGGCGTTCCCTCCACAGAGGTGTGCAGCAGGTGGACAGGATTGTGGGCACATTTCCCCCAGATGACAACATGAGCTTCTTACTTGTTTTCAACTCTAATGATCGTCTTTCCCCCAGACTTGACAGATAGAGCTGCCTGGAGCACAGTTGACAAATCACTCTAAGGAAACAGTAGTCCTGGAAGAAATGGCTGATTCCATTCTTGGGCTGGGCAGGGATTGTGCAGGATGGCCCTGGAAACATTCGAATGTTCCAGAAAGTTAGAAAGATTCCAAAGAACTATGGAATCCTGACAGTGGACCAGAAGAACTAGCTGCAAGGTGCTCCCATTGTCAAATATAGGACAGTGTGTCACCAAAAAATGAAGAATGTAGAAGAATTCATGAATTGTTAATCGATAAAGGGAGGGGGAGGGCAAGCGCCTCGTTACAGTGGAATGTTGACTGGTAAATGTGGAAATGATAGATGTAGAAAATCCGCATTTGGCAGCCATCACAGTAATAATTCACTCGGGCAGGAATCAGCGATGGAGGCTACCAAGGGATACACGTGCGCTGGGAATAGGACGCTGACCCAGCCAAACGTCTTCCCACCAATTCTTCATTAATCACAAAGCGGGAGAGAAAGTGCCTTTACAGTGGGGACACCTGGCGAACATCACCTTAACCAAGTGGTCTGTGTCGACATCACAAAAAAATGGGACAAACAGACATCACCTGTCTCCTAACGCGATGCGCCGAGTCTTCCTGACAGTGATGCAGCAGCTAAAGCTGATCATTCTACAGAGCAAATGCGTGGTCCACAGTCTTCAGAATTGTGTCCATTTCTTAAAAGCTCAACAAAGGCTCAGAAACTGTTCTAGACGAGACCAAAGACGTAACAACTAAACACAACGCATGGTCCTAGATCCTAGATTCATTCGCCTTGGGAAACAAAACAAAACTCTGTAAAGTATAATGGACAATACTGGGATAATAAACATCAGATATGAACTGAATCGTATGTACTAATATTAAATTTCCTGAATTTAAGGATTGAATTCTAGCTGTGTAAGAGAATGTCCCAGTTCTTAGGAAAAACACACTGAAGAATTTATGAGCAAAGTGGCATGATATCTGGAACTTACTTTCAAAGGTTGAGAAAAAAAGGAATAATAGATATTATATTGTGAATCCAGGAAAGGACATAGGGGAGTTTGTTGTAATATCCTTGCAACTTTCCTACAGGTTTAACTTTTTTCAAAAAAAAAAGGTCTAATAGGAAAATAAAGTTGTGACACATCCGCTTCTGGTAATAGTTGAGTAAGATCCCGCCAGAGCAACTTTACACAGAAAAAACAAAACAAAACAAACACCTCTGTATTTAACACACACAAATGTAAAAACCGTTAAAGTAAGCCCCTAGAGAGTGGGCTATAAATACCAAATAAAGTAAAAGGATCTCGGGTGCATGGGCGGCTTACCTGGTTAAGCAACTGCCTTCAGTTCAGGTCATGATCCTGGAGTTCCAGGATCGAGTCCTGCAGGGACCCTGCTCATCGGGGAGTCTGCTTCTCCCTCTGACCCTCCCCTTCTCGTGCTCGCCCTCTCTCTCACTTTCTCTCTCTCTCGAATAAATAAATACAATCTAAAAAAAAAAAAAAGTAAATCTCTTTAAATGCTGGGAAAAAAGGTGACAACTAGGAATTCTGTATCCAGTGAAAACATCCTTCAAGAATAAGTAAAAGAGGCGTTCTCAGATTCACGGCTAGCAGATTCTCACTACAATAATTGCTAAAGAAATTCCTACCGGCTGAAGGGATGTAATACCGGATGGAATCTTAGATCCTCAGAGAGGAATAAAGACCATCAGTGGGTAACTGCAAAGGGTCTGTTATTTTCCTCTTAATTTCATTATTATATGTATGACTCTTTAAAGTAAAGGTGATGACACTGTCGGGTGCCTGGGTGGCTCAGCTCATTAAGCGTCTGCCTTCAGCTCAGGTCATGATCCCGGGGTCCTGGGACTGAGCCCCATGTTGGGCTCCTTGCTGAGCAGGGAGCCCACTTCTCCCTCTCCCTCTGCGCCTCCCCCCACTTGTGCTCTCTCTCAAATATATAAATAAAATCTTAAAAAAAAGTGACAATACTGTCTTTGGGGTTAATAAGATATAGGTAGTTGGAATCCATTTCACACTATAGTATATTGGAGAGGGGATAGATGGATTTATACATTTCACGTTTTCCTACATTTAGTATGAAGCAGTACTGGGAAAACATGAGTGAATAATAATGTAATCCCTAGAACAACCACACACACACCGTGGAAAGAAGTATAGCTAAAATAAGAAAAAAATAGAAAAAATAAAATAGATCAAAAGGGGAAAAAAGAATGCAGGAAAGGAAGGACCAGAGGAACAAAAAATAGAGACAAACAGAAAACAATAAAATGGTAGGAATAAGAACAAACTTCCTCATCCCAATTAAAGTCACCTACAAAATCCCCACATTTAACATCCTACTCAATCGTAAAAGATGAAAGACTTTCCTAGAAAATCAGGAACAAGGCAAAGATGTCTGCTTTTACCTCTCCGATTCAACACAGGACTGGAGGTCCTCACCAGTGTAGTTAGGCACAAAATAAAAGGAATACAGATTGAAGACGATGAAAGAAAATGGTCTTTTTTTATAGAGACAACATGATCATGGGCATATAAAATTCCTAGGATGGGGCACCTGGGTGGCTCAGTCATTAAGCATCTGCCTTTGGCTCAGGTCGTGATCCTGGGGTCCTGGGATCGAGGCCCCAGATCGCCTACTTCTCCCTCTCCCTCTGCCCCTGCTTGTGTTCCCTCTCTCACTGTGTCTCTCTCTCTCTCTGTCAAATAAACAAATAATCTTTAAGAAAAAAGGAAGTTCCTAGGACTCTACAAAAATAGATACGAAAACTGGTAAGTGAATCTAAGAGGGTTGAAGGACAACAATATATACAAATCAAATGTATTTCTATACAGTAGCAACAAACAATTGAAAAAATTGCCAGCTGACAGACATCTGAGGACAGTCACAATTTTGAATATGATGGCATAGCTGGAGTCACTCATTGGGACTGCTATATTTTTATTATTTTTTTAAAGATTTTTAATAAAAGTAATCTCTACACCCAACATGGGACTCGAACTCACGACCCAAGATCAAGAGTCATGTGTCCTACCAACTGAACCAGCCAGGCGTCCCAAATATTGTTTGTTTAAAGTTTTTATTTAAATTCTTATGTGTTGGAATGCCTGGGTGGCTTAGTCGGTTAAGCCACTGCCTTCGGCTCAGGTCATGATCCCAGGGTCCTGGGATTGAGTCCCGCATCGGGCTTCTTGCTTGGCAGGGAGCCTGCTTCTCTTTCCGCCTCTGCCTGCTTGTGCGCATGCTCTCTCTCTCTCTCTCTCTGATAAATAAAATCTTTGAAAAAAAATTCTTATGTGTTAGTTAATACTATATGTCCATGGAAATTACTTAGTAATTGTGAGTGAAATGAAAGATAATTCCAGGGGTGCCTGGGTGGCTCAGTGGGTTAAGCCTCTGCCTTCAGTTCAGGTCATGACCCCAGGGTCGTGGGATTGGGCTCTCTCCTCATTGGGGAGACTGCTTCCCTCTCTCTCTCTCTCTCTCTGCCTGCCTCTCTGCCTACTTGTGATCTCTGCCTGTCAAATAAATAAATAAAATCTTTAAAAAAAAAGACAATTCCAAATAAATTGTCGAAAAGTTATGAGTGTTGAGTGTAAGTAATAAATGCCTAAATTTGCAATAAAGAAGTAATGAACGAATGTCTTTTTTTTTTTTTGAAAGAATTTATTTTATTAAAGAAAACTGATGGAATGAGGCACAAGAAGGTGATCTCCCTGGGTGCCCCGAGAGGAAGCAAGCTGGCTGTGTCCTGCTTCGGAGGCCCTGCTATGCCCAGAACCCTCTCTCCCAGCAGGCAGGCCTTCACCCACCCCCCCAGGGGACGGGCCGGCTGGGATGCTTCTCTGCTGGGCAGCGGGCTGACTGCTTGGAGAATATTCAAACCCCAGAATCTTGGAGGCAGGCAGGGCTTCAGATTCCATCATGTTCTACTCCCTCATTTGCAAAGTTTAAACTGGCTTCTACTTACCAGATAAATGCCTCTTCGCTATATAAAATTTTGGATAATATTTTAAAATTAGAGAAACAGTATCATTTATTCCATGACCCAGACACAAACACTTTAAACATTAGGGCAGGATGCCTGGGTGGCTCAGTCGGTTAAATCTGCCTTCAGCTCAGGTCATGATCTTGGGGTACTGGGTTCAAGCCCCGCATCGGGCTCCCTGCTCAGTGGGGAGTCAGCTTTTCCCTCTGCTCCTCCCCTCCTCTTGTGGCCAAGCTCGCTTTCTCTTTCTCTCTTGTAAAAATAAATAAATGATATCTTAAAAAAAAAAATTAGAGCATGTTCCCTTTGACTGTTTCTTTTTTTTTAGTTCATTTATTCTTGAAATGCTATCCTGACTTTTTAAATTTATTTATTTTTAATTTATTATTATTTATTATATATTTATTATTATATATATTATTTATTATATATTTATTATATATTATTTTTATTTATTATTATTATTTATTTATTTATTTGACAGACAGAGATCACAAGTAGGCAGAGAGGCAGGCAGAGAGAGAGGGGGAAGCAGGCTCCCCGCTGAGCAGAGAGCCTGACACGGGGCTCGATCCCAGGACCCTGGATCACGACCCGAGCCGAAGGCAGAGGCCTCAACCCACTGGGCCACCCAGGCGCCCCTATCCTGACTTTTTTACATTAACCCTATACAATGAGGATTTCCCCAAATCAATACGATTCTTTCATAAGCATTATTTCTAATGGGTGTGTGGCATGCCGTGGTACATTTGCCTTAGAAACACCTAATAACAGGACAGTTTGCCTCCGCTGCCCAGGCCAGATACAAATCATATTTATGGCACAATATGGCAAATACACTAAAAACACTGAATTTTATTTTTAAAGATTTTATTCATTTCCTGTCAGCAAGAACACAAGCAGGGGGAGCGGCAGGCAGAGCAGGCAGAGGGAGAAGCAGGCTCCTCACGGAGTAGGGAGCCCGATGTGGGGCTCGATCCCAGGACCCCAAGATCATGACCTGAGCTGAAGGCAGATTTAACCGACTGAGCCCTCCGGCTCACTACCCGAGTCAAAGGCAGACACCTAACCAGCTGAGCCACCCAGGTGTCCCTAAATTCTGTACTTTTTAAATAGGTGAATTGCACAGTATGTGAATTATATCTCAATAAAATCTTTTCCCCCAAAGATTTTATTTATTTGAGATAGAGCACGAGTGAGTGAGAGAGAGAGAGAGAGCATGGGGGGGGGCGGTAAGTAGGCTCTCCACTGCGTAGGGAGCCCAACACAGGGCCTGACCCCAGGACCCTGGCATCATGACCTGAACCGAAAGCAGACGCTTAACCGACTGAACCACCCAGGCGCCTGAGTGGGTTAAACCTTTTTAAAAAATTAAGAAGAGGAGTAAGCAGGGGCACAGAACTACATGGAGGATTCATAAGAGTCTTACCTCTGCTTTTGTGTATGTTTCGAATTTTCTAGAATAAAATGTTGGATACAGTATTTCCTAGAATTCTCAGAGGTGCTTATCTTGGTGTTCTCTGGCCCCCTGCAGTTCATGGACTCAGAGTAGACTCTGTCCTCTAGATGGGGTGGGGTGGGGCGGGGCTGTTTCACACACAGCCCTGGCCAGTGCTGGCCACTGTGGCCATCTTTCTACTCCACTGACCGCTCTGCCCCACTCATGGGCTACTGGACTAAACTCTGCCACTGCGCCAAAAGTGGGCTTCTGCCAGGGCTATGAGCCCCTCCCCGCCCCCTCCTCCACACCACTGACATCTCACGTGTCCTCCCCTCCACCCAATAGGGAGTCACCTTCTACCTGCCACCACCAGAGAGCAGCTGGGATCCCAGTGCCGCAGCCCTGGCCTCTCCGTCTCAGCCCATCCCACACTCTCCATTGGGAAGAGCTCAGACACGGCTTCATACACCACCCAGGCCCCCTGGCTCTCTCACTTCCTGATCCAGCGGCTTTTTCTACCGGCCCATCTTCCCACCTCACCGTGCTTTCTGGCTCTCTGTCCCGCCAGCCATCTTCCAGAAACTTCTGCCTAAGCTCTAAGAAGTTCAGGCTCTAAGTGACACTGAATTCCTTCCCACGTGGCACCTGAGCCCCAAGCAAATCCAGGGACCTCTGTATCTGAGCACTTGTGTCCAGTCCCTGGAGGTTTGCCAAGCCCTAAAAAGCCCTGGAGAGGTTCTGGAACTCGGCAACATTTAGGAAGTGGGTCCAGCCAGTTAGGTGGTTTTGCCTGATGTCTCACACCTGTGTGGTCCCTGACTCAGCCCCCACCCAGAGCTGTAGATGGGGCTTTTGGCGTCTGGGAGAGAAGACTGGAGGAGGAACCGAAGTCAGGCGGGGACAAACAGGGCTGGAGAGGGGGAAGGGCTCCATAGGACACATAACAGAAGCAGAATCGCCAGGACTTGGGGACCAGGTGGATTTAAGTAAGGGTTAAGGAGATTTCCAGGTTGGGGCACCAGGTGAAAGGTAATTTCCTTAGCCGGGGTAAAAGGTAAAAGAAGAGCGAATGCAGGTGTGATTGCTGAAACAGAAGGCCTGCGGGGGGGGTGGAGGCCCAGAGCTGGAAACTGAGGCCTAGAGTTGGGGTGAGTCGGGGGGAGTCCCTGCCAAGCCAGAGAAACCTCGCTCAGAGGCGTCCTTCTGAGACAGGGTGACCACAGGGCCCAGTCCTGGTTTGCACCCGCTGTCCTAGAGTCTGGTTTATGTTTATTGCTCTGCGGAGCCCCTTCTACACTCTCAGAGTGTCCTCCTTTGGATCACAGCTGATGGGGTCGCTCTACTCCGGAGAGCCTGCGGGACAGGGAAAGACAAAGGGACTCAGGCTCCTTTCAGCCACTGGCTTCTTACCACCTCCTCATCCTCCTGCCTCCCACCCTCCATGCCTGCCTTAGACACCTATATTTTCTCTTTGCTCTGCCTTCCTCTTGGCCACTTCCCAGGGAGAAAACTCATCCCCACCCCCACAGACCATCTGGGTTACCCCAAGTCACAACTGCAGGCGCTGAAGGAAGAGCAAGGCCAAGGGCCAGCTGCTCAGGTCCTTGGGTGGAAACGGGCTCAGCTGGGCTAGGGGCGGTTCTGGTTATGGAGTCAGGACTGGAGGGCCGGGCCTCCCAGTCACTTTCCTGCTTTGCTATCTTGGAGCCGGGCCCTTCTGCTCTTGGAGTTGCCCCTGCTGTCCTTTGCAAAAGATGGAACAGGTGACCTGAAATCTCTGCACTGCGAAGTTGTTATCTTCCCTGGCGCCACCGCTCACGGGGTTCAGGTCACACGATGTGGGAGGTCAGTCCCCTGGAAGAGAGGGCTTGCATGCACGTGTGTGGGGCTCTCCCTGGCTTGGGAGGCTTAAGACTAGAGTCCGTGGAGCCCTTTAAGGACCCACCTAAGGGCTAAGGCCTGCTTCTCCGCGGCCCGCAGACCCTCGGCAGGCGTGCACGGGTCCCTGCTCACCTGCAGGAGGCGCCGCAGACACACGGAGGGCCAAGGAGGTCCTCCCGCAGCGCCGCCCTGCTGAAGACACCGCGGCTTCTGGGAAGGGCTTCTTCCCACGAGGAGCTCCTGCGCGGGAGCCACGTGGGGTCGCAAGGAGGAGGCGCGGACAGCAAAAAAGGAAGAGCCCCTTAAGGGAATGGGAAAGAGGACCATGAGAGCGAGACCTGAAGCTCCGGTCCCCAGCTCGAACCTCGGTCGGCTCACGCGGAGAACCGGAGCGGGTGTGCGTGGCGTGCTGTGTGTGTGCCGGAGTCCCCCGGCCCATGGGACTCGGGAGAATCGGTTACAGGGCGCTGGGAGCTCGCAAGTGTCCCTTAGTGGGGGCTCAGGGGGCGAGTACCGGGGAAGGCGGTAGGTTTTGTAGTCAAACCGGGGTACAAGCCGAGCTGCCACTTGACCTCTCTGAGCCTCAGTCTGCTCATCAGTAAAATGGGGTTAACGAGGCGGCCTCGTCGTGTGAAGCCGGAGGTGATGGAGGCCAGGGAGGCCGAGAGCGCAGCTGCCCTATTCCGGGCAGAAGCTTCGGGAAGCCGAGCAGGACCGGGGCGGGGTAGGCTGCGGCGGCACGAGGGGGCGAGGAGAGGCGCGGCTCCCGGAGAGGAAAGGGGGTCCAGACGCACTCGGTGTGATAGAGGAGGCTGTCCCCCGCCCCGGAGATGCCGCCGAGAGTTTTCCTATTCGTTCTGGGCGCCCGCCTGGGTCCTCGGCCCTGAGCTGTCACCTGGACGCCCGGGGAGGGGGCCTGGCGCGCCCCCTCCGGGCGGAGAGGCGGGACGTGGCGGCGGGCGCGGGCCGGGGGGGGTGGGGCGAGGGCCGGGGGGCGGGGGCAGGCGCCCCGCTGGGAGGCCGGCCACGTGACTCCCGCTGCCCGGGTCGGGCCGCCAGGCGGGGAGCGCCGCGGCGGCCCCAGGAGGTGGCGGCGGGCGCGCGAGCCCGGGCCGCGCGGGACTGGCCGTCGGGGGTCCCGGGACGGCGGCCCCGGGGGCTCCCATGCCATGGAGAAGCTGGCGGCCGGGCTGGCCGGCCTGCGCTGGAGCATGGGCGCCTTCCCGCTCGACCTAATCGTCAGCCGCTGCCGCCTGCCCACGCTCGCCTGCCTCGGGCCAGGTACCGGGGCGCTGGGAAGGGCGGCCGGGGGGTCCGCGGGGACATCGGAGACTCTCCGGACAGGTGCGGGGGAGGGAACCGTGAGGATGTGGCCCCTGCCCTCCCGCTCCCGGCGCCGGTCCCGCGCAGCTCCGGGTGCGCCTTCCCTGGAGACCGGGAGCCCGAGAGCCGAGGGTCCGCCGCCTTCTGGGCCCCGCGCACGGGCACCGGGACAGAAACCCAGGACAGGCACTGAGGCCGGGCCGGGACAGAGTTTTCTGGGCCAGATAGAACCCGAAGCGTGGCGGAGGCCCCGTGCCCGCCCCGTCGGTGCATCCCTTTCGCTGCTGCTCTCAGACCCCCCGCCCGGGCCGCGCCCCCTCTGTCCCTTTGTCTCCCGTCTCTCACCTCTATCCTCCTGCATCCCTTGGGCCTCGGTCTCTGTCTTCCCACCGCCGCCGCCCCCAGCCCTGCTTGGCCCCTCTTGGGTCCCTTCTTGCACCTTCCTTTCGTGTCCTGGGGAGCTGTGTGCGGCCCCAGGCGGGCAGGCCACCTGGGGGAGAGACCCGAATGATTGGCCCTCCCGCCGGGCGTGCCCCTGGGTCCCCGGCCCTCCCCCACGTCTTGCTCCACTTCCCAGAGGCCCGGGTGCTCCGCTGATGGGACTGTGTGTGGGGGCCCGAAAGGGGACTCCTGGAGGCTGCACGGAATGAGGGGACCGTTTGGAGGAAGGGGAGCTGCTCGGCTGGAGGAGGGGCGGGAGCCGGGGCTGGCAGCCAGGCCGGGGGTTTTGTGTGTGAGAAGAATAGGGGTTTGGCCCGCGTTGGCACACTCGCTTCCCTGAATGCTAATGGGGCCCGCGGCCACAGGCTCCTCTCCTCTCCATGGGGCCCGCAGCCCCTCCTCCGACCCGCAGCCGCAAGGAGTAGGCACTGTGAGCATCAGCCTGTTTCTTGGGCGCGCTCCGTGGCGGCATCGGGGCTGGGGCCGTCGCCGTTGGACAGAGGTGCTCAGCAGCCCAAAGTCTTGTTCTCTGGGTCATCAACGTGTGATCCCGAGACCCTCCGTGTCAGCATCAAGGCTGTATGTGTCTGCCTGTGAATGGGCTAAGCGGGCCCTCGGTTCTGCCTGGCCACTTCCCACACATCCTCTTTGGCACAACTCCCTCCTGGGGGTCTTTTCTGAGCTCCCCAGTCTGGGCAGGCCTCTTTGGGACTCCCATGACCCCTCTGGCACCCTTGCCTTGAGTCCTGTACTCTGGTTGTCATAGTTTATTGTCCTAAGGCTGGGCTGCAGCCTCCTGGAAGGAAGACATCCTACCGAGTAAAGATTATGGACTTACCCAATGGATAAGTGAATGGTCTGGGTGTCTGTGACTGTGGTGGCTGTCGCTGTGGTCACCATGAGTGTGACTATGTGAACAAAAGTGTGTCTTGAAGTCTTAAAGGTCCTTGAATGTCTATGCATTTGGGAAAGTCCCCTTTGTGGGGCTGTGGGACTGAGTTGTGTCAGTGGGGTGACGAGCTCCTGTCACTGGCCCAGGTGGCTGCACTGGCTCAACTGTTGGGGACCACGACCCATGGCTGCTGGTGTGTGCCCTGTGTGGCTGTGGCCCGTGTCCCTGTGGAAGGGGGGTGGGGGTGGCTGGGGCTTAGGAGAGCTTTCTCTGCCCCAGGAGGGGAGGGGTTGGGGAGGAAGGCTCAGACACCCACCAACACACCCTCCCCCAAGGACCTGAACACATCCTCCGTTCCGCGCCCCCCCATGTCCGGAGCCCTCTGGCATCAGGATCAACCACTTCCCATTTGGTTGGGTGGTAGCAGTTTAGTAAGTTGTGTCTGAGAAGGCTGGGAAGGAGGCATCCCCCACCCCCTCTCTGCCCACCAGCTGCAGCCAGGAGACCGCTCCACGGGCCTCCTGGAAGCTGGGCCAGCCCCTCTGGCTCCCCTGGAAACCGTTGCTGGGATTGGAGCCTCCTGGGCCCAGGCCCCTCCCAACACCTCTGCCCCAGTGCAGCTCTCCCCAGAACTAGGTCCCCCCTCGAAGTACCCCCCCCAACCTCATCACTGTGTTCCAGAGCCTGGGAGGGTGAAGGGCTGACAAAGGGAGAGCCAAGAAACAGCCTCTCTGAGAGAGGCCAGCAGGTATCTGAGACGCTCCTCTCTCTCCTTTGAGGTCCCCTTAGTGTTGGAGGCTCCTGGGGCAGTGGGTGAAAAGGAGCTGCCCATGGGAGAGGCAGGAATCCGTTCCTCTAAGTCCTGCTCTTCTGACTCGAGTGATGGTATGGCTCTGGGGGAGCCCTCAGCTGGGACCCACAGCAGACAGCCCTGTCTCAGCCCTGTCTGTGCTTCCAACAAGACCCTCCTCACCTGGCTTGGGCACTGACTAGGGGGCTGAGAATCCTGCTGGTGGGCCCGTGGGCCAGCTCTAGTGTCTGCTGCTCCGTAAGTCCCCACTCTGCCCCCAGCTAGTTTGCTGCTCCCTTCTGGGAGTGCCCAGACACTCTCCCTCAACATCAAAGGTGGTCTGTTGTCTCAGTTCCTCACAGGTCTAAGTGCTCCTGGAGGGCAGGGCTGGCTCATCTGCTGGGAGGGGCTCCTCCCACTTCCCCCCTCGCCAGGGCCCCATGTGGCACTGGACCTGGGACAGCTGGTAAAGGACTCAGGGCTATGGCTGGGTTGGTTGCTGGGGCCCTGTCAGGAGACGGAGCTGGGGGCCCTGGGAGACGGGGCATGACTCATAGCCCTGAGGCCACAGCTGGCAAACTGCCTGTCCCCTGAGCATTGACCTAGACAGGATCATGGGGAGCTGTCCCCAGTCAGGGTCGTCAGGAAGAAGTGCGTCTTCTTACTCTCTCTGCCCGTCCTGATGTTGGCTTTACCTTTCTTTCCTCTTCACCCCTTGTCTCCCAGGGGAGTATGCCGAGGGTGTCAGTGAGAGAGATATCCTGCTCATTCACTCCTGCCGCCAGTGGACAACCGTGACAGCCCATACTCTGGAGGAGGGCCACTACGTCATCGGACCCAAGATTGACATCCCACTGCAGTACCCAGGTGTGCCCATCCAGGGACAGATGACCTAGAGCCACTGGGGGGTGGAGGCAGGAGGGTAGGGGGATGGGGCTTGGGAGAAGCTGTTGCTGATCCCCCTTTGCTTGGAGTCACAGGGCAGAGCGAGGGCCTGGCTGGAACGGGGCAGTTAGGGTCCAGTGGTTTTCATACTGTTCTCGGGAGTCCTGGTTTTCTTGTTGCAAACCTTTGAGTCACATTTTATTTGAAAATAGATTTTAAATGACTGATTAAAAAAATACCCACACTCTCAAATTGCTGTGAATCAAATCTTAACCCCAGTGAGCGATGTGGGGTGTGTACCGCGAGCCGCCTCATGAAGCCTCTTTTGTACAGACCCTCGGAGAGATTGTGGCCAGGATCTTCTCAGTAGCGTGTAACCGGAGTGCTTCAGAAACGAAGGGATGCCTGGCCTGATTATCTGCTGCCTCTGGCCACTATAATCCTGATCTTCCCAAATTTTTTTTTTTTTTATTTATTCGACAGAGAGAGATCACAAGTAGGAAGAGAGGCAGGCAGAGAGAGAGAGGAGGAAGCAGGCTCCCCACCAAGGAAAGAGCCCGACGCGGGGCTCGATCCCAGGACCCCGGGATCATGACCTGAGCCCAAGGCAGAGGCTTTAACCCTCTGAGCCACCCAGGCGCCCCTGATCTTCCCAATTTTTGTGTTAAATTCATTGCTTTCATTGATTGACTTTATAAGTGTTAAAATTTTAGGCTTTTAAGATTATGCTCATGAACTACTTTTGTCTTTTATATATATGATATTGATATCCTCCATCAGATTTTGTTTGAAAAAAGGATTCTGCTGGGAAAGGAAAGCATCGCCCTTGTATTTTACACACGATAAAACGGAGGGTTTAAGAGGGAAGTGACTTGCCCAGGGTCACCTGGCTAGCGGGCAGCAGAGTGTGGGCTAGAACCCAGGAAGATTTGCTCCTGGGCTGGTGCTTCCTTGCACCACCCTGGCAATGCAGGGTCATCGTCACCTGGGTGGGAAGGATGGGAATCTGGCCCCCTCCCAGTGAAGCCCCTGTGGGAGCCCACGATCTCACAGATCCTGTGTGTTAAGCCCATGGCTGCCTTCCAGACACTGAGCTGAGCATTTCCTCATTTTATCCTCATGGTCACCCTGTGAGAAAGTCTTATTCCATTTTAAACTCACATGAGGCTCCAGGAGCTTGCCCCCCACCCCTAGCCCTTCCTGGGTCTCCTCTGAACCAGGGAGATAGGACTAAGACAAAGGCTTCTGCTCTTTACAACAACCCTGAGAAGTTGGTAACCTTCAGAGCCCTCACATCCCATTTAAAAAATGAGAAAACTCTCTCAAGTGTCTTTCTGACCTGGGGTTCTGTCCTGAGCCCTTGAAAAGGCCTGCTTAGAAGCTAGAAACTTCCCAGGCTCGGGATCTATCTGATGTTCGTCTAGGAAGAGGTCCCCGGTCGTCTTCTTGAGAGAAAAAACAAAAATTGGAAAAAGCCCTCACTATCAGAAGAGTGAATTTACTGTCCTATTTCATTTGTGTGATTAAAAATCTGGGAAACCAAGGCACAGCCTCCTAGGGAAGAGGCTTCTAGTGTGGGAGGCTTCTAGCCCTTCCCCTATGTCTTTTGGTGCTTCTGAGTGCATGTGGACGGTGTGGTCATGGGGTGACAGCTGGCCTGCAGGAGAGGCACAACTCCATCAGCATCTTTCCAGTGGGTGGCTCAGTGGGGGAGGGGAGGCCAGGCCCCTTAGGAGCAGGCGGAGTAATGAGGAAGCTGAGTGCACAGCCCAGTTCCTCCTAATGAATTAATAATGGGCTGGGCTGGGGCAGTGGCTGTGGACCTGGGAGGGGCAGGAGGGGTGGTGGCAGGGAGGGGAGGGCAGCCCAGCATGGGGGGAGTCAGGGGGAACCTGGCTGCTTTGAGGTAGCCCCCGCTTCGAAGCTGGGTGGCTCTGGTCAGCACTCTGGGAGCTAAGCCGTATGCTTCCATTTCACAGATGGGAAAACTGAAGCCTACAGAGATTAAATTGTTTGCCTAAGGTCACACAGCTGGTTGGTGCCAGGGATGGGATACAACCAGGTCTGTCCGCCCCCAAGTGTGTGCATTTACCCATCATTATTGGAACGGCTGCCAGGCTCGGGTGCTGGGAGGAGGGGGAGACGAGCAGGGCTGCTTTGGGCTGGATGGGGCGCTGGGCAGCCGCATGCATGTGTTCTAGGAGGGGAGGGCAGGGAGCAGGGGCAGGCTTGCGGGGGTGGGGGTGGTAGAGGGGCAGGTCCCTGGGCCTGAGGGGCCTGCAGGGGGGGCGGGGCGTCTCAGGCAGGGGAAGGCTGGAGAGGAGGCTGCAGGGGGAGTAAAGGCTTCCAGGGGCTAGCGCCTGAGTCCCGGGAGGGCTCCCTTCCTTCCTTCCTCCTGAAGTAATGACCGGTGCCGGGCCCAGGCTGCGGTGGAGGGTGGGGGGGTGCTGGCTACCATGGTTACATCGATCCACCAGCCACATCCTCCCCAGGCTGCAGCCCTGACTGGGCTCCAGCTCTCACCACAGGGGGCAGTGGGCATTTGGCCCCACATGGCTGCTTGGGGTGGGGAGGCTTGTGTGTGTGTGTGGGGGGATGGAGTCCCAGTGAGGGAGGGGCAGCACTCCCCCAACTCCCACCACCTGACCCCTGACCTTCTTTGCCGGGCCGGTCCCCACGACACCCCTGCTGCCCTCAAGGGCTGTGGCACATCTTGGGAGAGCCTCAGAGTGGTTAGGGCAGGACTCCCTTCCCAGCTTTCTCCTGGGCACTCACCCTTCTCTTTCTCCGCTCTCCCTTCTTTCCTGCTTCTAGATGCTCACGGACTCTGTGCTTGGCCCTCTGTGCTTCCTACCCAGCACTGGGGAGGTCTGGGATTCCGGCTGGGTTTTGGGGAATCCAGGATCCCCCACACTGTACACAGAATGGTGTTTGTGTTCGTGCCAGGAGTACAGCTGTGGGCATTTTTCTGCGAAGAGGGTTCCCAGGGGGTTAAGATCTCTGCTCTTCCTCTTTGAGCCGTCTTCCCTCCTCCCGTGGGCTGGTGACCTTCAGTCTGTACTTCTGACCCGGAGTCCCCAAGCCCTGCCCCGGAATGCTCACCGCACCCCCCAACACCCCTGGAGGGCCTCCCTTGGTCCCAGGACTGGCTCCGCCCCACAACATGTCACTTCCCGGTTCCCGGTTTCAGGTAGCAGCTCTGCCAGCTCCATTTTTTTTTTTCTTTTTCTTTCCTGTATTTCAAGTTGTGACTTAAATTTCAGTTTACATACAGTATAATACTAATTTCAGGCGTAGTATTTAGGGATTCATCGCTTACATACAACCCCTGGTGCTCAGGACAAGTGTCCTCCTTAATCCCCGTCACCTGTCTGACCCATTCCCTGCCCACCTCCCTCCAGCAAGCCTCCGTTTGTTGTCTGGCATGAAGCGTCTGTTTTGCCAGCTCCGTTTGTGCTGCGGCTGGTGGCCCGAGTCCTTTCCTCCCCTGCCTCCTCCTCATCCACCACCAGTCTTCCTTCTGCAGACCTCGATGGAGTCTGCTTGATTTCGCTCTTCCCCCAGCTGCTGTCCCGGCCCCCCTGCAGCACGGACACTGGCTGGTTTACGTGACCGGCTGCCCCACTTTATTTACAGAGCTCAACTTGGATCTTGGCATTTCCTTGCTCAAAACACTATAATTGCTTTCATTTATTTTTCTTCCTTCCTTTTCTTTCTTTCCTTCTTTTTGTTCCTTCCTTTCCTTCCTTCCTTCCCTTCCTTCCTTTCGGAGGCTCAGATGACCCTTTATCGAAATACTTTCCTTTCTGGTTCTTAGTTAGTGGCGTATTCTCCTGCACCCCTGTTGTTGCCATCTATGATGTCACAAAGGTGGCAACCATCAACATTGCCACCTACAGACTGGGCAGATCCCAGGATCTCTTAAATGGTTCCAGAGAGTTCTCTGGCTAAAGACGTGTGCCACTTCTGTGAGGCAGTGTTGACAACTCCTCAAAAGTGATGTCTCCACTGTGATTCTGGTCATTCTGCTTCTGTCTCTTCGCGGTTCATTGAGGACTTTGATGATCAGAGCAGAGGCACGAGTTCAATCTGGGCCTTTCCATCCTGAACGGTCAGTGTCACTGTCTTCCTCACCACCGGCCTGTGGGCGAAGTCCTCACTCACCTTGTTTGGAGACAGAACCAGGGGCCCATCTTGTGGGCCCAGCACACGTGGCCCCAACTTCCCCACTGGTGCCCTTCAGATATAAAACTTTGATCTCATTGGGGTTGAACTTAGGCCAAAAAGCCAAGAGCTCATTTTTTCCTGAGTGGAATCCTTCCGCCTTAATCTGGCATTCAGAGCTCTTCATCACGTGGGTGCTACGTCCCCTGCTGTCTTCCCCTTAAGTCCAGGCCACAGGGACTCCCCGCATCGGGCAGCAGTCTGCCCTGGCGACTTGGTCTGGTTCATGCCAGCCCTTCTGTGTGCGTGGTCTGTTCCGTTAAACTCTTCTCATTCCCAAGCTCCCCTCGGGCTGCCAGGCAGGTTGCCTCTAATAAGTCCGTGGTCCTCTGGCTCTCTAGTTCCAGGTCCCCACTCGCCAGCCCTGGGTGCTCACTGTCACGCCCACTCTGTCAGAGTCCCTAGGTTTGCACCCTCTGTCGGGTCTAGCCCAACGTCTGGCGCACAGAGGGTGCTCCATAGCTGTTGGTAGAACAAATACATGCTTGGGCCGTGATGGCAGCAACCCCCAGGAAGACTGTGGAAGCTAAAGAGCCACCTCGTCTCCCCTTGGCCTATTGTCCCCTCACCCGAGATCCCCCTCTGTCTGTGGAAGGTCTGAGAAGAGGTCATCTGTCTGCATGTCTGGGAGTTTCACAGCCTGTCTTTGTGCTCAAGTAGGTGGGCACATAACACGTGTGTGGCCAGTGAGGTGTGACCGTTTACACAAGGCTGTCGGCTTTATGGATTAGCCTCCTCCTTTGAAAGTCCGTGTCTACTGGGGGCCTCCGCCGAGCCAGCCAAAGCCGCTCTGGACTTCAGGCTTGGAAGGCCTCCTCTGCGGGAGGGGATTTTGCTGGGCTCAGTTCAGAGGCCTCTGGGACAGTGCGGCTGGATGTTGGACCAGGGCAGGGTCTGGGAACAGAGCTGGGGCCTGAGCAGTGATTCTGGGGCCTCCAAGGCCTACGGCTGAGCCCCTGGTCTGCCCAGTGCAGCGGTGTGCATGCATTGGCCACCCAAGGTACTGGATGCCAGATCGAGACAGGGCCCCAAATTTCCTGCTCCAGCACCCTC
Organism: Enhydra lutris kenyoni; assembly: GCF_002288905.1. Classification (NCBI taxonomy): domain Eukaryota; kingdom Metazoa; phylum Chordata; class Mammalia; order Carnivora; family Mustelidae; genus Enhydra; species Enhydra lutris. The sequence goes on along the minus strand of NW_019154119.1, from coordinate 2,602,206 downwards.
AGATGAGGGCTCAGAGAAGGGAAGGGACTCGTCTAGGGTCAGAGCAAGTCAGAGTGGAGCTGGGACAAAGCCAGAAGCCAGCGTCTCCAGTGCCACAGTGATGCTGGGCTAGAGGCCAGCTCTGTGTGCAAGTGCTCTGCTGCCTCTCTGCATTTGGATTTCTCTGGGCGGGCAGCCGCTAACCTCCTCACCCACCCGCAAGCCCTCCCTGGGGTGCTAGATGCTAAGTCTGTGCTCGCGTTCGCCCTTGAGCCTGCTGACCAGCATCTCCCGCCTCCTGCTAGTGCAAAGCTGCCTTCTTGCCTGCTGGAGTTCCAGCGGGACTGGCTGAGATGAGTGTGGCAGGAAGGGACTAGCAGGCAGGCCTGCCCTAGCAGCCTGTGTTCTCCTTTGCAGGAAAGTTCAAGCTCCTGGAGCAGGCCCGGGATGTGCGGGAGCCAGTGAGGTACTTCAGCAGCGTGGAGGAGGTGGCCAGCGTCTTCCCTGACCGCATCTTTGTGATGGAAGCCATCACCTTCAGTGTCAAGGTCAGTCCTTGCCACACCAGGCAGGGTGCCCCGACGCTGGTTGGAGGGTTGCCCTTAGGCAGAAGGTGTCAGTGTGGCTCCTGGCAGTTCCTTGACAGCATTTGGCCTGATAGGACCGTATCAGGAGAGCTAGGTGAATGACCCTGGCCTGCAGAACTTTCTGGAAAGGGGGTGAGGCAGGAGTAAGTGTGTGTGAAGCATCATGCCCTGACTTGGAGGCCTTCAGGGCAGCCTGTTCTAGCATCCACTGCTGTAGGGGTAGTGGTTGTTGGGGGGGGTGAGGGGGACACAGTAGTGACAGTCCCCCGCTTGTGTACAGATCACCCTTTACTGTTTACCAACCCTTATCCGTCAACTCATTTCTCTTCACAGTAGTCTTGTTGAGTGAGTGGATGGAGCATTATTACTGCCCAAATTGTAAAGATAACGATAATACAAGTTCTCATTTATTGGATATTTCCCCAGTATGTCACTTTACATACAGCAGACCTTTCAAGTGAGTTACTATGGGAGGCAGTGAAGGCCCCAGAGGTAGCTCATTCAAGGCTGCACAGCTGCTCTGGGGCCTCTCCAGGAGGGAAGGCGCATCCCCGACCCCCCAGTCCAGTGGTCTTGATCAGGTTTCAGCCCGGAGAATGCTCGCTCCGCAAAGGGCGGCTTTCCCTGGGGCTCTGGCTAAGGCCTCCCCGCGTCTCTGGGCTCCGCAGGTGGTGTCGGGCGAATTCAGCGAGGACAGCGAGGTGTACAACTTCACGCTGCACGCGGGCGACGAGCTCACCCTCATGGGCCAGGCGGAGATCCTGTGCGCCAAGACCACCAAGGAGCGCTCGCGCTTCACCACGCTGCTGCGCAAGCTGGGCCGGGCCGGGGCGCTGGCCGGGGTGGGCGGCGGCGGCGGTGGCCCCGGGGGTGCGGGGGCCACGGGCGGCAGCACCAGGGCCATCAAGGGCAAGATGCCCTGCCTCATCTGCATGAACCACCGCACCAACGAGAGCCTGAGCCTGCCCTTCCAGTGCCAGGGCCGCTTCAGCACGCGCAGCCCGCTCGAGCTGCAGATGCAGGAGGGAGAGCACACCGTGCGCGCCATCATCGAGCGCGTGCGGCTCCCGGTGAACGTGCTGGTGCCCAGCCGGCCGCCGCGCACCCCCTACGACCTGCACCCGGTGAGGGAGGGCCACTGCTACAAGCTGGTCAGCATCATCTCCAAGACCGTGGTGCTGGGGCTGGCGCTGCGCCGCGAGGGCCCGGCGCCGCTGCACTTCCTGCTGCTCACCGACACGCCGCGCTTCGCGCTGCCGCAGGGCCTGCTGGCCGGGGACCCGCGGGTGGAGCGCCTGGTGCGCGACAGCGCCTCCTACTGCCGCGAGCGCTTTGACCCCGACGAGTACTCCACGGCCGTGCGCGAGGCCCCAGCCGAACTCACCGACGACTGCGCCAGCCCGCGCCGCGCGCGCCTCTGCCTGCCCGCGCCCCCGCGCGCCCCACCCCTTGCGCGCGCCCCCGGCCCGCCCGGCGACGGCGACCAGGAGTACGTGAGCCCGGACTGGGCTGGCGCCCGGGATCCCGCCGCTCCGCCCACGGAGATCCCCTACGAGGAGCTGTGGACGCACCAGGCTGCCGAAGGCCTCTCTGAGGGCCGGATGCGGCCCGCCCCGGGGCCCGACCTTATCTCCTTCGCGGCCCCGGGGCCATCCCGCCTGGAGCCTGAGGCACCGCCGCCTCCCGTCCCCCCCAAGTCCGAGGCGGTGAGTGGCCGCGATGTAGGCGGGAAGGGTGGGAGGCAAGGAGCCGAGCTGGGGGCTCGCTCTCCTGGGGGGACGGAGGTGGCCAGCCAGAGGCAAGTTCTCCTGAGCCCCAGGCTCCAGCCCCTGGAGTGTGTGACGGGATGGGGGGTGGGCAGGAGAAGGGGAGAAGAACAAGGGGAAAGACATAGGAGCATATTTGTAGTAAAGGATGCTAGAGACTGTGGCACTGGAAATTCTGGAGACAAAGATGCTAGTAGGTCTCTAGCTTGAAAGAATTTGGGATGGGCCCTGAAGGTCCCACAGAACAGGAATCCTTTAAGTTGTCCAGTGAAAAGACTGGTCCCATGATGGAATAAATTTAGAAATATGTAGTGATGATTCCTAGCTCACCCCCTCCTCACTTTGGAGCCACAGAACTTTGGTTTATTAAAGGCTCTGAGAAGTCCTGCACCAAGGAACCCTGTTTATGCCTAATGCAGAACTTCCCAACCATACTTGTCCACAGAAATGGACTATAGCTATTAACAGCCCTGAGAGTCCACTTTGAGTATTTGACCTATAAAAAAGGGGTACAGATGGCAGATACTTGTCTTTCCCTTTCTTCTCCCTGTCAATACCACTTTCCTTTCCTTTTTTTTTTTTTTTTAAAGATTTTATTTATTTATTTGACAGCAGAGATCACAAGTAGGCAGAGAGACAGGCAGAGAGAGAGGGGGAAGCAGGCTTCCCACCAAGCAGAGAGCCCGATGCGGGGCTCGATCCCAGGACCCTGGGATCATGAGCCGAGCCGAAGGCAGAGGCTTCAACCTGCTAAACCACCCAGGCGCGCCCCACTTTCCTTTTCCTTAAGGGACTAGGTTGACTAACCTGTTTTGATCTACTTCTGTATTCTCTTACACTCACGATGGATTTCCAAGGCCGTGGGAGATGGTGTATGTGGGCTCTCTCAGAGTGACACAGGCTGGAGAGGCTACCAGGGGTGGGGTGGGTGAGTAGTTGGAGGTAAGGCAAAGGCAGTCTCGTGGCAAAGTGTCAGGCCCAGACACCCTTCTCGCCCAGCTGCTTGGGAAAGGGAGGATTAGGAGAGTCCACTGCTTGGGACAGGGCGTGGAGTCATGGCCTTCTGCTTGCAGGTGAAGGAGGAGTGCCGCCTGCTCAATGCCCCCCCTGTGCCTCCCCGGGGTGGCAATGGTAGCGGCCGGCTCTCGGGCAGCCCCCCGGTGCCCCCGAGGTTCCCCAAGCTGCAGCCTGTCCACTCACCTAGCTCCAGCCTCTCCTACTACTCATCTGGCCTCCAGGATGGGTGAGCCCCTGCCTTCTCTTGGTGCTGGGTCCTCCTGAGGGGGACTGAGGAGGGGAAGGGCCGGGAGAGGGGAGCCAGAGCCAAGGGAGGAAGAGTCCAGGCCTGCCGCTCAGGGCGGATGGGCTGCTGCTTTTCTTTCCACCTTCCTGCTTCAGCTTGTTCCTGACGAGTGGATGGGGCCCTGCTCAGGTTCCCTCCAGCCTGGGATCGGCCACAGGGACTGCTCCTTGTTCTATTAAAGTGTTTATGTAATTCAGTTTAGTCTAATTTTTCCTGGGGTGGGAGAGGCTGGAAGACAGACATGGGCAGTCCCGGGGTGTGGGGGGGGGGTCTTGGGCCTTGGGGGCTGGGGCGCGAGCAGGCATTCCTGAGATCCGAGTGGCAGTCTCTGGCCCGGCAGAGCGGTGTGCTGTGTCCTAGGAGCCTGTGGCGTTTCCCTCTTGCACTGGCTTACCTTTCCGCGTGTGTCTCGCTCTCTGCCCACAGGACAGGTTCCCGCAGCGGCAGCGGCTCTCCGTCCCCGGACGCCTACTCCCTTTATTGCTACCCGTGCACCTGGGGAGACTGCAAGGCGGGCGACTCGTCCAGCCGCCCACCCCCGGGACCCCCGCCCTCGACCACGCAGCCCAGCCAGGCTGCCCGGGCCCTTGCAGAGCCTCTGAGCAGTCGAGCCACCTCCTTCCTGGGGGCTGACCCCCCCGTTCAGGCGTACCACAGCTGCCCGCCTCTGCTCAAGCCCTCTCACCCCCAGAAACGCTTTGCTCCATTCGGAGCTCTCAACCCCTTTTCGGGGCCTGTCTACTCCTCAGGCCCTTCAGCGGCCTCCTCTTCTGGGCCCACCACCAACTCGGGTCCCCTGGCTACCTCCAGCCCTGCCTTTTCTCCAGGCCCAGGATCCCCAGGCCAGGCCTATTCAGCTGCTCCCCCCTCGTGCCCCACCTCGTCGTCCTCTTCCTCTGAGTGGCAGGAGCCAGCCCAGGAGTCCTTTGATCCCTTCGAGCTGCGCCAGGGCAGTTCCCCAGAGCCCGAGCTGTTGCGCTGTCAGGAGCCCAGAGCGGTGGGGGCTCCCTGTCTTTTGCCACTTGGACCCCCCAAGGCCTTTGAACCGGAAGGTTTGGTGCTGCGGCAGGTCCCCACCCCGCTGTCACCGGTGGGCCTGCAGGGGCCTGAGGCAGGCGGAGCACGGCTCCTTCTGCCCCAGGGGCGCCTGGAAGGGCCTCCTGCCAGTCCCCGGGAGGGGGCTGCAGGCTGGGGAGGCCGGGATGCTTCCTCCTGGCAGCCCCCTGCTGACCTGTCTGCGCTCTCCCTGGAAGAAGTCTCTCGAAGTCTGCGTTTCATCGGTCTCTCGGAGGACGTGGTGAGCTTCTTTGCCCGAGAACGCATTGATGGCAGCATCTTCGTGCAGCTCAGCGAGGACATCCTGGCCGATGACTTCCATCTCACGAAGCTGCAGGTCAAGAAGATCATGCAGTTCATCAAAGGCTGGCGACCCAAGATCTGAGCGTCCCGGCTCGCGGCCGCACAGCTGGGGACGCTGGCGTGGAGGCCACGGGGGTTAGCCACGGGTCCGCGGGGGGGGACAGTGGGCCCAGAGCAGGTCCTCCTGTAAGGAGAGTCCGTGCCAAGACTGAGGCAGCCAGGCGGCCCCTCTGAGGGAATCCAGGGGAGACACACTAGGAAATGGGGGCATCTGGCCTTTGTGCTGAGAGGCACCGGTGTGTAGCTGGGCCCGGGGACACATTGCTGGGATTCCCACGGTGGCAGGGTGGGGTGTCCGAAGCTGGCCGGCATGGTGACCTGACATCCTCCCCCGCCCTTGTGGAGAGCGTCAGACATCTTGCACTTCTCAAGCTTGTAGGTTCAGGTTAGAGACAAGGGCAGACGGGCCATCATTTAAGCACAAATTCCCCAAGTGCCCCCCTCCCCCACCGTGCTCTGTGGGCTTTTGGCCTTGGTCGCCCCAGAGTCTGGGGGCCCTTCCTTTCCCCTTGTGTGAACTCGGGCCCTGGCCCCGAGCACAGGTGTGTCAAGCCTGTGCCGCTGTGCCTCAAGGCTCTGGCTCAGGGCGCCGGTTGGCGGGGAGGACTCCGGAAGAGCACAGCTCTGCCGCTGACCCGCTCACCTAGCTAGGGAGGCCGATGTTCCAGACTTCTCTAGCGCCCCCGCTGCTGCCTTCCGTCCTGCGAGTTGGGTCCGGTCTGAGGTTCTCACTCCCCGGAGAAGCGGGTAGCTTGAGGTCAGCGGCTCCTGGATTGAAGCGGCAAGTGGCCTCCAAGCACTCCCACTTCTGCCCGGCTCCTGCCCCCCTCGCTGGACTCCTGCAAACATCTGGTGTCCTTCTCTGGTCTGTCACTGGCACAGGTGGGATGGTTGGGAAAGAGAAAGCACCGTGGTTTGGGAAAACCGGCTTTCTCCCTGCTCCTGGAGCCCAGGCCTCCTGCGCTTGTGCCTATGCCTGTCAGGTCTCTGGGGCCTGGATCCGGGCATGGCAATCTGCTGGCACCGGGAGCAGGCTGGCCGCTGTGTCCAACCATCCGGCCCCCCCCACCCCCCACTCTCCTGGTCCCCCTCCCCCCACCCTCGGGGCTGCACTAACTCTCCTCACGCCACTAGCGGCAGGCCCCAGCCGGACCAGCCTTCTCTTCTGCCTTACCTAGCCTACCTACCTAGATATTTATTTGCTCCATTTTCCTCTGAACTATAGTGAGGCCACGCTGGTGCTCGCGCCCCGAGCAGTCGCCTCCGCTCCGGGCCAAGGGGAGTCCGGAAGTAGAGCACACACGCTGTTGCTGAAGCATCGGGCTTCCCGGCCGATCACTCTGTGAATCCTCATGGACTTGTGAAATAAATGCTAGAGCACTGAACAGGAGTCAGGGGGCAACTCTGGGTGTTGACCCTCTTCCTCTGGAGGGCCCAGGGAACCGGCAGGTACAAGGCATGGGCCTCCAGGCAGGGGAGGACTTTGGAGTGGGGTGTGCACGTGGCCCACTCCTGGGTTCCCTTCCGAAAGCCCCTCCTCAGCCCCTCCCCTACAAGAACCTTCCATCTCCCACCAGCATTTCAACGGAATTCCTAGTGCTGCTGAGTGGAAAGCTCCCTGTCCTCAGCCCGGGCCCAAGTTTAAGTTCCTGCACTGACCAGATGCCCACCCGACGCCCTCCCAGAGCCCCCATTTAGAATCCCGTTAATGGCTCTGCGGAGAGCATCCGTTCCCTATTTCCTACTGGTCATCTGAAAATCCCAGCACACAGGTGGCTCGGGTTTTGGGTCTGGCTTCGAAGCACCCGTGAGTGGTCCGTGGAATCGGCGCGAGGCTCTCTGTCCACGCGTCCCAGCAAAGCTGGCGCCAGGGGTCGGCGAGGCGCCGGCACGTGGAGCAGAGGCAGGAGCAGTGGGTCACGGCGTGCTGGGACTTCGGTTCCGCACATGTGCAGCGTGGGCCCCTCCACCGGACTGGGCAGGAGCCCCGAGGCTGCTTCCACACAGTGGGGGCTGCTGCCGCCGGCACAGGAGCAGAGGGACTCCCCGGCCCAGAGGGCACCGGGAGGGCGGAGCGCCGGTGGGTTGGCTCAGCACTCCTCGAATAGCTCACCATGTGGTTTCTGGTGATCCATCCATCCCTCCGTGCTCCGGGCCAGCCAAGACGAGCAGGATCTACTGGCCGGGAAAATAGTCTCTCCTCTGCTTCACTCCAGTGTTAACATCCCGAGAGCACATGAGTTCCACTGTGAAAAGCACTGGGTGCCATGGTGCTACGAGGCATTACAGTTTGGGGAAGGAGGTCTCTTACACCCTGGCCTCCGAGCCTGTGGCACTTCGCCTGCTCCGTTCAGTCAGGCCTGTCTCCCACAGCAAGCGGAAGCCTGCTGGAGCGGGTCTATACAGCCAGGTTCCGAAGGCTTTAGTGTGTTAAGTCCCCCTTTATCATCACAGTCGCTCTCTCAAGGTGCTGCTAGAACTCTCCCACCACATTCACACCCCAAAAGCCCAGGGCTTTAGTCTAGATCCTTGAAGGGAGGGGCTTAACCCAGAAAGACAAAAGAAGAAAAAGGGAGGCAGAGAGGCTGTTAAGAGTTGGCTTTTATTGTTCTCGTGTACGTGGCTGGGTGCAGAACTGCCCGGGTCACCCCCGGCCACCCCCGGCCCTGGCGGAGCCGGCAGCAGGATGGCTCTGGAGACACCAGCCCTTGGGGTGGCTCACGGGCTCCTCCTGGCATGAAGTGCAAACATTCACAGCCAGACTTCACCGGGAGGGAGACTCGGTCCTAGCTGAAGGCACTTTAATCAGGGCACACACCCAGGGCCAGAGCTCGCCTGCCTTCTGGTGACGCCGACGCAGCCAGACGCCCCTCTGCCGGCAGCTGGGTGAGGGGCCGGGGAGGAGGGCCGAGGGCCCGCTCACTGGTAGAACTTCTTGTTAGGGCTGTTAGCGTGGTCGATGAGCAGCTGGCACGGGGTGAACGGTTTTCCGTAGGCGGCCTCATACCTCCTGAGCTGGTCCACTACCTTCTGAGCACCGTACAGATCCACGAAGCGGAAGGGCCCTAAAAGGAAAAACAGGACCTGCTGCAGGAGACAGGACGAGCTCTCGGACCGAACAAGCTGCCTGCCCAACCCGCAAGACCAACCTCCGAGACACGGGGGAAAGCCGAGCCCGAAGACCGCGCCGATGTCTCCCTCTGTGGGTGTGGCCAGGATCCCTTCCTGCAGGCACATGACCGCCTCGTTCACAAATCTGGTCACCAGGCGGTAGTGGATGTCTTCGTCAGAGGAGCTGCCGACAGGGAGACACTCAGGTAGATGAAGTACATGAAGCGTCCTGGGGAGGGACGCAGGAGCTGCGGCTGCAGAAGCGAATGGCGCTCCCAGGGCCAGCCAGTCCGCAGCTCGCAATGGTGCAGGGACGAGCCCGCGGGAGGCCAGCTCTGCTCCTGGAAAAGGTGGCTCAGAGCTCTTTGGCCTAAGTAACCAGAGGCTGGCAGCTAGCGCAGGGCTGGGCAGAGCAGACAGAATCTCCTGCCACCAGCAGCTGTCAGTTACGAATGACAGAGAGGGTCTGGCGGGGTGAGGGCCCAGGATGCCAGGTTTTCTAGTTGCCCTCTAGACCTTCAGAGGGAAGGCTGGAGCAGGGGTCTTTCCAAGGCTCAGCTGTAGTCCTGACCTGATGCTGGGCAGAAAATGAGATGGCATGTGGAAGAGCAAAAGGAGTCTGGTCAGTTAAGGGGATTAGCACAGGAAAGCTGGAAGAGGGCTGAGCAGCTCTGGGCTGAAGAGAAACAGGTCTCCACGCTATTAGCTACTGAACTTAACTCACACTTCAGACTTCGGGGGCACCTTCAGACTTGCTAAAATGCCATCCATGTCAGAATTCACATTCTTGTTCTTCACACCCTCCTGGTAGATGTAAAAGCCCTTCCCAGACTTGCGACCTAAAAGAAGCCAGAGAGGGGAGAATGATGGAATCTCAGAGCCCAGGCCTGCGGATTCTCTTCTCTTCTCTCCTAGTCTGATGTACGGCTCCAGCCTCTCAACTGTATCCCTGAATGTGTCTGTCTAGCTAACCCTAGAAATTTTGCATTTGTCCGCAAAGCTGGCAAAGAGAGAAAAATGATCTTGTGTTTCTTGGGGCTTGCAAGTCTGTGGATGCGGGTGGGAAAGGGCACTTGGGTGAGCTTTCTTTCCAGCCATTATCCAACACCAGAGCCTAGTAGACGCCCCGGTCCTAGGGTTGCTTCTGCTGCTCCTTTGCCGAGACAGAAAGCCACCTCTGGCAGGCCTCAACCATGTTCTCTGTGCTCAGAGGGGTCATCTCCTCCACACAGGTGGCCAGACAGCACGGTAAAGCCTGGGGGCCGAGTCTGCTCCCGCAGGATCGCAGGTGTGTGAGAGGCCTTGGGCCAGATGAAAATGCCTGGCTTGCACACCCTGGGCAATGGCAGGGCCTCAGGCCAGGGTTGTTATGCAATCATTTAAAAAACTCCCCCTGATGTGGGCTCTGTGTTTAGGAAAGACTCTCGCCCACGGGCCTTCTGTAACCGTGTGTCTCAGGAAACTCTGCTCTCAGGGTATTAGTTTTCTCTGAGGCTACTCACCCAGGAAGCCCCTGGACACCATCTGCTTCAGCAGTTCTACGCTCCCACCTCCAAACCGCTCCCCGAAGGCTTTGTTCAGATCTTCTGACACATGTTTTGCTACATCCACACCCACTTCATCGACCAGTGTGGCAGCACCCACAGGAAAGCCAAAGCTTGTGGTGAGGGAATCCAGCTTCTTAGGCTCAACTCCTTCCTGAGTGGGAGGTAAGCAGGGACCTCAGAGGAGGAAGGCATTCCAGCCCCTCCCCCAAGGGCTCCCCACGCTGGCCCTCTGGCACAGGGCCGGTCCGACACCTGCTTCTCTCCAGGGTGCCACCTGGCCGTCCCACTCAGGGAAAGCAAAGGAGGTTTGGGAGCCACCGGGGGAAAGTCCGGGCCTTCTCTAACCCACAGCACTTTAAGGCCTGAATAACTTCATTCAGAGGTGAACACACTATTCATTTCCTTCTTGTCTGCAATTCGGACCCTCAGCAGTGATGAGATTCCACGGCAGACGGGGCGAGGTTTCCCCACAGCTGGGAGCAGAGATCGTCCCCCGGAGCCTGTGCCTGAGAAGGCACCCCCAGAGGGGTGCGTGCAGAAGCTGCTCCAGGACCAACCAGAACAAGCGGACCTGTCTGTTCCAGGTGGTTCCCGCCTCTAAGGGAGGCAGACGCTGTGCAGAGGAGCACTGTCAGGAGGCGTTTGGTCCTAGGGAACAGCGAGGGGAGTGAGGGAGCAGAGCTCAAGTTCTGCCCACTGTAGGGCAGCAAAGGCCGTGATTTTCCACCACGGTGTGGAAGGATCGGGTACAAAAGGGCCTTCTTGGAGAAGAGCCTGGACTTAAATGTATTAGAAAGAAGCCTGTTCATCTTAACAGCACCAGTGTGGAGGACTGGTTTAAGAAGTGGAAGACGCCTCTGACATTCCGCGAGCAGCACTGACCTGTAGGATTCTGAGGACTTCAGACATCATGGGTGCAAGACACCTGGTGGTGTAGAAGCCAGGTCCATCCTGCCAAGGGAGAGAACGTGAGCTCGCTGGCCCCTCCACTGTAGGTACGATGCAAGGCCAAAAGAAGGTTCTCTTCCCCACGTGTCCTCTCAAATACAAGGCAATTTATATTCCCAAACAGAATTGTCAAAATTACATGGCAGGGGAAGCCACAGCCAAGGCAGCACGGCTTGAACCAAAGAGCACAGCAAAGGGTTTCACAGCCACCTGCAAGGTCTGGAAGGGCAGGGAGAACCTGCCACATCCCGGCCACTCCCCCTCTCAGACACTGACTCAGCAGCCCAGTCCACACCGCACACAACCAAGGGGAAATCCTACTAAAAGGTGACCTATTTGCCCCAGAATAGTCATAAGCCTAAAGGTATAAGGAATCTTAACAGATCTGCCACTCTGTTACACAACTCCTTACTTTAACCACAATGATGACCTTCCCCTGCTTGAGCCCAACAGCTACGGCCGAAGCCGTTGTGTCCTTAGACGTCTTGTCAGTAGTGATGATCTCTAGCAGCTGCATCTTGTCCACAGGAGAGAAGTAGTGCATGCCGATCACCTGCACGGGGAACACAAAGCCACCGGGTCTAAGACCACGGGGAGGGAAGCGGACAGCACTCCTTGTTTTGGTAGGAAAGCAAGGGAGGTCATCTGAGTAGTTTGGCTCTGTGGTTCTTTCATAAAAAGCTCAGTATTCTCAGAGGGCTCACTGGAATCTTTTTCCAACTGCTTCTAGAGCAACATATCCTACTAACAATTAGTGCCAAAATCACAGCTAACAACCCAGTTAGACTCATCAGGGAAGAATGAATAAAGGTTCCACTCCCATTACTGACACTGATGGTTTAGAGGGCCCACTGTTTTTGAGATGGCGGAGGCAGAGGTAGGCAGAGGAACCCAGTAATATGCTGGACTGTCAGAGATGTATCTGCTTTTTACACACATGGGTCTCACTACCAGGATACTGGGTTTAAATAACAACAACATTCAGGGATGCCTGGCTCAGTTGGTTCAATGTCTAACTCCTGATTTTGGCTCAGGTTATGGTCTCGGGGTCATGAGATCAAGCCCTGTGTCGGGGTCTGCGCTCAACGGAGAGTTTGGGATTCTCTCTCTCCCTCTGTCCCTCTCCCCAATTCCCGCACTCTCTCTTTTTCAAATAAATTAATCTTAAAATTATCAACATTCAAATGCACCCAAAGATTCATTAAACCAATGATTCTCAAAGTGAAGTAATGGGACCAGCAACATGAGCATCGCCTGGCAAATTTAGAACTACACATTCTCTGGTCCACCCCAGACCCAGATCTACTGAATGAGAGGCTAGGGGCAGGGCCCAGTACTGTGTTTAAGAAGCCTTCCAGGTAATTCTGATATATGCCGAAGTTCAGAACCTCCTCCTCAAGTTAACTAGACAGTCCTCCCAACTGAACTGCTGTGGGAAAGAATGATTTAATCCTAAAACTGATAGTTTTGCTCCTCCTACTCTTGCGTTAGCTGTAATATACAACTAATGATAACTACCATTTGCCGACTGCTGGCTACCCACTGTTCTTTAATGCCTTTGCCATTTATTCCTTACATTTAATCCATCACTCTGTGAACTAGTCAGTCTTATCTAGATGAGGGGAAAAGAGTCATCAGGAGGTTAAGACTGGGAGCTCAGGGTCCCTTAGTGAATGGCAGTGGGATTCCATCGCAGCTGGCCTGTTCCAAAGCCTGCCTACTCTCCATTATGTAATGCACAGGTCACTTAAATGTTCCATGAACTTACCAAACCTAAAGTTGCTTCTAAACCCTAAACTATTCCTTAACTTGTGTCTAAACTATTTAAAAAAGACAGGACCTGATTCAGACTCAGTACTTGTGAGCAAAAGGAATTAGCCTTTATGACATATACTTAGACACAGTAAAATGCACAGAACTTGAAAAGTTCATCTCGATGATTCTGACAACTGTACAAACACTCATGGAATCACTACCCCAAGCAAAATCTGTAGCAGTCAAGAAAGCTATGCCAAAGGTGACCAACTTGTCCTGGGTAAGCAGATGGCTGGTCACCCTCCCTGTACCCCTGTCACCTTAATTTTATATAACACAGGAAAAGCAGGTGACGGAAACTATCCAAGGTCCCTGGAGGCCAGGACTACAACGCATGATGCTTTTTCTGCTCCACTGGGAAAATGGGAAGTTAGCATCAAGATTCTCCGTCACGGACTTGAATGCTGCCGTGGTGCTCTGACTGAGGTGACACGGCCAGACTGTCTGCCTTTATAGTGTTCTTGTGTCTTTCCTCAGCATCACTCTTCTCCCTGTGACCGTTTCCTGACATCCCTGAACTTGCCTGTCAGGCCCCGCATCGCTTCCAATCCGAGGTGCGCGAGGAAACAAGCATACCTGCATTCGCGAGCTATTAGAATAGGAACAAACAGACTTTTGTGTTTTTAATACAAGCACCTGTCTGAACAATTTCGGCTGCTTACGAGTCTTCTATGTTTCCTTCCTACTTCCGGCTGGCTCTGCTTAGCTGAGGCAAATTGCTATCCTCCAGGGAGGTGAGGTGTTTAATTTCTCTTCGAGTGATTTCACTTTCCCTGGGTGACTGGCAGACAGCAGAAGCCCAAAGACACACTTCCAGGCATCATTCCAAACACTCACTGAAAGTGCTACCCTGGGTAGAAGTTCTAAGTGAACATACAGGTGGACACACCTCACCATCCCGCCTGATCTATTCCTGGATGTGGAACTGGAACCAAGCCTGTCTTAGATCGTCACCAGTGTCTGCTCTGTAGCTGAAGTGATATTTTGGAGTATCCCCTCTTATTTTAAGGGCCTATCTTTATTTTTTAAAATTTAAAGATTTTATTTTTTTTAAGTAATCTCTACACCCAACATGGGGCTCAATCACAACCCCGAGACCATGAGTCACATGCTCTACTGACTGGGACAGCCAGGTGCCCCTTTTGGGCCTATCTTTAAATACCTAATTGTAAAAAAGGTCCATTTTATAGTCTGAACCTAAAAAATAAGAGCTGTTAAGGATGCAAATCACCTATTAAAGTATATTTTGGTTGTACTTCACCCCGTATCTCACAGCGGGCACAGTGTTAGCTGCTCTGTGCCCAGTTTTGGGGAAAACATCATCACCCCTCCACCCCACAATCCACGCCAGGCCTTGCTCATGCTCTAAGCCTTTCTCAGGGAGCCCACGCAGGAAAAGATTTCAGGGTCTTCCCTCTGCTCAGATTTACCTTCTCAGGTCTTTTGCTGACAGCAGCTATTTCATTGATTGGGAGAGCGGATGTGTTACTGGCAAAGACACAGTGATCCGGAATCACCTGCAGGGGAAAAGCATTGAAGAATGTGTCCCGTAGGCCTGGGAGAAGACTGGAGCCCAGAGCAGAGCTAAAACGTGAAACCTGGGCCCTGCCCCGCTCCACCCACAACCACTCAGACAGTAGATACTATTGGTCGACATTTACAACCGCCCAGCGCTTCCGTGATGGGAAGGGTGTCGGCCTTGTTCTCTTTCCCATTCAGCCGCCTACTAGTTCTGGCTCAGTGTCCTAACCTGGCGACTGCATCTCAGCAGTTTGGTAAATGAGACCTCAAATAAATACTGAAAAGATAACCTTGAGTCAACTCTTGATTGTCTCAAGATTCAGCATGCATATCAGTCCCTCTTCTTGTTTGGATCTGCTCTGGAATCTGAAACTGACAATCCCCTTACGCTTTACCTTTATAAGAACCAGCCACAGCATGCGCGCCCAGCTCATTTTATACCGGGTGCTATTAGAAAACCGCACCACTGTCATTAATCTAGGCACACTAATCCTATTAACTGTTCTCTCTATCATCCTGGAGAACAGTCTCTAATGTAGAAAGTCTCAGCATTCTGTTCACGATCCCAAACTACTCATGTTTTTATTCAGCTGCGTGCACAAAGAACATGGGAAGGCACACCTGTCAGATCTGTGCATACCGGGACAGGCAAAATCCTAACACGGGAGATGAAGTCAAGGTTCAAGATACATGCAACACCCTGAAAAGCTGAGTGTAAAGTGACAGCAATTGTAATGGGGACAAAGGTAGAATACCGCATTAAGATTTTTTTTAAAAAGAAAACCAGGAAAAACCTAAAGAGGCTCCTGCTGGACAAAACCCGGCTCGGAGGCGCCTGGGTGGCTCAGTGGGTTAAGCCTCTGCCTTCAGCTCAGGTCATGATCCCAGGGTCCTGGGATCGAGCCCCGCATCAGGCTCTCTGCTCAGCGGGAAGCCTGCTTTCCACCCCCACCTCTGCCTGCCTCTCTGCCTACTAGTGATCTCTGTTAAATAAATAAATAAAATCTTTAAAACAAAAAACAAAAAACATCTGGCTCGGCAGTCAGCTTGTGCAAAGGCCCCGGGATCTTAGCTTGTCAGAAGTGTGAACTGCGAGCAGAGCAGGACTGCAAGGAAGTCGGGAGCCTCAAGCGGCAGGTCTGCGCGGTGGGGCGTCTCACGCCGGTGAGGATATCGGGAAGAGCAAGCCAATGTCTCCAAAGGCAGCTGGACAGCCGGCTCCAATACCTCCCCTCCCGATTCACGTGGGGCTTTCCTGCCATCCAGACGCAGAGCCTAGTTCCACGCTCCTGAATCTCGTGACTTGCCTTTACCAATGGAAAGCAGGAGTGACACTCTGAGCTCCAGACCTTAAGAAGCCCTGATTTTTTGTCCTTCTGGAAGCCAGAGGTCAACACTGTAGCGTTTGCTCAGAGTCTGCACTTCTCTTGATCTGACCCTTCTTTCTCTTTCACCTGATCACTAGTTTCCCCGCTGCTAGAACTAATACACCCTTCTCCATGCCGGGAGTCCCAAACCCAGATTTTCCAAATGCAAAGACCATCAGCTTGTCAGCTGGTCAATGGTCTTCTCACCACGCTGCCTCTGTCTGCTTTTACTTCTCACCAGGATCTACCCGCCACCGGCTCAGCAGCGCCCCCCAAGCCCCGGGAACACCACCTACCTCTCTGTGCCGCAATGCCACTCGGCACAGATGGGATACAAATCCATGCGGCTCTTCTGAACGCTCCCCCCAGCCGAACCTACGTTACCCTCTGTCAAAAGATTTCCCAGGGCATGGATTCCGAAGCGGAGGCTGTCCCAAGCACAGCTGCTTGTCGGTAATGTCTCTGCAGGCTGAGCGCATGGTAGAGCAGGGCCCGCCCTCACACAGAGGCCTCTGTAAGAGTACTGCCACTACTCAGGACACCGGGAGAGCTGCCGAGCCAGTGGCATTTCGTGTGTACCGTCAGGCTCCGGTTCTACTTCGTACTCATTCCTATCTTTGTTCTTCTCTGGGCTCACTCTTTACACCATCCCTGACAGGCACTTGTTTTGCACACAGCATGCAGAGCACTCGCGATCAAGACCAAGGCACCATTTCCACAAAGGAAGCATCCGAAACCTGCCCGGGGAGAGAATTTCTCCCCTACGTCCTGTGCCGGCTAGACCTGCAGGAGTTTAGTTACGGCTTGTAGCTGACCCTGAGTGTCAAGACAGCTGGCTACACTCCAAGAGGTCATCTGTATGTCCAGTGACCCAACTCCCACAGAACGCTACCGAGCCTTGTGCTACTTGATTTTCTTACCTCAGGACTCAGATTTGACCTTTGTAACCTATGTACTGTGCATGGGTTCACAGAAAAACTGACAGGTCTGGACATGAACAGCCCTATAAAAAGAACCATGAGTTTCCTTTGAAAAAACCTGTCTCTGTGTCCTCCACTGCTAGGCTACGATTGATTCAAGTACAACAGGCCTCTGACTTACCGCTTCCACTTCCTTTAGCACTCGGTGCTTAAGACTAAGGTCCTCAAAAACAGCTTCAATCACCATGTCAGCCTTTTCAAAACCCTGGTAATCGAGCTGCCCCACCAAGTTGCTGAAAATGGAGTCCCTTTCAAACGATGTTAGAGCTTTCTTCTTCACTTTATCATTTAATCTAGAAAAAACACAGTCCGAGTCAGAAGGGAAGACAGGAAACTTAACATTTGTGGAGCATCCGCGGGCCTGACAGACACTGTGCTGTGTTTTTCATCAGCTCTGCAAGGCAGTTCTGTCCCTCTGCTCTGAGGGAGAAGAGTTGCTCAAACAGGCTGAGGGACATGTGGTCAAATGGCAGGGTACCAGGCCAAAGGCAGGTTGGCCCCAAGCCCATGTTCTTTCTCCAGTGAGAGACTTCTACATGTGAAACTTACCTAAACTCTATCACTCATCAAACATTTAAATTTGCCAAGAGGAGTAATCACAAATACTGGAATGGCAAGACAGAGAAGCAGCTCTGGTAACTCTCTACCTGTAACAGAGGAAACACCCAACACGTGTCCTAGACCACAGGGACGTGCACCTTATTACACACCATCCTGTTACTCTGTAACTGTAATCTTCTGGAAAAGAGAGAGCGAGCACTGTTTCTTATATTCTTTTTTTTTTTTTTTTTAAGATTTTATTTATTTGACAGACAGAGATCACAATTAGGCAGAGAGGCAGGCAGAGAGAGAGAAGGAGGAAGCAGGCTCCCTGCTGAGCAGAGAGCCCGATGCGATGTGGGGCTCGATCCCAGGACTCCGGGATCATGACCTGAGCCGAAGGCAGAGGCTTTAACCCACTGAGCCACCCAGGCGCCCCTGTTTCTTATATTCTTAATCTACTTTCCAGTCGGCATATATTAAGTAACATATATATTGATTACATAAAATATTGATTCAAGGTTTCTTCCTGCCCATAGGAAGATAATAAAAAGGATTCCTGCTACTCAGACGTTTAACGGATTACTTTTCAGTGCCAAGAAAAACAGGCTCTCTTGGGTTATAATCTGACCACACTTTCAGAATGACTGACCTAGAATTTTCCTCTGAATGAAGAATGGAGCTAAATCTCATTCACTAATAAAAGAAAAATTAAAGCCACAAGGTAAGTTCAAAGTATTCAAAGTCTTAAAAGTCCAATCTCTTGGTTTCTGACAATGATGTCAGGAGTTAGCAAACCTGATGCTCGTCGGAGTTCAGAACATTATTAGTCCCTCTAAGGCCTAATGAAACTGTTACCAAGAGAGGATAGGAAACGTGTAGGCCACAAGTCAGCAGTGTGGTGAGGGGCAGTCGCCTGAGCCTGAGGCTTCTGAGGCACAAAGGGAAAGCTGGGGCACCTAAATCCCAAAGAGACAGGGGGTGGAACCCATTCTAGAGCAGCAATTTCGCATTTCGGTGACCGTATGAGAGGATGTTTGGGGGTGCTTACAGGCTAGTCTCAGGGCAGTGCTGTTAGCGAGCACAGGCCCATTTTTTTTTCTTTTGGTCACAAATCTTTTACTCAACTCCTTGCTATTTTACAATAATCTGCCAAAATGATTAAACCTGCCACATCTTGTATAGCATTACAGTAGCAACATTAAGAGCCTCCCTGCAGAAAAGAGGTCAAAATGGGCTGAAGTTACATAACCCATTTGAGAAACAGCAACAAAAAAGCTCACTGAAGGTGCCTCAAAAAGCCTCTGCCTTTGGCTTGTGTCCTGATCCCAGCTACTGGGATCGAGCCCTGCACTGGGCTCTCTGCTCAGTGGGCGGTCTGCTTCTCCCTCTGCCCCACCCCACCCCCCGCTTGTGTTCTCTCTCTCTCTCTCAAATAAGTAAATAAATATAAAACAAACAAAAAACAAAACAAAAAAACCTCATTCAACTGGAAGTCACACGTAGGACAGTCCACACGCAGCCAGCTTGTCCACTACCCTGAAGCACAGACCTGAGCTGGAACTAGTTTCTAGTCTGGCTAAGCGGCTGCTCAGTTTCTCCCCCTCTGTAAAACAGGCAGCGTGTGGGAGGAGGGAAGGGGAAGGTGGGGAGGAGGGAGAGTAATATTCAGTTTTTATTAATTCAGAGGTAAGATGGAGACACAGTCCGTAAAGCCTCAGACATGGTGGAACCAAATCTGTTTCCTCCTTCTCTACAGTATCGCCAGCCAAGAAACAGAAGGCTCAAGAGTTTTGACCCCAGCCCCACCTTCAACGTGCAGTTACAGCCATTTCCTCACATCCTCGTCTTCCCCAGGATCGTGCTGTTTCAGTGTTCCATAACAGTATGACAGTGAGATGGAAACCATCAAAACTCACAAACATGAGAATTTCTAGTCCTGATACCAAAGCATAAAATAAATGGCATTTAAAAATATCTGATGGTTTTCTCTTCCGCAGACATTACAGATTGCAATGATGTTGATGGTTTCTAATATGCGCAATAAAATGAAGGTGAAGGAACTAGTGTCTCTAAAAATCAAAGGCAAGAGCTTAACTACGGAGCATCCAGTACTCACCACATTCAGGAAAAAGGAATATGTAATGGCAAAAAACTAACAGCATTCTGCTGACAGAGGCAGACAGCGGGCTTACCCTTTGAACACCTGTTGCTGTCCTCGGCCCAGCCCGGCTAGTGTAGCATCTTTAAGTATGGTCCTCAGGCCCTTATCCACAGAGACCTGGGCAATGCCGGCTCCCATCAGCCCTGCACCAAGAATGGCTAGGTGCCTGGAAGGAAAGCATGAGTTACTTTTGGTAAACTAATCATTTCAGTAAAAGTGGGAGATCGCCCAAGTTATTCAATAAACCAATGAAAGTGAGCATAATAATAAGGTATTTTAAATAATATTTATCTGTAAAAATCTATACCTACCTATAGATTTTATCTATTAAAGAAATCTAAAGATTTTTATCTATAAATAATGTTTTTAAAATCATTTATATTCTGTAAAAAATTTAAATAATTTTTATTTTTAAAAATTGACTTTCAGAGGTGCCTGGGTGGCTCAGTGGGTTGAGCCTCTGCTTTCAGCTTGGGTCATGATCCCAGGGTCCTGGGATCGAACCCCGCATCAGGCTCTCTGCTTGGTGGGGAGCCTGCTTCCCCCCTTTCTCTGCCTGCCTCTCTGCCTACCTGTGATCTCTGTCAAATAAACAAATAAAATCTTAAAAGAAAAACTGACTTTCAAATTTATTTATTTATTTATTTATTTGAGAGGGAAAGCAAGAGAGAGCATGCAAGCACTTGAACAGTGTGGGGGCAGGGAGTCTCAGCCAGGCTCCACGTCTAGTGCAGAGTCCAACACTGGGATGAAAAAAAACTTAAAAAAAAAAAAAAAAAAAAAAAAAAAGAGCAAACAGATAAGGAATTTAAATGATTATCGAAGGTGAGGGGAAGAGCCTAGAGACAGAAGTGGAGGAAGCAGAGGCATTACTGGCAGTAGGGAAAGCAGGAGAAAGGATACCTTTTCTTCATTTCGTTAAGGTGTTTTTTTTTTTGTTTTTTTGTTTTTAAGTAATCTTACACCTAACATGGAGCTCAAGCTCGACCCTGAGATCAAGAGTCACGCGCTCTTCCTACTGAGGCAGCCAGGCCCCAGTTCTTCAAGTTTCCTTAGTCAATCTTCCGTTCAACCTATCCTGCCTTGGGTACCCTATAGTTAATTCATCGCCTTTTTCCTCAACTTATTTCCCAAGTGAGGTCAACTCTTAGATCACCCTTATCTGTAAATGCTTACTTAAGGATATCTCATTCAAGCTTGGAAGTGTTCTGTTACAGTTTTCTTCTGTATTGTGGCTGTTTTGGGGGGAGGGGAGGAGAATTTTCACAAGCTTAAGTACTTTGTCCTCATTTTCTTATTTCTTATATATGAGACTCATGTGGATGTTGCCTGTCTTTTTTATGTATTTGGTATAATAACACCCTACCCAAATGGCATTATATACTAGCTGCCTATGACAGGAAGAGGTATATGCAGACAGGAGTAGGAGTCTGGAATGGCTCATTAGGTTCTGTAATTTAAGAGGCCTCTCTTCAGCTGCAAAGGTAGTCTCTTTAACTGATGCCATTTTTTTCATAGATGGCGGGACAGGGGTAAAGGGGAAGGCTGGCGGAGAGGTAGAAGTTGGGGTGTGTTTTATAGTTTTGTAATTTTGCAGGATCCAGTATTCTTCTCTCTTGCTTCCTTTTCTTTCTTTCTTTTTTCTTTTTTTTTTTAAAGATTTATTTAACAGAGATCACAAGTAGGTAGAGAGGCAGGCAGAGTGAGAGAGAGGAGGAAGCAGGCTCCCTGCTGAGCAGAGAACCCGATGCGGGGCTCGATCCCAGGACCCTGGGATCATGACCTGAGCAGAGGGCAGAGGCTTTAAACCACTGAGCCACCGAGGCGCCCCCTCTTGCTTCCTTTTCTTTCCTGTTGTAATAAAGTTTCCCTCTTACATAATTAGAAGTTGGCAGCATATTCGTCTTCTATTTGTGCCACGCGTGGGGAAAGGGTGGCGGTGCTGTCCTTGTTTATGTCTGATTATCGTAGAATGTGTGCAGAGACGGCGACTTAGGGGCCATCTGTTCTACTGCAGCATGAAGTGGTTAACCTCACCCATCGAATGCGACATACTGCCACGCTGGTGGAACAAACGCCACGGACAGGTACTGACCGCCCTGATCAACATGCGTCCTGGAGAAGCAGTTACGGTCACAGTTCATATTCTATTTGGAAATTAGCCCTCTGGCCTTGCATCGTATCTGCCTCACCCAAATTTCTTACCGGTTCTACTTCTATTTTGGATTGTAATTTCATTAAAGATGAAGGGTGGAGAAGGCAGTAATATCAGCTGCTCCGAAAGCCCTCACAGTACTTCATACAGAGCAGTGTGACTCAACCTTGGCGTTACCGACATTCTGGATTAGATTACTGTAATTCTTACACAGACTGTAGGATGTTTAGCAGCACCCCTGATCTGTTCACTAGATGCCAGAGGCACCTGTGACAACCAAAAATGCTTCCAGACATCATCAAATGATCCTTCGGGGGTAACATGGCCCAGGGTGAGAACCACTGAGCTAGAAGGTGAATTCAGGGGCATTATGAAATTAAAATGCTGAAGAGCTTTTGGGCAGCACAGCACTGAAAGGCTTGCTGCAAAGAATGACATGAAACAGGCAAGTAGAACCTTAAGTGTTTAGGTTGTAAGCTAGAAGGACAAGCTTTAACAGTCAGAATGAGACTTTTATTTTTTTTAGGGAGGAAGAAGTGTGAGTCCCCAGAGATGGTTTCTCAAGTCACAGGGAGACACAAGATCATTAAACAGTGCATAGTGTGTGTGTATGGTGTGGGAACAGGGGCTATAAGCCAGATTTCTAGGGGACATCAATAGCAGACAAGAAAGCCTCTGTAGGAGCCATTAGACAGGCCTGGAGAAAACTCAGCACAGGCAGAACTTTGAAAGCCAGTAAGTTCTTAGTAGGAAAAGGGATCTAAGGTGCTCAGGAGAGAAGAGGTACATGGAGGCAAGACGGAAGGTATGAATTTAGCTCTGTAGTGAAACCTACAAGAGCTCCCTAGGTGGAGTTAACTTACTTTGCTTCCTTCTGTGGTGCTCCAAATTTATTCTTCTTACACAGGACCTGACCATGATAAAGTCCCACCAAGGCCTTTGATTCTCTGGTCATTGCAAGCTCTCCAAATTTCTGAAAAGTAAAGGAGAACAAGAAAAGGTAGAACTTCAGAGTCTCAGTGATGGGGGTTCCTTCGGTCGGGTGTCCCTACAGAGCAGAGGTAACACACGCGGAGCCCTGGGTGCTCCGGGAGCCCGGGTGTCTTCTCACCGGCAGTATGTTCGCACTACTGCTTTGGAAAGGGTCTGGACACATCTGAGTTCTTGGATACTCTGCACCAGAGGTGGCGGTAACCAAACTTCTTCGTGGAACTAGAGTGTCAGGGCCAAAATGGACCCTTCACAGTCCTCTGAACCAACTCTCATTTTGAAGACTGGGAAGAGGAAGCCCAGAGAAATTAAGTCACCACGCCACCTCAAGTGGCAGAAACGGAACTCACACTGGGGGGTAGGGCTCCCAACTCTGGATCTCTTTCGCTAAAGCAGGCTGCCTGCAGGACACCTGCCACTTTGAAAACTACCCTAATGCTTACAAAGGGCATCGCTTAAGAACCCGAGATTTAGAGTCTGGGTTTGACAGACCGGATTTGAATCCTGGCTCTGCCATTTCCCAGTTGTGAAGCGTAAGCAACCCAGTACAAGAAATGTTTTCTCTTGAACTTGTCCCTGAGCTCTTGAGACACCTTCTGTCTTATTATCAATGAACAGTCATTCTTCAATGATGGCTTAAAACTTAAAAACAACCCAAACCTCTTAAATCCACAATACCAACAACTCGTTGGAAAAGTGGGAAGAGGTGAGGCTGGTTCATAGGCCCCTCTGTGTCCTTTAAGTGGCTACACAACATTTCCTTCCACTCTCTGATTCAGCAAAGAGAGGCTGGACTTCAATGTCTTAAAGCTAGGCACTAACAAGTAAGAAACCTATTTTTCTATCAATATATTGATTTTATTACAACAAAATCAGCCCAGCCCAACTCGGGAACATAAACATCCCAGTGATTCATTTTGAAAGGATTAGAACTCTGGCCCTTCTCTTCCTAGTTAAGCCCTCATTACTGAGCGCAAGTTCAAACAGCTGAGACCACTAAGGTGTTCTTAACATCCACTCACTGAGATTAACCCTAAGAAATTATAATCACTGAAGAAAAACATTTCAGGTAGGCTTTGGGTACTTTTTCTTTATTTAGCTTTACACAGGGTTTTAGATCTTGAGTTTCTTGAATCTATAGTAACAAATGGAAAGGAAGAACTTTACCTGAGATTCAGAGAGATAGCCAGCTTCGTTCCCTTGCTCAATTCCAGTCTTTACTACCTAAAAAACACATAAAGCACTTGTTCATTATTGCAAGGGACTGGCTAGACAGATGTGGACTAACACTTAGTAAAACTGCTAGTTTGTGAATCTTTTTTTTTTTTTTTAAGATTTTATTTATTTATTTGACAGAGAGAAAGAGAGATCACAAGTAGGCAGAGAGGCAGGCAGAGAGAGAGAGGGAAGCAGACTCCCCGTTCAGCAGAGAGCCTGATGTGGGGCTCGACCCCAGGACCCTGAGATCATGACCTGAGCTGAAGGCAGAGGCTTAACCCACTGAGCCACCCAGGCACCCCTGTGAATCTTTTTTTTAGAAGACTATTTGACAGCGAGAGAGAGAGACAGCGAGAGAAAGAACACAAGCAGAGGGAGAGGGAGAAGCCGGCTTCCTGCTGAGCAGGGAGCCAGATGCGGGGCTCGATCCCAGCATGACCTGAGCCAAAGGTAGACGCTTGACAACTGAGGTACCCCGGCGCCCCTAGTTCATCAGTCTTCAAAGATCAAGTCAAAAGTCTGGAAGTGAAATAATAAAGGTGACAGGACTGAGTGGCTGCTTCCTTGAAGAGGCTCATGCTTTCCGGCTTCTGGAACCGTGCTCAAAATGCCTGCCCTACCTGGTACTACTCTGTCTTCATCTATTCTCTACCACTTTCCAGGGCTCAGGTCAAATCCTATGAGGCTCTTCCTCACTTCTCTGCCTTACAGTGACTGTTCGCTCCTCTGTATATTCAGCAATCTTCCTCTGTCCCAGTTACCTGGCAGTCTCATGCTGGTGTCTAGTAGCTCTTACACTGCGGTCACCTGTCTCACCACAGATACATGGCGAATCTCCCCGGCCCATACTGGGAGATGGGTGAGGGAAGGGACTCAGGCGTCCTATTTTTTGCATTTGGCTGTCTTTTCCTCAAAATACATTTGCTGGCTGATTTATTCTCCATATTCGAAGTCTTAAATTATATGCTCTCTTGATCTTAGACTTTCCAGACTGAAGACTGAAGACTTTCTAAGTTTTAAAGTCTACCTTTAGACGGAAGTTCTTAACCCTGTGATCATTGTACTTGTCCTCCCTGATCTTTTTCAGAACTTCACTATACCTTTTTTTATAATTCTGACAATGGGGACGTCAAGGAGACATTTTCGGTACTGGCAATGGTTTCAAACTAATTTGTTTCAACTACCTCTTAACTAATGCCCAATATTTTACTGGTTTTGTTATACTGATGTAACTTTTTTCCTGGCTTGTAACTGGTACTTTTAAACTTATTATGCCCGGCACTCATTATTCTTAAAATATCATTTTATAAGCCATCACAGCTTGCTTTATTTTTAGTGAGTACTGTAACAGAATTAAAAACTTTAGTATAGGGGAGCCTGGGTGGCTCAGTGGGTTAAGCCTCTGCCTTCAGCCCAAGTGATGATTTCAGAGTCCTGGAATCGAGCCCCACATCGGGCTCTCTGCTCAGCAGGGAGCCTGCTTTCCCCGGCTCTCTGCCTGCCTCTCTGTCTACCTGTGATCTCTGTCAAATAAATAAAGAAAATCTTAAAAAACAAAAACAAACCCAAAAAACTTCAGTAGCAGCAGATACAGTTCAGAACGGCAATAAAGAATACTGCTCCTTAGGCTCGGGTCATGATCTCAGGGTCCTGGGATCGAGCCCCGCATTGGGCTCTCTGCTCAGCGGGGAGCCTGCTTCCCTCTCTCTCTCTGCCTGCCTCTCTGCCTACTTGTGATCTCTCTCTCTCTCTGTCAAATAAATAAAATCTTTAAAAAAAAAAAAAGAATACTGCTCTACACAAAGGGAGGAAACATGAGGAATGTGGGACTATGGGGTGGAGACTCACATCGATTATTTTCAGAGGTGCAGGATAGAGGCCTTTAGTCTGTTTTCGTACTTTTTCTTCCACCTTTTTGTAAATCTGTTGCCTGACAAATGGAATACTCATGGCATATGATATCAATTCTGTAAAAGAAAACGCTTTTAGGTACTTACTGGAAAAGGCGTAGCCTCCCTTATTAGTTTGTTCTATAAACTCCATAAAAAGGCAGTAATTGTAGCTATCTGAAAGAACTTTACTTTGATATACAAAATCCAAATTGCAACCCAAGGCACTTCTATACACCTGGTTTAATTAGCTGATAAATGCTAAGCATTATGCTATTCCACTTTCATATTAATGCTTCAAATTTTCCAAGATAAAAAGTTAAAAATAAATGGCTTAGGACTTAATCACAGAGCAGAGCTGCTGTACTCCTTCAGAATGACTCTATGCTTGGTGTAAATAATGCATTTACCTCTTCCCCACTTCTTATTTCACAGCAAATAAAATTAAACTCTCTGGAGAGAACCTCTGCCTTTGTTCTTTAATAATGACACTCACTGTCTACTAATCCCTTGTCTCTCTTTATAGAGATTTTCTTATCAGACAGTCCTTTGGCAAAAGTAACTGCAACTTCTTCTAAGTATTCAATTGTCCGCTCCTCTGGAGGTTTTAATCCTGGTCCTGTAAAAATGAACAGAACAGACTGGAGTGTAAATCACTTTCAGCACAGCTTTCCATGCTGGACTAGAAACTGGTAGGTGGCAAGTCATCAACTACGGACTCAAAGAAGGGAAGTAACGCTGAGCAAAGGTGCAACAATGTGCTCTAGATAGAAACAAGGTCTTAGGTCCTAGCAGTCTGGCTTCTATTTCTGAGCAGGATGTAGAATATCTCATGAGACCTGTATTCTTACTGCAAAACTGTGGACAAAAACGAACAACTTGTAAAATTACACATTTGCAGAGCTATGAGAGAGTGGTGGAAGCACCGAGGACCCTATGAACTAAAATTCCAGAGCAGGAAGAGCCTGCTCTGGAATCATCTCAGGTGACCTGACGATTGCTGGGTATTTTCTTTCCTGAGGATATGTGTTGCTTCTGGGCATGGGCTAAAGATTAGACTACTTGGCTTAAGCAGAAGGATGCTCCTCTGGGCAAGTGAAATGATCAGTTTTTGGAGGTCAAAGACAATAGATCAGAAGCTAGAAGAAACCAAATGCAAAGCTAGTCTTCCTCATGGAATAGTCATGAAATTCTAGGGTGGTGTAGAGGGTTAGAAGGGCTGGGTCAAAAAGCTAGAGGGCAATCCCTCACACTGTCATAACAATCAACACATAAAGTACTTCTACAGAGAAAGGAGCGTGCCAAGAATATGCAACTCACCTTCTACTCTAATGAGAGCATCTGCTCTTATCTAACTTGCTTGAGGCAAGAAACTAAAGAGCTAGGCTCCAAAAATCCAAAGATTTTTACAGGGTCATGAGAGCCTCTAGGAGGCTCTCAATCAAAAGCCTGGAAGGAAGTGGTGGCTGGGGGTTGAAAAGGCAATTTTGTACCATCTTGTGGAATGTAGGAAACAAAATAGTGGGATGAGGCTGAAGAAAACAGGTAACCACTTTCTCCCTTAAGACATGTGCTCTCTTGGGAAAGTTATGTGAAAGAGGATGAGAAAGAACTGAGCCCCAAACTGCCGAGGGGTGAGAGTGCACAGGGCCCACAGAAGTCACAATGAGCCCGTAGGGAGGCCAATGCTACTGGAATTTGTGAAGCAGAATCCTGGAGGGTACTTGCTCCGTGAAAGGAGAGCTTGAAACTACCTGAGGCTTCTTTTCATAAAAGCATGCTTCATAAAAGCAGTAAGGAAAAAAATGGCCTAAAGACAAGAGGCAAACTGTTAGAAACAGATGCAGAAATGAAGACAGAATTAGCAGATACAATGTTAGAAAGGCTATTATAAATTCATGTCATATGTTCAAAAGGTAGAGGGAAACAGAAACATAATGAACAGGAACTGGATACATAAAAGAGAATCAAATGTTACTTCTAGATATGAAAAAAAAAATTGATACCTGAAATGAAAAATACACAGGATTGGATTAATAGTAGATTATATAGCAAAGAAGAAAAGATCAGGAAACTTGTATTCATGGCAACAGAAAATACAGACTGAAAAATTGCTTCATTTTGGGACAATATCAAGTAATCTAACATATGTGAAGTTGGAGCCCCAGAAAAGGGGGTGGGGGAGATGGGAAAATATTGGAAGAAATGGCCAGAAAGTTTCTAATTTTTATAAAAACTGTCAGTCCACTATCCAAGAAGCTCAATGAATCCCATGCCCAGTGAACATAAAAAAAAAAAAACAAGAGTAACCACAACAAACCAAGGCATGTCATAAAGAGCAGCTGGGGAGGTGGGGGATAAGGGGGAAGACACATTACATACAGAAGAACAAAGGTAAAAATGAGAACAGACTATCTATCAGACATTATGTAAGCCACAACATGATGTAGACATCTATAAAGTACCAAAAGAAAATATGAGAAACCTGGAATTTGATAGCCATCAAGAGTATCTCTGGGGGCGCCTGGGTGGCTCAGGGGGTTAAAGCCTCTGCCTTTCGCTCAGGTCATGATCTCAGGGTCCTGGGATCCAGTCCCGAGTTGGGCTCTCTGCTCAGCAGGGAGCCTGCTTCCCTTCCTCTCTCTTTGCCTGCCTCTCTCCCTACTTGGAATCTCTGTCAAATAAATAAATAAAATCTTAAAAAAAAAAAAAAAAGAATATCTCTGAAAAATGAAATGGAAATGAAGACTTTGTCAAACAAATCAAAAGGTCAGAGATTTAACTGCCAGCAGACCTATGCTACAGAATATGTCAGTGAAATTCTTCAAGTTAGAGGAAAATCAAACCAGATGGGAACTTGCCAGCTATACAAAGAGAGAGTACCCCAAATGGCAAATATGTGGGTAAATTTAAAAGATGCCTTTGTCATTTTAATCTCTTTGAAAGATAACTGTTTAAAACAAAAATAGCAATATGCTGAGGAATGTTGAATATATTTAGAAATAAAATGTTTAACAACAATAGCACAAAAAATGGGAAAAAAGAAACTAGTTGATTCTTGAACAATGCAGGGGTTAGAGACATTGATCCCATTTGCAGCAGAAAATCTATGCGTAACTTTTGACTCCCCCAAAACTTAGCTACTAATAGCGTACTACTGCCCAGAAGCCTTACCAATAACACAGCTGATTAGCACATATTTTGTATATGTATTATGTACTGTATCCTTATAATAAAGTAAGCTGGGGGAAAAAAAAGTTATTAAGCAAATAAGGAGCAGCACCTGGGTGGCTCAGTAAGTTAAGCTTCTGTGTCTGGCTCAGATCATGATCCCAGAGTCCTGGGATCAAGCCCCAAGTTGGGCTCCCTGATTGGCCTGCCCTTTCCCTTTGCCCCTTCCCTGCTTGTGCGCATTCTCTCTGTCTCTCTCAAATAAATAAAAAAATCTTTATTTTTTATTTTTAAAATTTTATTTATTTTTTTTTAAAGGATTTTATTTATTTGAGAGAGAGAGAGAGAGAGTGTGTGTGAAAGAGGGAACGCAAGCAAGGGGAGTGTGAGAGGGAGAAGCAGGCTTCCTGCTGAGTAAGGAGCCTGATGTGGGGCTCAATCCCAAGACCCTAGGATCATGCCCTGAGCCGAAGACAGACGCTTAACTGATTGAGCCACCCAGGCACCCTAAATAAAATCTTAAGAAAAGAAAAATACATTTACATTTACAGTACTGTAGAAAAATGTGTATAAGTGGACCTGCACAGTTCAAACCTATGTTGTGCAAAGGTCTACTCTTTTAAGGTTCTTACCCTATATGTAAAATGATACATCATTTCCAGATAGATCATATATTAAAGATGTACAACTTAAACCTTAGAGCAACCATTAAAAGGGTAAAGCAAAGTAAAAGCCCAATAGTGAGGGTAAGAATGACTAATCCAAGGAAAGGAGGAAGAAAAAAGGAACAAAGAACAGGGAGGACAAATAGAAAATAAGCAGCATTAAATGATGCTGAAATGCTAGAACTATGCTGGTAAGCAGTAGAGGAAGTTTATGAAAGGTTTAAGGAAATTTCAATGTTAACATGGATTTATCATGTTGGACCTGCTCAGCCAATTTGGAAGGGCTTGAGGACATATCTTTCACTATGACTCTAAGAAATCAATTTGGGAGAACAGGCCTGGGATCCTTGAAGGGCTCTGTCATTGCTCTTCTCTGTAGGTCAGAAACTACAGTGGGAACCACTACCATCAACTGGGATCCCTAAATACGATGGAGATACTGGGATCCTACGGTGGCCAAGGTCAAAGAGCAACACTTCACCACCAAAGGCAAACTAAGTATGGTTATCATAATGGACAGTGGAACCAAAGAAGTAATCAAAATAGTCTGACTTACAGAGGCCTATAGCACTGGCTAGTTGACCAAAGTGTCCCTAGAAAAGAAACAGATCAGTAAGTCTATTATATTTTTATTTGATCTGTGTAAGTGAAAGAATTCTAGTTCTAGTAAATAGAATAATCTAAATCACCAAAGACAGTCACAGCACCTCAATCAATTCCTAGAAATGAGCCAGTTTACAGACTCAGAACCTCCTGCAATCAGGGGAGGCTGCATCTCCATAAGGAGATTACACTGTTAATCTTTCTCCCAGCCTCCCCCAAAGGGACGCTTAAGGTCATTCACCTTGGGGAAAGGGAAATACAATACTCAGACTTTTGGGGGGATTACTAGACACTGGCTCTGAACTGACACTAATTTCAGAAGACCCAAAATATCTCTGTGGTCCACCAGTCAGAGTTGTGGGCTTATGTGGTCAAGTAATTCATGGAGTTATAGTTCAGTTCTATCTTAGAGTGGGCCTACTGGGTCCCTGAACCCATCCTGTGGTTATTTCTGGAATGCGTAATTTGAATACTCATACTCAGCAACTAGCAATCTCCCTTTATTAGCTCCCTGACCTGTGGAGTGAGAGCTATTAAAATGGAAGGGCCAAATGTAAGCCATTAGAACGGCCTCTACTCAGAAGAACAGTGAACCAAGTAATATTGCATTCCCGGATGGACTGCAGAGATTAGTGCCACCAGCAAGGATTTGAAAGATGGTGATTTCCACTCATTCAACTTGCCTGCTGTGGCTTGTGCATAAAATAAATGGACCTTTGTAGAACAACAGTGGATTTAAACTTAAACTTAATTAGGTAGAAAGTGCAACTGCTGCTGGTGTGCCAGATGTGGTTTCATTGCTTGAACAAATTAACACATCTTTTTCCTGCTATGCATATACTGATCTAGAAAATGCTTTTTTCCTCAATAGCTCTTGGTAAGGACTACCTGAAGCAGTTTGCTTTCACCTGGCAATGTCTGCAATATACTATTACTGTCTTAACCCTAGAGGTATATCAATTCTCCAGCCAAATGTCATAATTTAGTCCACAGGGACCTTGATTGTCTTTCCCTTCTACAAGATACCATGCTGGTTCATTACACTGATGATATTATGCTGAAGTTGCATCTGGCCCCTCCTGCCAAAGAAAAACAGGCACAAGCATAGTGGGCCTCTCTGGATGTTAGAACCAACATTTCATTTGGGTGTGCTACTCTAGCACCTTTACTAAGTTGAAGGCTGCTAGTTTTAAGTGGGGCCCAGGAAGAAAAGCTACTTGGACCATATGATTCAGACCTGATGGTGCATGAAGTTCAGTGGTAGACAGGGAGGCTGTTTGGCGTCCTTGAGAGGACCCTACAGGCAAATCATAGTATAGACACTGAGGAATTTGGAGCAAAGCCCATTAACTACTCTCCAGCTGAGAAACAGCTTTTGGCCTGCTAGTGGGCCTCGGCAGGAACTCAAAATTTAATTAACCATAGGCTATCAGATTACCATGTGACCTAAGCTGCCCATCATGAAATGGAGGTTGTCTGGCCCACTAAACCATAAAGTTCATGGTGTGCTACAGCACTCCACTCCATGATCAAAAGGAATTGGTGTATGTGAGAAAGGGCATGAGCAGACCCTAAAGGCACACGTTGTATGAGAAAGTGACCAAAGTTTCCTTACTCCCCCTTCTCTGTCCCAGTTTGCCCCTATGGACTCATGGGGAGTTCCTTACGACCAGATGATTGGGGAAGAGAAAACTCGGGCCTGGTCTGTAGATAGTTCGGTATGACATTCAGGCGACATCTGAAAGTGCACTGCTGTAGCACACAGCAATCCCTTTCCAGGACTATTCATCCTGATTACCAACTACACTGATTCTACACCGATTCCAGCTACAATCCTGATTCTCCTACTATACAACTGCAATAAGGAAGAGTAGGTCTTGAATATGACAGATCTCTTAGGGGGTCCTCTTAGTGCTACTGGGGCCTGTAATTAGTTAATGGAAAATTACAACTCAATCCATGCAGGACTGCTAGTGGCCCAGACCTTCTAGGAATGAAGGTCACCCCACTAGGCAAAGAACCATGATCAGCTGAGGTACTTGCTAAGGGAATGGGAAGTAGAAATAGGTATGGCTGTGGCCACATGACTATCTGTAGAAACTGAGGAGCCCAGCTCCAGGCCAAAAACCTATGTGTGATTTTTCAGGCCCAACCACAGGCAATTAGAAATGCTTTTACCCAGAAGGCCTCACAGGGAAAGCTGTCCTTCCCACAGCAGACTTGGTGCACAGCCAATGCACTGCAGACTTTAATAGGAGTTCCAGTCAATAACTCAGATATCCCTTGCTGGCTATGCTCTGATACACATTTGCATTCTTACTCCAAGTGCCTCAATCCCTTCTCTTTGGGACCTCCAACCAAAGTCTAATTCAGGTGCCTCTCATGAGGCCTCCTTATTAGGGGAAGAAAGAGAAACCTTAAAGACACCACTTCTACTCCGACTCAGTACTTTTCCACTGCTAGCTTTTCCCATTTTAAACAGTGAAATCACAACCAAAAAGCACAAAAAATGAAAAGAATATGGCACTAAATAGGCACTAAAAGGATACTTGTTGGCTATATGAGAGCTGAAATAAGAAAGCAGAATGCTGCCTTGTTTGCCCTCAGCTGGAACATTTGCACTGGGAAATATGAATTTTTCACCACTCTGTACATGTCTACTAATGACTGCAAAAGCATCATACATATTATTTTTTGGGGTCACAACAAATTTTAGCGAGTAGGTGAATTTGCACATAAGGAGCTTACAAATAATAAGGATCAACCACACTCTGATCATAACAGCATTAAAAAGGAAATCAGTAACAGAAAGATTCTGAAACATCTGCACGTACTTAGACATTAAATAACACACTCCCAAATTACACATGGGTCAAAGAAGAAATCATGGGAAATCTGAAAATATTCTGACCTTCATGGAACTGAAAACATAGTATTATAACACGCAGATAAAGCAATGCTAAAAGAGAAACTGACAGCTTTAAATGCTTATGTTAGAAAAAAAAAAGGCTTAAGATAATGATCTTAGCTTCTACCTTGAGAAACTAGAAAAGAACAAATTAAACCCAAAAGCAAGCAGAAGTAAAGAATAGCTAAAATCAATAAATAGCAAACACACAAACAACAGAGGAAAATCAATGAAACTAAAAGCTGGTATTTGATAAATTTCTAGCCAGACTCATCAGGGACTAAATAGACACAAATTATCAATATCAGGAATTAAAGAGTATAAATGATATATATCTTTGCAGAGTATAAAGACATTGGAAGAATAATAATTAAGTATTATAAACAACTTTATTGCAATAAATTTAACAAGTTAAATAAAATGGACAAAATCTTTGAGAAACAAACTACTATAAGCTTGCTCAAAAAAATGGAGAACCTGAATAGCCTTATTATCTGTGAAGGAAATTGAATTCATATATAAAAACTTGCCCAACAAAGAAAACTCCAAGTCCATATATGACTTCACTGATGAATTCTATTAAGCATTTAAAGAAAAAATACCAATTTTATGCAGAATCTTCCAGAAAATAGGGAAAAAGAATCCCCTTTCCAATTCATTTCATGAAGCCAGCATTATTCTGATACCGAACACCAAGCAAAGCTATCACAAGAACATTATCCCTGAGATCATTATCTCTCATGACCAGACATAAAAATCCTTTACAAAACTTTAGATGATCCAGTCAATTTAAACAAAGGATAATACATTATGACCAAGTAGAGTTTATTCCAGGAATGCAAGTCTGGTTCAATAAACAAAATTCAATGTAATTGATACTACTAATAGACTAAAAAAGACAAAAGCCACATAATCACCTCATTAAATCCAGAAAAAACATTTGACAAAATTCAGTATCTATTTTCAGCACACTATAGATAAAAAGAAATGTCTGCAGTCTGATAAAGGCATATATAAAAACGCTACAGCTAACACCATCCACCCTACAGCATCAGACAGAATGCTCTTCCCTTAAGATGGGCAACAAGTTAACACTATCTGCTTTCACCGACTCTATCCAATACTGTACTTAAGGATCTCAGCCACTGCAGTAGGTCGAGAAAAAAAAAAAATGCCAACGAGATGGGAAAAGAAAAAGCCAAATGTCGTTATTTATAGACATTACTATTTAAATAAAAACTCCTTAGAAATCTATAGGAAAAACTACCGGAATAAATAAATTTAGCAATCACAGAATACAAGTTCCATGTATAAAAATCAATTTGTGTGTATATGTAAACACACATAGATAAAAGTTAATAATGAGAAATTGAAGTTAAAAAAAGTATAATGTCCTAGAAGTATAAAGTACCAAAGTATAAATTTAACAAATTTTGTGCAAGGTATGTTCAAAGGAAAGCATAAAATACCACGGAAATTAAAGATGACCTAAATAAACAGAGTTATACCCTATTCATGATGAAAACACTCAGTATGTTAAAGATGTCAATTCTCCCCAACAGTGCAATTCCAATCAAAATCCTAGCATGTACTTTTGCAGTTATAGATGAGATGATTATAAAATTTATATGTAAATGCAAAGAAGCCAGTATAGGCAAAATAAATTTTGAAAGAGAACCAAAATAAAAGGGGTCATACTGCACGATTTCAAGATTTACTAAAACACAATAATCAAGACAGTATAATATTGACTTAAGATATGTAGATAACTGGAGATAGGAAATCCAGAAATAGACTCAAACATATAGAGTCAATTGGTGTGTGACCAAGGCGTCAAGGTAGTTCAATGGGGAAAGGAGTCTTTTCAACAAATTGTGCCAGGACATTGGATATTCATTTGCAAAAAAGCCCAAAAAACAAAACAAAAAAACCCCCAAAACTCTATCTACCTCATACCACATACAAAAGTTAACTTGAAATGAATCACAGATAAAAATGGAAGCGCAAAACCACAAAACTTCCAGAAATAAATATAGGAGACAATCTTTGCGGTCTGGTAAAGAAAAGATTCCCCGCCCCCCCCTTTTTAAATGATTTTATTTATTTATTTGTCAGACAGAGCGGCAGGAAGGAGGAGAAGCAGGCTCCCCGCTGAGCAAGGCCCACCGCGGGACTGATCCCAGACATGACCTGAGCGGAAGGCAGAATGCAGGCGACCTAGGAAAAGATTTCTTAGCTACAACAGCATGACCCATAAAAGATCCTGATACAATGGACTTCATCAAAATTAAGAATTTCTTCATTTAGATAATGAAAAGACAAGCCACAGACAAGAAGAAAATACTTGCAAATCACAAATCTCACAAAGGACTTGTATTCTGATATAAAGAACTCTGAGAACTCAGTAGTAAGAAAAACTCAAACAAAATGGGCCAAACAGCTGAACAGACACTTTATCAGAAGATATATAGAAGGAAAATCGACATATGAAAAAAAACTTTATATCTCTGGTCATTAGGGAAATATAAATTAAAACTACAATGAGATACTACTACACTTCTGGTAGAAGGTCTAAAATTAAAAAGACTGACCATGTAAAGCAGTTGAAGAGCTCTCAACTAGATTAAGCTCTCATACCCTGCTGGTAGGAATGCACAACGGTACAGCCACTTTGAGAAAACAACTTCACAGTTTCTTAAAAGCTACATACAAATCTATCATATGAGCCAGCCAATCTACTCTCTGGTTATTTGTTTAAGAGAAATGAAATCTATGTCCATATAAAGACTTGTGGATGAATGTTCATAGCAGCTTTATTCTGAACAGCCCCAAACTGGAAACAACTCAAACTTCCATCATTTGGTGAATGGATAAACAAATTATGGTGTATCGGTATGATGGAATAACACTCAGCATTAAGAAGGAACAAACTGTTGAAATATGCAATAACATGAATGAATCTCAAAAGCATTAGCTAAAATGAAAGAAAACACAAAAAGCTATAAACTAAAAATGTCCTATTACATTTGTGGTGGTGCTTACATAGCTATACATATTTGTCAAAACTGAGACTGTACATTAAAAATTAGTAAATTTGTTAGTATATAACGAACATCTCAATAATGCTGATTTTTAAGAAATGCAAGAAGATAATGAACATACAATCTGGAATAGAGGTTTCCTTGGGTGAGGGGAGGCAAGGAAGCTGTATGGAGGGAAGCAGCCCATCAGTAGATGTCAACTATTGTTGACATTCTCAGATTGTTTCATATATGTGTATTGTATTATTAAAACAGACACAAAAAATTGAAGGAGGGTTATCATGAATAACGATACAGGTAATTTAAGAACCAAAAATAAGGATTTGATTCAATTCTGTACTCTTGATGTCCAATTTCTAAAATAAAAGTTGGGGTGATTAATGTTAGAGAGGATTTAGTATTAGCTATATTCAGAAAACTTCACTCTTCAGAATGACTCATTTCTTTAGAGTTTGATTTCACTCTAACCAATATTAACTTTAAAAAAAAACAAAAACAACAAACTTCATAAGGCCCAATTCTGAGGCATGCTACCACTTACCCAGGGGATCCACCAATTGGTCAACCAGTCCCATTTTCTTTGCTCTGTCTGCATGAATGTTTCTACCCGTCAACATCATGTCAAAGGCAGCAGGCACACCCACCTACCAAGCAAGCAAGGATCAGAGTACAGGGGAGAAAACCAGAATGACAATTACAAATCATTCAACAGAGCAAAATAAATAAATGAGGAAAGTCAAACCAGATTTTTATGCTATTTATCAATCAGTTAAATTTTACACACAAAGTACACATTTAGGTAACTTTTGGGATTAGACACTTCCCGTTGAAGCAAAAATGTCTGTATCTCTTCTTTTAATTCAATATGTAAGATTTCTGTCTTATGGAACTGATACGGTAGAGAAATAATTGTTTCCTAAAACTGTGCATTTATATATTATGTCATTTATATAATACTTAAAATTCCTTTGGTGGAGCTAGTGGAGATTGAGAAACCTGATGATTTTGACAATGTCATTATTTATTTATGTATTTTTAATTTTTAAAAAAGATTTTATTTATTTACTTGACAGAGAGAGAGATCACAAGTAGGCAGAGAGGGAGGCAGAGAGAGAGGGAGAAGCAGGCTCCCCACTGAGCAGAGAGCCCAATGCGGGGCTCGATCCCAGGACCCTGGGATCATGACCTGAGCTGAAGGCAGAGGCTTAACCCACTAAGCCACCCAGGCACCCCATGTATTTTTAAATTTTTTTTTGAAAAAGATTTATTTATTTGAGAGAGAGAGGGAGAGCCTAGGGTTGGGGGTGGGGGATAGGGCTTGATCCCAGGATCCTGAGACCATGACTTGAGCTGAAATCAAGAGCCGGATGCTTAACTGACTGAGCCACCCAGGTGCCCAACAGTATTTTTTTTTTTTTTTTTTAAAGATTTTATTTATTTATTTGACAGAGAGATCACAAGTAGGCAGAGAGGCAGGCAGAGAGAGAGGAGGAAGCAGGCTCCCCTAGAGAGCAGAGAGCCCGATGCGGGGCTCGATCCCAGGACTCTGAGATCATGACCTGAGCCGAAGGCAGCGGCTTAACCCACTGAGCCACCCAGGCGCCCCCCAACAGTATTTTTAATAAGAATTTTAGACTTAAAAATAGAACTCAGCTAGAGCTTTCTTATGTAAGTACCTGAAGAATGGTTTCGAACAACATTCAAATACCAACTATTGCAAGACAATGAAAGAAACACAGGAATATCTTCTACACCATATAGGCTTATTTATGCTTTCAATAAATCCTCCTGACAATTTCTATGAAGGAATGCACACTATTTATTATCAGAAAACTAATATCATAAATCTTCCTATTTTTCTATGCCCAGGTCATATCAACTTCCCTCCAAAGAGTATTTCGGCTGAGCGCTATTTTCATTGAGGAACTAACAGTGCCTGAAGCTGTAGGGTTCAGTGGGTATTAACATTGCTCTGGGGGTGCCTGGGTGGCTCAGTGGGTTAAAGCCTCTGCCTTTGGCTCAGGTCATGATTTCAGGGTCCTGGGATAGAGCCCTGCGTCGGGCTCTCTGCTCAGCAGGGAGCCTGCTTCCCTTCCTCTCTCTCTGCCTACTTGTGATCTCTGTCTTCAAATGAGTAAATAAAATCTTAAAAAAAAAAAACAACAACAAAAAAACATTGCTCTGTAGCCTCTAAGTCTGACTGTCCTTCTCTTCTCCTTATGAATTCAAAAGCCTGACTGGTCTCTTTTGGTTCTATAGAATACAGCAGTTGAGATGATCCAAATCAAGAGAAAGATCTGGCTCACAGTTATCATGAAATATGACCCATGGATTTGAAAAACTCGTAAGATGGTACTGTGCACAGAAGGAACAAATTAAACTATAAGGTCAAGGGACACCTGGCTGGTTCCGTTGGAACGCATGCAACTCTTGATCTCAGGGTTGTAAGCTTGAGCCCCATGCTGGGGTAGAGATTACTTAAAGATAAAATCTTTAAAAAAAAGTAAACAAACAAACAAACAACCCCCCCCACACAAAAAACAAACCCCAAAAAACTATTATGTTCCAGAAAGGTAAATATTTACCTTTATACTTCTTCAGGGATTAGTAATTAATCGTAATTTTGATCAAGGACTTAGGATGCCTGGGTGGCTCAGTTGGTTAAGCAGCCAACTCTTGATTTCAGCTCAGGTCATGATTCCAGGGTTGTGGGATCAAGACCTGCATGGGGCTCTCCTTCTTCCTTTGTCCCCCCACCTCCAATGTACATGCTCTCTCTAAATAAAATCTTTAAAAAATTCATTTTGATCAAGGAATTTAAAAAAGTAGAATTGAGAAAATAAACCAAACACCAGTAATAAAATTTGTTACTGATCCTATACACCCATATTTTATTTTGTTTCTAAATTATACAATGAATATCCATATTATGCCTTTTGTATCGGAGGAAATAGATCTAAAGGACCAGTGATGTAATGAGCACTGGGTGTTACATAAGACTGATGAATCACTGAACTCTATCTCTGAAACTATGTAATACAGAAGTTAATTAATTGAATTTAAATAAGTTAAAAAAAAAAGAAACAACATCACAGTTACATTTTTTCTCTTTTGTAGAAAAGTAAAGTCATTATGTCTGTCAATACAAAGTGAGGACCATTTCCCACAGATTTTTCAGTTCCTGCTACCTGGGAAACACCTTCTGTGAAATACTGATTCAACTCTTAATGTTCCTGTGATTGTATAAAGAATTACAAGAGCATGAGGTGCCTAGGTGGCTATTCAGTTAGGCATCTGCCTTTAGCTAAAGCTAAGTGATCTCAGGGTTCTGGGACGGAGCCCTGCACTGGGCTCCCTGCTCAGCAGGGAGTCTGCTTCTCCCTCTCTCTCTGCCTCCTCCCCCGCTCCCCGCTCATGCTCATTCTCTGTCTCTCTCTCAAATGAATAAAATCCCCCCAAAAAAAAGAATTACAAGAGCAATTCATATTTATTTCTATGATGTTAAGTATCCAAGGCAGTTTTGGTAGACTAATTCCAAATCGAAGATAAGTTGGAATCAGATGTCTTAAAAGAACTACGTCTTTGGTAAAGATGAGCATAACTTGAGGTTACATTTCTCTTGCTTAACAAATAGGTCTGTGTTCTATTTGAATCTCTAGTTCTGTATTATGTATTTTCATGTGTTCTCAAAATAGCAGCTTAGTCTAGAAAATGTCTGATAGCCAAAACTAGAGAATGTATGAAGAAGAGACCTGTTATCCCTGTGAACTTGAATGTAATCATCTCCTCTTAACGCACGATAACAATTTTAGCATACTCACCTTTCCCATCCAACTTCCCTGTCATTTGAAATGTTAAGACTTTTTAAATACTATCAGAGGAGCTCTCTTTATTACTGTAACTTAACTCTTAATCTTTGCTTTAAAAATAAACTATGCTTTTTTCCCGATGCCAACCTAAATAAACCAAATACTGCAAAAACAAAATAAAACCAAACAGTAATTGAATAAAAAGAACAGATAAAGGGACCCATAGCTACTGAGGTTCTAAAGGTCACAAGGGGGCTTAAACTCACCATTTTGGGCAGCCTTTGTGTGCCTCCTGCTCCTGGTAAGATTCCCAGCAAGACTTCAGGTGTACCTAATACTGTTTTTCTATCTTTGGTTGCTATTCTATATTGGCAGGAAATGGCAAGCTTCAAACAAATAAAAGAAAATTAGAATGTTAGAAAATGTAACTTTATAAATATCTTCAGATATGTGAAGGTCTAAAGATTACTTACAAAGCAGGAATGTATTTTATGCTTTGTATAATTTAGCGTCCCAGCCTTATTTCATACTTCCCCCTAATGAACCTTTCCTGGGGTTCTGGATCTCCTTAAAAACCTGCTGAAAGCTAGGTCTAAACAGAAAAATACACGTACATCACTGTACATTGCACGCCAAGTTAAGAAGGCCTGTATCCTATAGAGACCCTCCTTTTCAATCAAACAGGCCTACTTACAGTGATCGAATAGGCTTTGCCTACTGTTGTCTTTGCTCACTGTTGTCTTTGCTCATACCATGCCATATGTGAAATGATCATTTTCCCCATTATTTTCTGATTAATCAATTTCTGCCGATTTCTTAGGACCAGGCATAGGTTTCCTTAATTAATATATGTGAAAGTGTCTAGCATAGAGCCCAGTATGTGATAAATGCTCATTAAATGTTATTTTATTTTCTCCTCTCCTTTCCTACATGCTCCAGTCTAGCAAGCATCTCTCCTCTCAAATCTTAAATTATTCACCATCTTTACTGCTCACAAAGCACTTAAACACATATTATGCTCTGTGAGTCTCATCTAGACTTAAGTAGCTCGAAAGCATGGACCACACTTCTGAATCTTTGCCCTGCAAACCTGAACCAGGTTTTGGGAATTGAAGACGACCTTGGAGATGTAGTTCAAATCTTCTCAATTTGTAAAAATGAAAACATCACACTTTTGGTTACTTGCTCTGTGCCATGAAACCAGGATTGAAACCTATCCAGAAGTTTGACAACTAAAAAGAAAGCTGATCCTCCTCCGAGAACTTTTTGCAGGCAAAACCGTAGCCTACAGGTTTGCAGCTTGTAATTCCCATCAATATGCTGAACAACATCTCAATGACTTCGAAAGAAATCAATACCTCAAGTCCTCCTCCTAAGCACGCTCCACTGATGGCAGCCACAATAGGCTTTGTCGACTTCTCAAGTTTCTCAAATGTTCTCTGTCCTTCCCGTGATATTTGTGTTACCTCTTCAGAGGTCTTGCAAGAAGCTAACATGCTGTAGTAAACATGAAAGCAGAGGAGAGAGAAAAAAAAAAAAAGATGATATTATACCCTACTTTGTTCAATACCTCATCCATTGTATCCCTGCTCTATCATCTATCAATATTCGATAGTGTATCTTCAAATACTCAAGAGTTTAAGAATGGTTTTGCCTCAGCACTAATATCAGCAACATCATCTCTCCATAAAGCCATATCATCTCTCCATAAAAAGTGTTAGATTTCTGGATCCAGAGAACATGAAACAAAACATGTTGTGTAATTTTATTTTCTATTAAAAAAAAAAAAAACCACATTAGATCACAAGGCTTTCTGTACATGAGAAAATCATCTTCTGGTAAATATTTTCACTATCACATTAACCATTTTTACTATCAAGTGACTCCCAGATTGAATAGCAATCAAAATAACAGTGGAAAAAAAAGCTTTCAAGTTATTTATCTCCTAATGAGTATAAAAGAACAACAGTAATGTACTTCATGTCCTTTAGTTTCAGTTTATTTCATTTGCTACTTTGTTCTTTAACGCATTTAAAGTGGCTTTTGTAAGTTTGACCAAAGATAACTAGTTTTTAGCATTTTACATACTGGGAGTTGCTCAGCTAGCCTCACAGAAGCTGCCAAGTATTTTCCTCTGGATATAGGAAGCTAGTGCTAGGTATGTCAGTGCCTTGCTAGGCTCAAATAACTGAGCTAGAAGAAAAAGCACTTGATACAGGTAATTTTGCTTTTTCTAAAAAAAAAAAAAAAAACCAAAATATTTATAAATTCCTAATTACTATACATAGAAAAAGAGTACACAATGTGAAGCAAGATTTAAAACTATACAAACACCTTAAGTACAATTACTAAGCCTCTAATGCTGGCTATCATTGCCTAAGGTACAAAGAATAATAAAACGAATGCTTGTATTTGACAGAATTAACAACTGGTAACATTTTAGCCCATTAAACTAACACTATGATAGAATTTCACCTCCTTATAAATGCTTTAAAAAACTATAAGCACGTTACATACACATAAATTCCACCATTAAAAAAAATAAAATATTAGCTGCATCACTAAAGTTCCATTTGACAACCTCAGAGTCCTACCAGCTACTTCATTTTCCCTGAAGCAACCATTTTCAAATATTTGTAGTGTATCCTTCCAGACCAACTACATATTTGTATCTATAAATAACAGAGGCATCTATGATTTTAAAATGTTTACATAAACTACATGCTATACAGAATGTTCTATAACTTGCTTTTTTTTTTTAAGGGGCACCTGGGTGGCTCAGTCACTGGGCGTCTGCCTTAGGCTTGGGTCATGGGGGCCCTGCATCGGGCTCCCTGCTTAGGTGGGAGGCCTGCTTCTCCCTCTCCCATCCCCCCTACTTGTGTTCCCTCTCTTGCTGTGTCTCTCTGTCAAAGAAATAAATTCTTTTAAAAAAAGTCTATAAAACTTAACATTATATTTTTGAGCTCTAACATTATGTTGTGGATCTAGTTAATTCCTTTGAGCCGTTTTGTAGTATTTTATCATATGAAAGTTTGTTTACTTTCCCATTTCCCTAATGACTGACATTTAATTGCTTCAAATTCTTCATTATTTTAAACTACACAGGGCTGAACATCCTTATACACATGTCTTTAAAAACAAAGGGTGGATTTCTTTAGTACATATATAGCT
This sequence comes from Enhydra lutris kenyoni, assembly GCF_002288905.1. Taxonomy (NCBI): domain Eukaryota; kingdom Metazoa; phylum Chordata; class Mammalia; order Carnivora; family Mustelidae; genus Enhydra; species Enhydra lutris. The sequence goes on along the minus strand of NW_019154119.1, from coordinate 2,559,536 downwards.
AGATGAGGTATCACTGAATTAGATGATACGTGCATTTTCAATTTCATTAAAGGCTATCAAAATGTTTTCCAAAGGTGCTGTAGCAATTGGCATTCCTATTAGTAATATATTAACTTTCTTATTTTTCCAAGTCCTTGCTAACACGGTATTTTCAAACTTTTAAATATTTGTTGGTTTGTTGGGTTAAAAAAAAAAGGGGCACCTCATAGTTTCATTGTACAGTAGTTTTTATTCTATGCCAATATTCTTAGAACTGCTTTCGACTTCTTTAAGGAAGATTAGTCTTACATGGTTTAAGCAACAAGCCCCTCTTTTATCAACTTTATTACACTTGTGAAAATAACTTGAAAAAAGAAAATGTTCAGAGAATTTACTTCTACCTTCTTTTAAGAGAAGGAATGATTAGGCCTGAGAAACATACTATTAGCCAAGATGAAATGTGACTTCTAATCTTTGAAAACTTACTTGATGTCAGCACCTGCAATAAAGCAGCCCGGCTTTGATGAGATAAGGACAGCACTTCTGACTTGATCACTAGCCCAGATTTCATTCATTACTTCCATGAACTCAGACTGCAGTTCTTTATTCAGTGTGTTCACCTGCCAAAGGGAAATACACATACATCTAAGGCTTTAAATCAGAAGTACATACACTCTGAAGTAATACACTGTAAGTTAATTAATTGAGTTTAAGTTAAAAAAAAAAAAAAGAACCACTGACACACACAAAAAAGATACCAATCTTTTCATGAGGGCTCCACCCTCGTGACTACATGTAAACCTAATTAACTCCAAAAGTTCCACCTCCAAATACCATCACACTGGGGCTTACAGCTTCAACCTATGAATTTTAAGAGGACAACTTCCACCTGTAACATTATTTAGATAGGGGAAATTTTGTTTTTCAAAGAAACTGCATTATCTATAGCACACCTGTCTGTGTTATCTTTTTTCTGCTTCTTTGGAATTATGTTAAATCTCTGTGTAGATAACTGAAAGCAATTAAAAAATATTCTTGTCTACAGGCATGCAAATGAATTGTCCCAGAAGATACAACCAGCTCCATGTGGAAAAATCAGTTTCCATTTGCACATTTATTTCAATATTCCTGATCTATAAATTTGTAGGTACTGTGGATTCTTCTTTGAACTGGCTGTAGTATTTCATCAGTGTCTTCATTAATGACTCAAAATCTTTAACATACACACAAAATACATCTACAAAGGAGAAATTCAGGGTCACACTCCTAAGAATCTGAATCATATGTGAGCTACAAATAAGTCTACACATGCTTGTTGGTAAGGAAAAATTCATATAACATTAAGAAAAAAAGGAATCAAAGTTAGATATATAGTATGATCTTATTTTGTAAATATATTTGTTGAAACTGGATTAAATGTTAAAAGTCAGGGCACCTGGGTAGCTCAGTTAGTTGGGTGTCTGCCTCCGGCTCAGGACATGGTCCCAGGGTCCTGGAATCGAGCCCCGTATCGGGCTCTCTGCCTAGCAGGGAGCCTGCTTCTCCTCTCCCTCTCCCTGCTGCTCTGCCTACTTGTGCATGCTCTCTTTCTCTCCAAAGAATAAAACTGGAAAAAAAAAAAAAGTTGAAGGTATTTGCCTTTGCATTTGTAGTATGAATGACTTATTTTCCTCTGTATAGCTTTCAAACTTCCCACTATAGGGATGTGTTGAGTCTGTGCTCAGAAAAAATGCTCAACTTAGAAAATTCTGAAAAAATATCTTAAGTTTGAATCATTGGTCAGTGGGCACCAAAATTCATCCTAGTGAGGGGGACTGGTTATTTTCCTTAATTTGTGATAGTTGTTAATTGCTTCCATCTACATCCTCCTATTCCATCTAGGCCTTTAGTAACAGGATTCCTGAAATATGAAAACTTGACACCAATTTTATTTGTTTTCTTAAGTAGGCTCTAAGCCTAGTGTGGAGTCCAATGTGGGGCTTGAACTCACACCCGTGAGATCCAGACCTGAGCTGAGATCAAGTCAGACACTTAATCAACTGAACCATCCAGGTGTCCTAACACCAACCATTTTTTTTTTTTTTTAAGATTTTATTTATTTACTTGACAGCGAGAGAGGGAACACAAGCTGGGGGGGGGCGTGCGTGGGAGAGGGAGCGGAAGAAGCAGGCTTCCCACTGAGCAGGGAGCCAGATGTGGGGATCGATTCCAGGTCCCTGAGATCATGACCCGAACCAAAGGCAGAGGCTTAACAACTGAGCCACCCAGACGCCCCTTCCTAACATCAATTTTAGATGGGGGGAAAAGCATGAGCTGCTGCAATAAAGGTCTTCTTGGCAAAGACTGGATTAATGCCCCAAGCTTTCCTGAATCTGCTAAAAACAAACGAGGCTTCACTTAGAACAGAACCTCACTTCCAATATGTGAACTACACTCAGTCATTCATTCAAGTTCCTCAGGAAGCTTAACAATCACATTTAACCCAGACAATCTTCTACAGATAACGACATCAGGCAGGTAATGAGGAAAGCATGTGTAACAACCTGGTAGTTAAGATGAACAGGTGACTTCTCTTATAAAACAAAGCTTGCACTTTGGTTCTTATCTAATAAGTCACCTCAGCATGCGACACAGCAATCGAAGGCTAATTTCATTAATCTGGGATGTTAATCTGACACCTACGGTCATCTAGAAGGAATTCTTAAACAAGGACCTCTGCTCCAGAAAGTTGCACTCCTTGAACAATTTGTGAAACTATCAAAACTACAAATTCATGTGAGATTACTGCCAAATTGGTGGATTTCTTTCCCTCCTATTCAGCGCTGGCTTCATGAATGTATTAGGAGAAAGAGACTGCAGCAAGTTAAAATTAGGTACCTTTGAATTGGGTGAGTTAATTCGAACAACAGCCACATCCCCTTTGACTCCATAGTTAATATGGGTTCTGGCTAAAAAGGGAAAGACAATTTATTTGTAAACACGTTTATTGCTAAACAGATTTAAAAAGCAGTGTAAGCATGTCAGTAAGAAATTAAACTTACTTCTCAAAGCAGAGGACCCTGAAAAGTTGCGGCAAATATAACCTGCAAGAAAAAGGCATTCAAAATTAATTACTTTGTAAAACATAACTGCTGTAGTACTTGCTAAATATAACAAAGCTGGAATTTATAACAATAGCAAAAACCCCCAAATGAGAATAATGTATTCTAGGCCATTATTGTGACTACTACCATATCTGTTTCATTTAAAAGATCAGCTTATGAGATTATTTAAATCGTACATGTGGTTGGTGGAAGAATTGCCCTCTCAAAGATGTCCAGGTCTCCAGAAACTGTGAATATGTTAAGTTACATGGCTAAGGGAATTAAGGTGCTAATTAGCTGAACTAAACACAGAGAGAGAGAGAGACAGAGTAGCCTGGATTATCCAAGTGGGCCCAATGTAATCATGAAGAAGAGAGAGTCAAGGAGGACCAGAGAGATGGCAGCATAAGGACTTAGCCCCACTTTGCTGGCTTTGAAGAAGTCAAGAAAAGCAGGCAGCCTCCACCTGGAAAGCTAGAAAAGGTAAGGAAATGAATTCTCCCTTAGGTCACCCAGAATGAACACAGCCCTGCCAGCACCTTTTTTTAAAAAATATTTTATTTATTTATTTGACAGAGATCACAAGTAGACAGAGAGTGGGTGGGAAGCAGGCTCCCTGCTGAGCAGAGAGCCCGATGCAGGGCTTGATCCCAGGACCCTGGGATCATGACTTGAGCCAAAGGCAGAGGCTTTAACCCACTGAGCCACCTAGGCGCCCTCAACACTTCTGGTTTTAGCTCAGTGAGACTCATTTCTGACACCCATAACTGTAAGATAATAAATTTTTATTGTTTCAGACACTAAATTTGTGGAAATTTGTTACAGCAGCAATAGGAAATGAACACAGTAGCAAATAAGTAATCTACAAAGCAATCCATATTGTCAGTCCCAGGTATATAACAAATATACTCAACCATGTTCTCTAGCCACATCCTCTTGTATTTTTATGGAGATGGACTTTCCAGTGTTATCAAAAGTAAAATAATTTACAATGGATTTTTACTTAGACATAAAGAACGAAATCTTGCCATTTGCAACCTCATGGCTAGAGCTAGAGAGTATTATGCTAAGCAAAGTAAGTCAGAGAAAGACAAATACCATATGATTTCACTCATATGTGGAATTTAAGAAAACAAAGAGGAAAAAACAGAGAGAAACAAACCAAGAAACAGACTCTTTTTTTAAATTTATTTTTTTTTAAAGATTTTATTTATTTGACAGAGAGAGATCACCATTAGGCAGAGAGGCAGGCAGAGAGGCAGGCAGAGAGAGAGAAGGAAGCAGGCTCCCTGCTGAGCAGAGAGCCGGATGTGGGACTCGATCCCAGGACCCTGAATCATGACCCGAGCTGAATGAAAGCAGAGGCTTTAACCCACTGAGCCACCCAGGAGCCCCAAGAAACAGACTCTTAACTATAGAGAACAAACTGATGGTTACCAGAAAGTCGGGGGGGGGGTGTTTTAAATACGTGATGGGGATTAAAGGAGTGCACTTGTGATGAGCACCGGGTGTTGTATGGAAGGGCTGAATCACTATATTCTATACCTGAAACTAACATTATGCTGTATGTTAACTAAAATTCAAATAAAAACTTTAAAAAAAGGTGACATCAACAGGCACTAGTGGCCATTTATGAAATAGTCCAGTCACACTCTGCTATTTTAAGAATTTCTAACTGAACAGGGCTCTATTGCCTTCTACCAAGAATACTCCTACCCTGGGGAGGACCAAAGACCCACTACACTTCTCCCTCCTCCTAATCACTTCACTACTTGAGGCTCTCCTGGATAATAATGATAAGATGATGTTTTGAGCACAAGCCATCACAAGAGAAGTCTGAACTTGGACTGTGGACAGAAGGTAGGGAACACTGTGAAATTCTTAGGCAAAAATTCAAAGTTTGTTCTGGGAATTACTCTACCTCCTTACTACCATGAAAGCGTCACCTCTGTCTTGCTCTAATCTAAACATCTTGCTCTAGGTAGTAACCAAGTTCTGTGGAGGCCAGCACAGGGTCCACATCCCTTAGTTACAACTTCCAAGCTTCTTTAAAAACACCCTGCTCTTTCTTCCTTTGTCTTTCATGTTCATGGTTCACTTCAAACCCTATCTCCTAGGTATCTTTCTTTCTTTTTACAATTTTTTTTTTTTTAAAGTAGGTTCCATGCCCAACACAGGGCTTGAACTCATGTCCCTGAGATCAAGAGTTGCATACTCCACCTACTGAGACAGCCAGGTGCCCCTCCTATACACCTCTTTAATCCTTTACTCCTTATTCCAAACCTTGTCCAATATCCTAGAACAAAGTTTACTTTTTCTTTAGCAATAAAAATAAAAACAAATCATCCCTTAATAATTAGTGAGCGTAGTAGCAATACACATGAACACCTGTACCCGGGAATTAGTGCTTTAATAATATCCAGTGGTTCCTTCATTATCTCTACTATTAGCTACTTGTACTAGCTTTCCCTCAGTATTTGTTTTATTCCTTTTAAAATAAATTATGTGCATGTACCTCTATCAATTCATATATTAAATATCAGCAAATTTAATCTTTCCTTTTATTATTTTACTTTTCATCATGGTAAGTGTACTCTTCAATCCCCATCACCTCTTTCACCCATCCCTCCCTCCCACTTCCCCTTTGGTAACCATCAGTTTGTTCTCTCTAGTTAAGAGTCTGCTTCTTGGTTTCTCTTTTTTCCCCCTTTGCTCACTGTTCTTTCTTAAATTCCACATATTAATGACTTCATATGGTATTTGTCTTTCTGACTGACTTATTTTGCTTAGCATAATATGCTCTAGTTCTACCCATGGTGTTATAAGTGGCAACTTTTCATTCTTTATGGTTGAATAATATTCCACCATTATTTTATTCTGAATTATTAGTATTAAAACTTTTTTATATCTGATTTTCATTGAAATATACTGCATTGGGGCTGCATACAGTCTTGGAATGCACAATATAATGCAAAAGAGTGGAGTGCCTGCCTAATTTAGGAGCACTATTTAAAAAAAAAAAAAAAGGTTAAAATCCCTAGCAACCTTGGGGGGCCTGGGTGGCCAGTGGGTTAAAGCCTCTGCCTTCGGCTCAGGTCATGATCCCAGGGTCCTGGGATTGAGCCCCACATCGGGCTCTCTGCTCAGCGGGGAGTCTGCTTTCTCCTCTCTCTCTGCCTGTCTTTCTGCCTACTTGTGATCTCTGTCAAATAAATAAATAAAATCTTAAAAAAAAAAATCCCTAGCAACCTCTCAGCAGCTAAACCTTCCCACTAGCCTGTGACCATCTGTCTCTCTTTCTGCCTAGTCTCTCATTCTCCAAAGCTCCTACCTTCATCTGGCTCAGAATTGAGGGATGTCAAACAAGAGTCTTAGACTGCCTTAGCATGCAGTGATAATCAAAGGTAATGGACAAAAAATTAAACCACATTGGCCATTTTATGTCATGGTAGTAGTCTAAATGAAATTTTTAAACATCACCTCTATCAAAAACACTCTCTACATGATTTAGAAACAAACTTTAGAACTATACCCATTTTTAAGTTGATCATGGTCTATGTCTGACCAGGAGGCACGGACCCTTCTGGATTGGGGAACTATTACACATGGCCAAAGCAGGACCCAAAAGACTTCCCAACATATCCAGCCGGACTGCGATTTCCATAGCAGTATTGAGAAGTGATTTCAGAGCTAGGTTAGGCATTAAAATCAGTGGGGGAGGCTCAAATACACTCACAAATGTCTGGGTGACATATAACCTAGAACCACAGAATCAGAATTTAAGGGCGCCGGGCCTCAGAGTCCCTTTTTTTTGTTTTGGGTGCAAAAAGGTGGTTTTATTTAAAGCATGAGGACAGTACCATGGGCAGAAAGAGCTGCACTGAGGTCCTGAGGAGTGGTGGCCCATTATATATTTTCAAGTTGAGAGGGGTTAGGGATAGCGCAAGCCTCCCAGGTATTTTGGAAACAAGGATCCTGAGGGGGCTAGCTATTGACAGGAAAGGTCATTTATTACTGTTCAGTAGAAACTCAGTCATGAGAACCCTTCAGATGCATATCGGTGGGTCATATGCTTGGGGGGATTGCTAACATGTCTCTTGGGGAATAGATCTAAAGGAAGTTTCCAAAGGAATTTTTATATGTTAAAGGAGACTTATAGGATCCTGGGAGGGGGAGGTGAGGGTAGGATTTAGAATTGTCTTTTGCCCTAAGCAAAGTAACTGGGGCTGATAACATTGGGCCTATGATAAAATTAGGCCTAATAACATTGAGGCAATTGAATCTCTAGAGGAATGTCACTCTGCCTGTTTCAAGGACTTGTCAATGGGCTACAGGCAGTATGGAAATTTAATAGTTTCTCTTCTGCCTTTGTTTCCCACATCATCCCCCTCTGAACAGTTTTGACCCTTAAATCTTTAAGGTTGCTGAGGGTGGAAGGACTCATCTTCTGTAACTTCTTCCTGCTGAATAGGGGCATAGAGATGGCCCTATCTATAGGTCAGCATAGATATCATATGGGTCAGTTGGGGCTTATACAGATAATAGGAGTCACAAAGGGCAGAGGCAGCTGAATCCAAGGGGGACTGCATGTGTGGATCTTCCCGGGTGGAAGAGTCCATATTTTTAAAAAAGGAAACTGAAGCAGACAGCAAACAAGTGGGCATGTGAGAGCCACTGACTTGGAGAACCCACTAATTCAGTGGATTCGGAGAGGAACCATTAGCAATAGCTCTTGCTTCCTCCTTCTTTCCCTCTATCCTGCAGTTTTACTTGAGAGAGAGAGAGGGAAAGCATGCACAGGGCCCGGGGGGGTGGGGAGGGAGTGGGCAGAGGGAGAGAAATAATCTCAAGCAAATTCCTTATTGAGCGTGGAGCCTGACACAAGGCTGGATCTCATAACCCTGAGATCACGACCTGAGCCAAAAGCAAGCTGGATGCTTAACCAACTAAGCCACCCAGGAACCCCGATTATTTTTTTTAAAGTCTTATTTATTTAAGTAACCTCTATACCCAATGTGGGACTGGAACTTACAACCCTGAGATCAAGAGTCTCATGCTCTTCGACTGAGCCAACCAGGTGCCCATATCCTGCAGGTCCTTAAAGAGAGGGGAAAAGACGGCATAGAAAATAGCAGCTTTACACTAGTTTGAAAGGCAAGCAACATATTAAAAGAAAGCTGTGTAGATGACGCAAGTACCAGAGTGAGGTGATCTCTGTTTGTCTGCATTTTTTTCTTTAAACTAATCCAAATCAGCCATCTGAGTGCAAAGAGAAAGGACCCGAAAGACTTAGGTTCAACCATCATGTTTTTCAACCATCATGTTTATCATTTATAAGCTGTATAACCATGAACAAGTCTCTTAGTGCACTTCAGTGTTCTTATAAAGACAGAAATAAAAGTGATGTAATGATTATAAAAGTATCTGTAGGGGCGCCTGGGTGGCTCAGTGGGTTAAGCCGCTGCCTTCGGCTCAGGTCATGATCTCAGGGTCCTGGGATTGAGCCCCGCATCGGGCTCTCTGCTCAGCAGGAAGCCTGCTTCCCTTCCTCTCTCTCTGCCTGCCTCTCTGCCTACTTGTGATCTCTCTCTGTCAAATAAGTAAATAAAATCTTTAAAAAAAAAAAAAAAAAAAAGTATCTGTAAGTCACAGTGCTAGACACAAGTAAATGAAGATAGAAGTCAGCCATATCCTCAATCGTCATGCCTCTACCTCTCTAAGGACACACTTCCTTTCTCTGCTTTGCCATCATTTAAAATTTGAATCATCTGTATTTATCACTCCTTTTTATCTTTGTATCATGGATCTACCCTCTTTTACAAGGCCTTATCATGAGATTCCATCTACAGGGATCTTTCCCCTCCCTTCAAAATCCCTTTTGATTTTTACTATTTACTATTTTATTCTCTAATCACTGCATCCATAGCAGGTGTTTCCTCCAACTAACGCGTAACTCTTCCAACATCAGCTCGCACTCCCTCATTCAACAACAACAAATCCTTGTGGCCTACCATGTGCTATGCCCTGTTCTAGGCACATGGAGTGAACAAAAAGATAAAATCCCTGACTCTGTGTAGTTTACATTCTATAGCAGCAGGGGATCACACACACACACACACACACACACACACACACATCACAGGAAGATTCAGTTCCTACCCAGTAGAGATACATGAAGAGGTGAAAACAGGCCTGGCATAAAAAGGAGTTTGCCTGTGAAATGGAAATTCCAGTGAGAGGCGAAGCAGGGAATAAGCAATTCTAGCTAGAACAGGGTAAAGTGGATGAGAGTAAGGATGGACTGACTGGGAATGCACGGTGGGAGAGATGGGGTGGGAAGACAGCCAAAAAAATATGTAAAGAAGTATGTTAGGAGATAAGTTCTAAGCAAAAACAAAAAACAAAACAAAAAAACAGAGCAGGTGCGAGGGCGTAGCATAGGTTGCACTTTTAAAGACCAACTATTTGAGACAGCAGGTTGGTGCTCGTTAGGTTATGGTTCAAATCATTTTAAAACCTTACCACTAATCTACCTCTGCTGCACAAACACACACACCCATATTCACATACACAAAACTTCCTCTAAATCAAGAGAAACAAACAAAAAAGAGAAAATCAGTAAGTGTACAAACTTATCTTGAATTCAAACCACAGCCAGCTAAATCAAGTTGGTAGCTACAAGGTATCTTTGCTTTTGAAATCTAGCCCTTACCATTATGTAACCTGGAAAGTTAACTTCACAGCAGCTAGGTGAACTTTAGCCTAGATCAACTGTGCCAGCAAAAGGAGAAACCTTTGTCCTACTTCTTAATCATCTGATAATTTAACTCAAGATACTACAAGACCTAAAACTATAGCAGAGGAGAGAGGTGCATTAGGCTGACACAAATTTCAAATATAAAAATGTTACTTTGGTAGTAACAATCAACAACTTTTCTCAATATTCAACCTTAGGGGAAGAGATAGGATTAAGCAAGTGAGTCAAATTTAAACATACATTAATTCAATGAAATTATTTTACCACTTACATAATTAGAAATTTAGATTTAGGAATGGGAATTAAGATATCTAGGTCAAGTTGTGACTGTCATTTGACAGTCATATTCAGAATTATAGCATTAGTGGGGGAGGAATGGGTTTGAACTATGAAAGAAACAAATCAGTTTCAAAAGAATTTATCCATCCACCAGTAAATGTCATAATCTCATTAAACACTGGCCTTGGCACAGGTTTTCAGGGTAAAAGACCAATATGTTGAATTAAATGGCAATCCAGGTGTGCAGGTAATTTTGAACTCACTTTCCAGATATGTTTTCACAAAATTCATAAATTGTTATTCAAACGGACAAAAACTATAAGCCATATTTTCTTATTGGTGAAATATACATTTACATGTGTATATATATTTCTATACAAAAAATATAGAAAAGCTAAGCTTGTTATTACATATATAAAATATAAAAATTATTTAAAAAATTCTCAGATATACAGAATCAGTTCTTCAGGGCAGAAAAGAGTTAATAGCAGCATGTACTGAACATTTAGTCCATGAAAAATTGCTTTAAATTTAGAATAACTCCTTTGAAGTTCACAAAGTTTCCCCACTTCACAAATGAGAAAACAGAAGAAATTAACTGTCCAAGGTCACTAGAGAGTAAAAGGCCACGCGCCACGCCAGATTCAAGCACCAAAGTCAGACTCCAAATTTAATGCTTTGAATTGCTCTTTCATCCTATTTCTCCTAAGAAAATCCGAAGTCTCAATCATTTTACAGATGAGGAAAATAAAGATCCGTTAGACCAAGATATTTGTCCAAAGTTACACTAGTGACTGGAAACCACAGTGTTTAGCTCAGTGTTACAGCAGCTACTAATCCATAAGCGGTACCTTAAAACCAATGCATAGGCAAGTTCAAATATATACATGTGATTTTCATAAAGCCTTAAACCATAAACGTGGAAAACAACAACAACAAAAAAACTATAAGGTAAAATGACCAAATGCTAATAGTTACTATATGTGACTAATAATGCATGACTTTTTTCTTAACTTTCCCCAGTCTTTACATATCAATTTTTTGTAATATTATGGTTGGTATACACACACACACACATACACAGCAGTCCTGTGGAAACTACAAACATTGGTGGAGATTCAGAAAAAGTCTGAATCCAAAATTAATCCCTTACAGAAGCCTCCAGCTACCAGCTACCGTGTTCAGGAGAAAGACATATTACAAATGAAAATTCTGATTAGCAGCCAGTATTAAGTGTAACACGTAATAAAAGGTTACATTTCACCTGACAGATATGAGATGGAAGGAAAACGCTTGATTTTCCATAATCACCCACTTTAACCCTTTCACTGCCAGTCTGAAGAGAAAAATACAGCTAATGTAAACCTAACTAGGTACCGTCAGAAACAAAATTAGATTAGTTTTTAAAATGATTTAACTTGGGGCACAGATATTTGCCCCCCCCCCCCATCACCTTGCCTTCAGGGTGTCCACAGACAGGACAAGCATATTTGTGTATTTAAAAAAATATTTCTTCTGGCAAGTTGCAGAACCTCCCCTTGAACTCTAACATACTATACCTTCATACTGGGATTACTGGAACTGCAACATTCGAGCTCCTTATTTAAACGCGGTAATAGGTACAGAATGGTTTTGAGGGAAAGGAGCTGGGAGTAGCAGTAATTCGCAAGGCTGGTCCATTACACCTAAGAAGCTTTTAAGACAGCTCTTGTCACGAGTAAGGTGATGTGGAGCCACAAAGATGTGACAGAGTGGACTGTCCCAGTCCTCCTGGAACTCCCCATCTAGTAGGGTCAGGTCCGAAGCCATCACAGAAGAAAATAAGAGGGGCGTGACGCCAGAAGTGCGCCGGGGACACTCGCGGAAGGGGCTAGACCGGGTGGGCAGCACCCAGAAACGTGAGGTTACGGAGCCTGAAATCGCTGCAGGACTCGGGAGCAGGAAGAGAGGGAGGGTCAGTCTGCGCAAGGGCACAGGAGACTGGGTCCCAGAGGGGCATCCTTCCCCCGACGCAGCGCTGCGTTCCCCGGCCGGGCGGGGAGGCGACAGCGAAAGGGAGACGCGGCTACAAGGCTACCTCAGGCTTCCTAAGAGTTCTGCCCGGGGCTGCGGGGCGCTCCCAGCCAGGCCTCACCTGAGCAGCGGAGCATCCTGGAGGCAGTGGCGCGGCTCAGACTGCCTATTGCCCGCGAGGCCACCATTTTGAGCTGCAGAGGACGAAAGTGGAAAGGGCTCAGACTGGGGCTGCGGAGCCGAGGACTTTTCTGCTCAGCCTGGCCCCAGATAGGCGGCCGACGCACTGCCTGACTAAAACCCCTTTGGCTCCTCGCCCTGCCGTTCGCGTCCGGCTAACGGGGCCGAGAGGTCGCTTTCTCCACTGGACGGCAGGGGGCCCAGAGAGGAGGCCCGGTGCCCGGATTTCCAGACAGGCGGCCGATGGGCAGCCTGCGGGGTTCGGGGGTGGGAGTGAAGGGGGTCCTTTGGGGAAGGACCCGCCGCTGAGTCAGGACTAGTCCCGGCACTTGAGGCTAAACCTTCCGTGTCTGCAGCTAGAGCTCGAGAGGACAGAGCTAAGGTGAGATGGACAGTGCGCGTGGCTCCCCGCCTAGCCTTTCCCTGCAGCGACAGCCGCAGTTCCTTTCCTATCTCCTGCGCCAGTGCCCGCGGCCTCCTCCCTTCTCCTCGGAGAGTGGAGTTCCAGGGAGCGGAGGGAGGCGCCATAGGACTGGGTCTGCGGGACCACTGCCATCAGGGCCGTAACTGGGACTAGCTTTATGCGTGTAGCTCTGAGCTGCGGTGTCACCGTGTTTTTTAACTTATCACCTCGGGTTAACGACCTGTTTGCTCGGGTGTGTGTCGGCATAAAGCGCTGGGCTGAATTGCAGGGTGTGTGTGTGTTTCACCCGTTTTGCTTGTAGCCAGGTGAGCGGCTGTCGACATTTAGAGCGCGGAGTTGGGATTACCCGGTCGCAGCTGCTCGACTGGGACTCGGTCACGTGACCATTTCGGGCCTGGAGTGTGGCAGGAGTTGAGCTGTTTCTCCATCCTTGGGGGAGAATTAATGTTCCAGAGGATTTTCCAACCTAGAAGGGATCTGCCCATCATCATCTTGTCATTCATTCCTTTCACCTTGTAGATGAAGCCCATAAATCAGCTTGGGTGGGCATATCTATGGCCACAGGTGGTGGAAATAGGGATAGAGCCCACGTCTATTAAATTTTAGTCACGAGTTCTCCGTTGGCATAATAGCTGGTTTTATGTTGGAAAGATGGGTAAGAGTCCTTGGATAATGCGATTGATTCCAAACGAAATAACGTTAACTTGCAAAAAGGATTCTTGATCTCCAGAGGCCCTCCCAACTCAGAAGATTTTTACAGTTAAAAGCTTGCCTTCTGCCCTCAAAATGCCCTCGTGCATATAATTATGTTCAGTGCTTACTATTTAGATAAGGGGTAGTAAACTTTTTTGTTAAGGGCCAGATAGTAAATAGTTTAGGTTTTGCAAGCCCGTATTGATCTCATATATTTTTTGTTTTGTTTTCTACAACTCTTCAAAAGTGTAAAAACTCTTGTTAGCTAAAGGCCATCCTGTCTTGGCTCACTTTTTTGTTCCTGTACTCTCAACGAGATCATAAGCTCCATCAGGGCAGAAATGTTATTCTTATTGTGGCTTAGGAGAGGGGAGTAGATTTATACCACTGCTCCGTAATATATTAATAGCAAACATGTATGACCCTTGCTATGTATCAGGCACTGTCCTAAGTGTTTTGTGTGTATTAATTTAGTTATTCCTCACAGCAACCCTTTGATGTAGGTGCTGACATTATCTCCATTTTACAGATGAATTATCTACATCTTCCTCTAAAACAGAAAGATTAAGTAACTTGCTTAAGATCCTAAAACTAGGGTGGAGCTGGGATTTGGATTTGGACAGTCTGGTTTTGGACTCTGTGTCCTTTCATTGTGTCTTAATGATAGTGTTAACAGTAGGCTGTTAAGCCACTCCATTTTGCTTTTTTTTTTTTTTTTTTTTTTTTTTTTTTTTTGGTCAAGATTTTGTTTATTTATGAGATAGAGCATGGGTGGGGGAAGAGGGAGGGGGCGAAGCAGTCTTTCCGGTGAGCAGAAAGGAGCCCGATGGGGAGCTCAATCCCAGAATCCTGGAATCATGATCTGAGGCAAAGGCAGACGCTTAACTGAGCCACCTAGGCAACCCTCGCCCCCATTTTGCTTTCATTACTTGCTGAGCACCTTCTTCCTTTCCCTTACTCCCAGGTGTCTGCAACTTCATGCATCTTTCCATAGTTCCACAGATTATGCCAGCTTACTTCACTGGAGTTTCCATGCTTCCCAAATCCTTGAGTCAAAAAGGTCTATTTCCTAAAGCTTAGAGCAAATGACAATAAAAGTTAACCCTCCCACAAGGTAGTTTGCTTAGTCGCTCTTCCTTTTGAAATGTATTTTTAGTTAATTATTGAATTAGTAATAATTATTTTTCAGAAACTACAGAGAAAATAAATACACCTATAATTCCACCACCCAGAGATAACTACTGTTAACATGTTGCTTAAAAAAACAACAAAACCTAAAACATTTTGCTGTGTATTTTTCTGGACATTTTGTATGCATTTGTATATTTTTATATATTTGTATAAATATTAATATACATAGATTTTTAAATGAAACTAGAATTACACCGTACATAAAAAATAAAATGCTCTAAAATCTTAAAAAAGTGAGGGGCACCTAGGTGGCTCAGTGGGTTAAAGCCTCTGCCTTCAGCTCAGGTCATGATCCCAGGGTCCTGGGATCGAGCCCCACATCGAGCTCTCTGCTTAGCAGGGAACCTGCTTCCTCCTCTCTCTCTGCCTGTCTCTCTGCCTACTTGTGACCTCTGTCTGTCAAATAGATAAATAAAATATTTTAAAAAATGCTCATTGTAACAGATTTTTTGAGGAGAGAGAAAATGAAAGCTTCTTTAAAAAAAAAAAAAATAAAGAAATGAAAGC
This sequence comes from Enhydra lutris kenyoni, assembly GCF_002288905.1. Lineage (NCBI taxonomy): Eukaryota > Metazoa > Chordata > Mammalia > Carnivora > Mustelidae > Enhydra > Enhydra lutris. The sequence continues at coordinate 2,544,430 of NW_019154119.1, read as the reverse complement.
TCCTCTTCATTCCTTCCGTATATAGACTCTTAGCTTTATGGACTTTTTCTTTCTGTTATAAAAGTGGTGTCTTACTGTGCATATTGTTCTGCAGTTTGTTTTTTCATTTAATATATATTATGGACATTTCCTGTGTTAGAATATATATGTATATCATGTTTTTTATTTTTCTTTTCAAACTCCTGCGCAGTGTTCCATGGTATGTTTGTACTATAATTTATTTAACCATTTCTTACTGATGTGCAGTTAGATTAGTTCCAGTGTCTAGTGTGCTACAGTGAACATATATATCGAATATTTCTATAGGCCAGAGATCTGTGTATGCTACACACACATCTTGAGTATTTCTATAGGTTAAAGACCAATTTTAGAAATTACTGGGCTCAGAAATTCACAACTTAAATTTTGTTACATAAGTAAAAATTCCCTTCCAAAACCTTAACAGTTTACACTTTTATCAACTGTGTATGAAGTGCCTAAATCTATTCTTACTAGAATTATGTGTTAACAGTGTTGTTTCTTTTTGCCAGGTTTACAACCCCACAGTGATACCTTGTTTTAATTTTAAAAATGTTTTTATTGTTAGTAGATTGTACACTTAAAATTTTGATACTTTGACATTTTTATTTCTGTGAATTGCTCATTTGCTTTTTTTTCTTTTAGGCATGTATCAGTAAGGAACCTTTCATTTACAAATAACAAAATTCAACTCAAATTCTTATTTTCTAACAAGGAGAAAGCACAAAAGGAGAGTGGGTTTTGGATATGAGTCAGTTAGGGCTCTAGTTTCCTTTTTGGAAATTCTCAGCTTTGTCCTCTTTTGGGATTGATTGGCTCTATGCTTAGACTAGCTTTTTTCCTGTTTGCAAACTGTGGTAGCTGTGTAAAGCCTCAGAAGGAAAGATTTATATTTCAGAATTCTAGGCGGAATACTGACTAGAATGTCAGACTGACTAGATTATTATTCCTAAATCAAGTCAGTACCACACACCATTGTTTTAGGCCTTGGTTACCTGAACCAATGATCTTGGCAAAGAGAATGAAATTATTCTGATTGGTTTAAATCTTGGAGCTGGGCTGGATTCTATCCCATGTAAACTACATATATGGCAATTGCATAATGGAGTCAAATGGATATTTGGGTGAAAACCACAGATTCCATTATAGATTATTTTTCTTTTTGCTATAATTTGTAATAGTTCTTTATGGGTTATGGATATTAACCCTTTGTCTGTTTTACATATTACAAATATTTTCTCTGAATCTGTTGTTTGCCTTTTAATTTTATTTTAGTATCTTTTTGCTGTGTAGATATTTTACATATTTATCTAATTAGAACCATTATTTACTCTTTTCCCTTTATGACCTCTGAGTTTTGTGCCATATGTTGGAAGTCTTTCCCGGTATAAGAATATGAAAATATTCTGATACCTTTTACTAGTGCTTTTATAGTTAAAATATGTATATATATAATTAGAGTAATCACATCTGGAATTGATTTCTACATGTATGAGTTATGGACCTAAAGTTTTTTTCCAGATAATTAGGCATTTCCCCCCAAAATTTAGTGAATAATTCATCTTTTTGCATTTGAAATGTTATCTTTTTTTTGAGAGGGAGACAATTTTTTTAAAAGATTTATTTATGTATTTATTTTAGAGAGAGAGAGAGACAGTGGAAGGGACAGACAGAGAGTCCCAAACAGACTCCACTCTGAGCTTGGCCTGTTGGGCTCTGTCTCAGGACCCCCACGATCATGACTGGAGCCGAAATGAAGAGTTGGACGCTTAACAGACTGTGCCACTCAGGCACCCTTACTTAAGGGAATTTGTATCCAAGACTGGTGTGGTATCATATGTAGCTTGTGGAAACTGGGGTTCTCATCTCGTGGGCTTGTCTGTGTCTCCCTGGCTAGAGTCTTTTGAATATCCCTAGGGCGATAAGCCTAGAGTTTGGATTCCTTCATCTCTTTTCAAACCACGTATTTGGAAAAATGGGATTTTTTTTTAAGTCCTAGGGCATCCTCTTTTAGTCTATAAAGACCCAAGAGAAGTTAAACGAGCCTTTTATATTATTATTATTATTGTTATTATTTTAAGATTCCACTCATTTACTTGGGGGAGAGGGAGAAGCAGACTCCCTGCTGAGCAGAGAGCCAGTGTGGGGCTTGATCCCATGGCCCTGAGATCATGACCTGAGCCGAAGGCAGACACTCAAGCAACTGAGCCACCCAGGCCCCCCTATATTATCTATCTTTTTAAGGCTTTTATATTATCTATTGTATTTGTGTAACAAATTACCCCCAAATTTAGCAGACCAAAACAATAAAAATTTACTGTTTCGTACAGCTTCTGGGGGTGACTTAGCTGGGTTGTTCTGACTTAATTTCTCACGAGGTTGCAGTCAGAATGTTGGTCGGGGCACTCATCATCTGAGAATTTGCCTGTGCTTGAGGATCCACTTCCAAGTTCAGGTGACTGTTGGCAGGAGGTGGCAGTTCTCATCATGTGAGTCACTTCATAGGACTGTTTGAGTTGTGCCAGCTGGTTTCCCCCAGAATGAGTGAGTGATTGGAGAGAAAGAACAAGAGCAAAGCTGCAGTATTCCTTATAGCTTAATCTCAGAAGTGACATATCATCACTTCTGACATATTCTTGTGTTTACACAGACCAGCTGTGGTACGCTGTTGGGGGCAACTGCACAAGGGTATGAATACTAAAAGGTGGAGATTATTGGGAGCCATCTTGGAGGCTGGCTGCCGCCACCTTCATAGGCATATATCACCAGCTTATTCTTACCCTTTTTTTTTTTTAGGTTAAAACATATTTCAAAATTGAGAAGTTATAAAACATGGACAATAACAAGTCTGCCTTACACCCTGTCCTGTAGTTACTCAGTTTCCTTCCTTTTTAATGTCTTGTTTCTACTTTCAGAGATATTTTGTAAAGATACAAGGAAATATATTATTTTTCCTCTTTTTGACATGAACAGTAGTAGCTGTACGCTATTTTACACCTTGCTTTTTTTTCACTTAATGCAGGTTAACAGTGGTTTCCTATCTGTGCATAACCATTCCCTTATCTTTCATAGCTGCATAATATGTTCTTTGGGTGGTTGTAGCGTGGTTTATTTAACCAGTTCCGTATTTTTGGTTCTTCTGATATTTTGCTATTACGAACAGTGATGACATGCTTCATGTCCCATGTGCGTTAGTAATGTCCTGGAAGTTGGATGCAGTTACAGTTTTGTTTTTTTTTTTTTTTTTAGATTTTATTGGACACACAAAGAGAGATCACAAGTAGGCAGAGGGAGAAGCAGACTCCCCGCTGAGCAGGGAGCCCGATGTGGGGCTCGATCCCAGGACTCTGAGATCACGACCTGAGCCGAAGGCAGAGGCTTAACCCATTGAGCCACCCAGACGCCCCTGCAGTTATAGTTTTGACAGTCAACTGCCACATTGCCCCCCGTAGGGATTGCCCCCCGTAGGGGTTGCCCCAGCATGGCCTCTCAGCAGTGTGTTTGTGCATACTCTTAGCACAGAGTATGTCAAACCTTCCAGTCTGCCGGTGTCACAGGTCAAATAGTGTATCTCTCTGTGTGGTTTCAGTTTGCATTTCTTTTAAGAGTAAGATTGAACTTCTTTTCATGTATCCAAGAGCCATTCGTTATTTCTATTTCTGTGAACAGTGTGTTCATGTCCTTTGCCCATTTTTTTTTTCGTACTGATTTGTAGGAATTCATTTTTTAAGAATTTAGGGGAGCTTCTAATATATTTTAAATATTTTTCAATATGTAGGGTTTTAATGTTTTTTAAATTATTTTGAAACAATAGCAAGCTGATTAAAAAGTAGCAAGTGAGGGGATCCTGGGTGGCTCAGTTGGTTAAGCAGCCAACTCTTGGTTTCAGCTCAGGTCGTGATCTTGGGATGGTGAGATCAAGTCCCCCGTTGCGCTCTATGCTCAGTGTGGAGTCTTCTTCAGATTCCCTCTCCCTCCAGCACGCAATCTCTCTCTCTTAAATAAATAAATAAAATCTTCTAAAAAAAAAGGTAGAAAGTGCAATACACAATTTTTTTTTCCTTACAGCATTAGGATGTAAGTCGCTAACATGACACTACACCAACCCTGAACACTTTAGTGTACAGTCACCCACATATGGTCATGCACAAGGCACTAATCACAATACAGCCTTCAGAGTCAGCAGATGAACACTGGTGGCTTCATGGTCATGTCCAGCAACCTCTCTACTCCTTTGACCCCAGAGAAGGACATAAACTCTGGAGCTAGACTGCCTGGCTTCAGATCCCAGCTCTGCCTCTTGCTAGCTGTGGATCTTTGGGAGAGTCCGTCAATCCCTGCCTGTTTCAGTTTTCTCATCTCTTACAAAGGGTGTAATAAGAGCAATGCCTAAAATTGTTGTTTGCATGCTATGAAAGCCCTGTCCGTGTAGCTAGAAGAATATTATTAGAGGAAGGATAGTTACTTGGTAATACATTAAATTTTACAGTTCTTTATAGTTACCACGGATAAGATTATCAGAGATGATAGACTAGAAGCCACTAATTGCTCAAATAATCCAGGATATATTTTTGTTCTTTTTTCAGATTTCAGAATGACTTCCCTGTTGACTTACACATCTAAAAATCTTCCCAATACATCAAAATGGGCCGTCCAATTTTGTAAGTTTAATTTCTTCTTTCTTTTTTAAGATGAGATTTAGATTTTTAAGTATCTTCCACAGGTATTGATTGTGCTGCTTTATGTAAACCATTTATTTTATCCTCTAGTTGTGAGACCTCTGAGCTGTTCCTCCCAGCTGCGAGCTGCTCCAGGTACAGTAATTTGTAAAAGAAACGTTTCTGGTTTAAATGTTAGATTCTAGAGCTGTGAATTCTGAATAAAAACCAAGACTAATTTGCAAATTCTCCCTTTTCTCTGAGCAACAAGAACATCACTATTGCCTTCAAATTAGAACAGTATAGGGCTAACCAGTAATGATGTGGCATGGTGTAGAGTGACAGGAGGCTGCTGCTGGTGTCTTGGCAGTACCATGAACCCTGCCGGTCAATTCATTCAGCTGTTAGTCCTGGAGATGATTACCATACAGACATTCTTAAGGCAAAGTCAGATTTTTAAATTTGCGATTAGTGATAGGCTTCTCTATTAATGAGCACATACAAGAGCATATATGTATTCCCGAAATGTGGGTGACTGGGGAACTAGTAAATAAAAGAATGTTGTTGGGAATGCCTGGATGGCTCAGTCAATAAAGTGTCTGCCTTCGGCTCAGATCACGATCCTGGGGTCCTAGGATCGAGCCTCACATCAGGCTTCCTGTTCGGTGGGGAGTCTGCTTCTCCCTCTCCATCTGCCGTACCCCCGCTTATGCTCGCTTGCTTACTCTCTCTCTCTCTCTCTCTCTCCCCCAAATAAATAAACAAAATCTTTAGAAAAAATAAAAGGATGTTATTTAGTCAATATGAAATGAGTAAGTAGGGAAATGTGGTGATTTTACATGGTCATATAGACCCTTGGTAAACCCAGTGTAGATCTGCATCTTGAAGGCATCTATACCCATTATAGGTATGTATCTTCACTGGTCAGAGCTAAAAATGTTCTTATATGTTCATACCATTATTCTCTTTGCCTGGGTCCTTGAGTGACCTATGGCTTATGATTTTGGTTTTATTATGGTATTTCTACTTGGATAATAGTTGGATAGAAAAGCACTTTACCAGAATTTGGAAGACCTGTACTCTATTCCAGTTCTGTCTCTTTCTGGGCACTGTGGTCTTGAATTGGTCACTTTACTTCCCTGTGCTTTAATTTCTTTGTCTAAAAAAATAATAATTTTAGGCTTGTTGGCTTCAAGTTATGAAGATATATCAAAGTACTTTAAATACTAAGCCCAATATGAATGTAAGATGGTATTTTTATATTTTACATATAGTATATTGTCAGAAGTCTATTACTTAATCCCCCCCTAGCGAAGTTTCATTTTGTCATGTAACAGTTATATTTCTTCTGGCTTCTAAATTCTAGCTAGAAAATGGATTTGTCTTAGCTTCATGAAGAATAATTCCTTTTTGTCTCATTTACCTTTTCTGTAATTCAGATGTTTGCCCACATGCTTTTGCTTTGCAGTCACACAAATGGACCTGATTCTTGACAACTGGGAGAAGGTCAAACTGAATACCAACAGAAGGAAAGCATTTATCTGGCATTTCAAGCATTTTTCTTTATACCATTCTTTAACTGTGTTTGTGTTTCTGTCTCCAACTATATTGCAAACCTTTGTGAGACTGGAGCCTTTTTATACCCCTGGTGTCTAACAGTGATTTGTGTTAGCGCTGCTGAAGATCATGTACAAGAAAGCACAGGATAAGACAGAGGAATGTGACCACCTGATTTGTGGGGAGGGAGCAGGCTTATGCTGGATAGGTTTTAGGTTGTAGTAATTTTGTAACATATTCCTCTTGAAGCTCATGTGAATGTCCCTGCTTTACAGGACTCTTAGGGTGAAGTGTTTAGAATAGAAGGATACAGAATTTATTGATGTTTTCAGTCTTTAGATGGGACTTAAGTGTCTGATGGAAATTTTGACCGATTCAATGGTTATATCTCTATTTGTTATGTATCTATGTCTATAAACACACCATATACATACACACATCACTGAAATAATACATGACACATATTTTATCTGCTTTGACTTCAATTATATGTGTAAAATACAGAATGTATATCAGCCATAGAATCCTAGGTTTTGGTTTAAATTTGCAATTAGTGATAGGCTTCTCTGTTAATGAGCATACACAAGAGGACCTATTCCCAAAATGTTGGTGACTGGGGAGGGGGTCATCTAGTCCAGCAAATAATAAAAGTTTTGGAAGGGCAGGGACTAGAACCCAGATAGTTTAACTCGCAACTCAGATTCTTACAGTACATTGCTATTGTGTGCCCATATACTGTGGGATACATAAAAAGGAGCCTTTGAGAAAATTCTGATGTGGGTAGGAGCCATTGTACACGAGAAACAGAATGAGAGTCCTTTGGGTGGCAGTTCAATACGTAATGAATAATGAATATTATTTTTAAATTTGGCTTGTAGTATTAGTGTAATTACTTTATAATATGCTATATTGTTTAGAATAGCTAATTTTTGCCCCAGAGGTTGCCACAGAAGTTCAGAGGCTAGAACCACAGGTAACCATAGTTAATCAGGGAAGGCTTTACTAGGAGGTGGAATGTGCACCAGGCCTTGCAGGATAAGTAGGAATTAGATGGACAGAAGAGGCCACTCAGATGGGAGGGTACATGAATAAAGGCAAGGACGCTGAAATGAGCAAATGAGCAGTGTGAGGGCTTGGGGACTCGCTCATCTTATTACATGTTGAGAAAGGGGAAATTCTTTGGGATGGTTAAGGTGGAACTAGTAAAGCAGGGAATTCATTGGAAGAGTCAGGAATTTGAATTTTATCTCTAAGTGTATAAAAGGGACATGAGCTCAGTGGAATGACATGATGGCATGTCATCTGACTTCCCCTTGCTGCTTCATTCTCTCCAAGGTAAGTCACGAGTAATCTGCAGATCTTTTAATTCAGTGGCTTCTTTGCAGTCCTCGTTCTCCTTAAGGATTGAAACACTTGACCATCTTGTGCTCCTTGATACCCTCCTGCTTTTGCTGTGATTCACTATTCTCTTCTGACTCTCCTGCTGCCTCTCGAGTTTACCTTTTGTCCCACATCTTCTCTCTGTCCTCTGAATGTAGGGAGGTCACAAAGCCAAGTGTCTTTAATTGTGACTAATGGACGCACTCAAGTGAAGGATAAGAGGGCCAGAGTGTACTACAGCTGGGGAGTGTTAGGAACCAAGCAGCTTTAGGGGCCAGCTCCTTTGTTTTTCTCATGGCCAGATAGTATGTCACTTTCCTGGCTTTGCTGCTTCTCTCTTTATATCCTTCACCCTTCCTGCTGGCTTCTCTGCTCACTCAAGCTTTTTGCTGCTGCATAACTGGCTTACAAATGACCTCAGTTTGCTGGTACCCTGGTTTTTCTTCATGGCATCCTTTTCGCCTCAACTAGTGTTTTTCTTTATGCTTTTTTGTGTAGATTCCTAAGAGAGAGAGCCTGTCTGGCATAGCATATCACTTATAGAAGATGACATAGTTTTTTTTTTTTTTAAGATTTTAATTTATTTTTATTTTTTAAAGATTTTATTTATCTATTTGACAGAGTGTGTGCACACTTGAGAGAGAGAGAGAGAGCACACAAGCAGGAGGACCAGTGGAGGGAGAGGGAGAGGCAGACTCTCCGCTGAGCAGAGACCCATGTGGGGCTCCATCCCAGGGCCCCGAGATCATGACCTGAGCTGAAGGCAGATGCTTAACCAATTGAGCCACCCAGGCACCCCAGATTTTTATTTTTTTTTAAGTAATCTCTACATCTAGCACGGGGCTTGAACTTACAACCCAGAGTCCAAGATTCGCGTTCTACTGACTGAGCCAGCCAGGTCCCCTTTGACTTTTTTTTTTTTTAAAGATTTTATTTATTTATTAGAGAGAGAGAGATCACAAGTAGGCAGAGAGAGAAGGGGAAGCAGACTCCCTGCTGAGCAGAGAGCCCGATGCGGGGCTCGATCCCAGGACCGTGAGATCATGACCTGGGCCCAAGGCAGAGGCTTAACCTACTGAGCCACCCAGGTGTCCCCTCCCCTTTGACTTCTAACATGAATGACAGACAGGTGTCACATTGGTTGTTTTCAGTGTGATAGATTACCAAACATTTGATAGAAAGAAACAGTTTTCTTAATGGCACAAACACCCTCTTCATTAGGTATAATCTCTGTATTTACCTTAAATGTCGTTTGGAAACTTGTAAATGCTAGTCTGTTTCTTGGTGGTTTTTGTTTTGTTTTGTTTGTTTTTTTAGTTGAAGTGGTTTGGTAAATAGCAAATGCAACTTGGTGTTGAATGAGGTAATTCTGCTTAGAATGTCTGTCTTTAAAAATGTAAAAAGTCACCTGACTTCATATAGTTGTATTAACAGTTCTTTGAACTTTATCTTAAAGCCGCCCAGACCAAATCAAAGAAAACCTTAGCAAAACCCAACATAAGGAATGTCGTGGTGGTGGACGGTGTTCGCATTCCGTTCTTGCAGTCTGGCACTTCGTAAGTATGAAATGATTGTGCTCTTCTTTTTCTCTGTTTTTCTTCGCCCAGCTTTATTCGGGTATGATTGACAAATGAGAATTGTATATATTTAGATTGTACAACATGATTTTTAAAATTTTTATAACTGATGATTTAATATACATATACATTGTGAAATAATTACTACAACCGGATTAATTTACACATCCATCACCCCACATACTTTATTTACTTCTTTCAAGATACTTTCAGATGTGGTCTTTATACGGGTACTTGGGTGGATCAATCGGTTAAGCGTCTGCCTTTGGCTCAGGTCATAATCCCAGGGTCCTGGAATTGAGCCCCTCATGAGGCTCTCTGCTCAGTGGAGAGTCTGCTTCTCCTTCTCTCTCTGATCCTCCTCCCCACTGGTGTGTGCTCGCTCGCTCTCTTTCTCTCTCTCTCTCTCTCTCTCAAAAAAAAAATTGGTCTTTGTAAATGTAACCCAGTAGGTAATACTATTGTTAGTGGACTAATGTATGGGTAGCATTTTTATGAAATTAATACAGAAGAAGTTAAGCTAGTGGTAAAATAATACGGAAAAATTTGTTTTTTATCCTTTCTCATGAATAAGTCTAGTGTAGTTTTAGATTGAACCAGCCCTATTTTGAAAACCTAGTGTGGGTCCAGATACCTTGGTTCTAACAGACATATGCTTTCTTTGTCTGGAGATACTTCCATTGTTTCTGTGCTTCTTCAGAAGTTTGAATACTGAGGCTATGGGCCTACAGGTATTTACAAGGGCCTTTAATTCATTGCTTTGGCCTCCTGGAAATGATCAGAATTGTAGTTGATAGGCTGGTCCAAATCCCAGCATAGCACAACCCCAAGTAAATGGAACCAGGGTGATCCTAGATGTGTACAAAAATTTCCCAGAACCAAACTGCTATTCTCCTTAGGCTTTTCCTCTCCTTTTTTGACCCCAAGTGAGGCCTGGTCTGTCCAAAAGCTGATAACGGACTTTGGTAACTAGATTGAAACTAAATGAAGCAATAGTTCTATTCCGCTTAGGTTGTTTTGGTGTTCATATTTTGAATAAGCATTCACTACCTTAAAAATGCACTGGGGAATGTTAGGCATCTGCTAAAAATAGTGAGGCCTATCATTATGTACTAATATAGGAAGATCTTGAAGATATGTTAAGGGTAAAGAGCACGGTACAGAGCAGTATGTGTAATGCACATTGTGGAAGATACATGCGTATACATCTACACACACACACACACACACACACACACAGAGTAAACATTCTTTTTTAAACATATGGTTTAGGGGCATGTGGGTGGCTTAGTCGTTAAGCGTCTGCCTTCGGCTCAGGTCACGATCCCAGGGTCTGGGATTGAGCCCCACATCGGGCTCCCTGTTCAGTGTGAAGCCTGCTTCTCCCTCTCCCACTGCCCCTGCTTGTGTTCCCTGTCTTGCTGTCTCTCTATCAAATAAACAAATAAAATCTTATCAATAAATAAATAAACATATGGTTTAGAATCTAGAGAGTATTTTCTTATAGAAGTAATGCTGTAAGTGGTGGTGACAGAGTGTTACATCATAACCCAAAGAATAAATATTTGTATGAGTCCAGTCTGATATAAATAAGTGATTGAATAAATCCATACATGAGGAAGAAGGGACACATCGTATTTACCAAAGAATTTCAGCTAACAAATGTAGCAGGAACAAGGAAAAGAAATAAATCACCATGAGAGCACTACGGTAGTAATTGCTGCAAGCAAGATCCGCGGATGAATGCTAAAATTAGCGGGCGGGAGATATGTTGGAAAACAGGATGTTTTGCATAGCCTCAAACTCTCTTCCCCCAAGTATTCATTAATAACTCTGATGCTTTTAATACATGTCCACAAATCCTTTGTTACTCCTTCTACTCTGAAATGGAGCTACATTCTCCTCCCCTTGAGTGAGAGCAGGACTAGTGAGTCCTTCTCTACTCAAGTTGAGTACAGAAGGGGAAAGATAGTGGAGAAAACTGGCAGAGACTGTCATCACTAGGAATAAGTCATGTTGCTATCATGTATATTCTGATATGAAGCGATGAGAAGGGCACTTTACCTCTGTGGTATTCTTCCCCCAGACCCACTGACCCTAGTCTTCAATTGTCAAGGTCACAAAAGACACAGAAAGGCTGAGGAACTGTCACAGATCGGAGGAAACAGAGGCATGACCACAAAATGCATGGATTTGGTCTTGGAACAGAGAAGTAAGAAGGAATTAGTAGAAAAATTGGTGAGACCCAGATAAAGTTAGCAGCCCAGTGAGTAGTATTGTGCCAGTGTAATTTCTTAGTGTTGACTAGTGCATCATGGTGCCGTAAGATATTAGCATTAGGGGAAGCCACACAGAGGATATTCAGGAGCTCCGTTCTATCTTTCCAGTTCTGTCATAAATCTCAAATTACTTCAGAAAGTTTCTTTAAAAGTCATACAAATGCCAAAGTCCCTTTGGGCATTACAAAATAAATAATGTATTTTAAAAATGAAAGTAAAGAGAATTTAAAAGGTGGAATTTAGTTTTATTTTTTGTTTTATTTTTAGAGAGAGAGAGAATGAACAAGTGGGGAGGACAGTCAGAGGGGGAGAAGCAGACTCTGCTGAGCAGGGAGCCTGAGGTGGGGCTTGATCCCAGGACCCTGAGATCATGACCTGAGCCGAAGGCAGACGCTCAACTCAACGGACTAAGCCACCCAGGCACTCCTGGAGCTTAGTTTTAAAGAGCACGTAGCATATGTCGTGCTGAACAGTAAGATACTGCGCCACATCTTTGTTAACATTCTTAGCCAGCTCCGTAGGGGGTAAGGCTTGCCAGAACGTTCCCGCTGACGAATAGTAGTCACACTGTTGCTTCATTTGAGATGATGGACTGCCTTAGATAGTAAAATGAAGGCATTTAGAGCAGCTTGTGTTAGTTGTTATCTCTACGGATTTCAAATAGAACGAATGTGTTTTTTATTAAAGTTCTAGGCTTTTAGTTTGTTTCTTTTCTTTCCCCAGGTATAAGGACCTGATGCCACATGATTTGGCTAGAGCAGCACTTTCGTAAGTAAATGCAGTTTTATTTTAGTTCTTATTTCATTAAAAGCACTTTCTCTAGTTTTTACATGTAAAACAACGTGTTTAATAGAATTTCCGTATCTAGGATATTCTTTTTTTTTTTTTTTAAAGATTTTATTTATTTATTTGACAGACAGAGATCACAAGTAGGCAAAGAGGCAGGCAGAGAGAGGGAGGGAAGCAGGTTCCCCGCCAAGCAGAGAGCCCGATGTGGGACTCGATCCCAGGACCCTGAGATCATGACCTGAGCCGAAGGCAGCGGCTTAACCCACTGAGCCACCCAGGCGCCCCGAGAGATTTTATTTTAGTAAAAAATTTTTTTAGTGATCTGGTGATTATTTTAGACAGCTGACATTTATCTAGAAAGAAGCCTAGAACGAGACCTAAAGATTAATGTGTAAAGCAAGTGAAAATATAAAATTAGGTGTGGTTACCTGAGATTGAGATGGATGCGGACTTTGAGGAAACTCCTACAATATGTGGCTGTTTGTGTGGTGGGAATAGCATGTAGAGCATTATCTCATTTTTTATTTTTTATTGATGCCCTGCCTCAGTCTCTTCAACCAGCCACAGGTCTTTTTTAGTCTGAAAAAAAAACAAAAACCTTTCAGTTGACCTTTCTGCCCATCTAGTTCTTTTTCTTCTCTTCCTGCCAGACTTTAAGAATGAGTGAAAGCAGCAGTTGCTTCTCTTTTCTTACTGTCCATCTCCTTAATCTCGTAATGATTATTTCCGTTCCTACTGTTCTTCAGTAACCGTACTTTGGAAGCTTCTCTTCATCATGGCTTTGTGGGCACTAAGTGCATGAGTCTTTCTCCTGGCTTGGGTCCTTTTATATTCTATAGCATTGACCTCTCAGCTGTACCTGATCCTGTCTTCCTTTGATTTCTTAATATTATGCCTTTAGGATTTTCCTTCCCTTTACTGAATGACTCTTCTCTACTTTTTAAAAAACTGAATCTCTTCCTCTTTATCTTAAAAGTATTTGGCAAATTTTTATTTTTAAAGCGTAGCATTTCTTTGTACACATGCTTTTCCCTAAAAGAAAAATCTCGTCTAAGTATTTATTTTTTTTTATGTGGAAGACTCCCAAATCTCTGAATTTGACCTCTTTTCTTAGACACTTCAAGTATAGCGTATCAAAAATAAAAATTAAGAGGGTTCCTGGCTAGTAGAACATGCGACTTTTGATCTCAGCATTGTGAGTTCAAGCCCCATGTTGGGTGTGGAGCCTACTGGAATGAATGAATGAATGGGTGAAAGAAAGAAAGAATAGCCAGCTTGTTTTCCTATTTCTGATGTTGGCACCATTTCTGCTTATGATCCCAGACTGGTGCTTTGCAAGTTTTCCCACAACTTTTTGTTTTAAAAACTGTCAAATGTAAGATAAAATTGGGAGAATAATACAGTGAAAAAACCTAAATACCTCTTACCTAGATTTAATCATTGTTAACCATTTTGCCATGTTTATTGTATCTATGTGGTTTGAAGCTTTTGGCATTAAGTTGCAGTCATCTTGAAGCAGACATCTTCAGCCCAAAATACTTCAGGGTTTATTTCCTAAGAATAAGGATCTTCTCTGCTATCTAGGATGTCATTATTGTGGCTAAGACAATAATGATGATTCCATTACTTGTAATGTTCAGTTCATAGTCAGATCCCCCATAATTGTTCCAAGAATGTCTTTCCTTAGTAGTTTTTTTTTTTTTTTCCTTCAAATCAGGACCCAGTCGAGGTTCACATTACAAATGGATATGACTCTTTAGTCTCTTCGATTTAGAACTTTTTCTTTCTCCTACCAACTCTTTCCTGCCCCACATGATAATGACTTTTTGAAAACCCTAGGCCACCTGTCCCATAGAATGTCCCATATTCTAGATGTTTCTTCTTCATGATATTTAACTTCTCTTTTGAATTTCCTATAAACTGGAAATTAGTTCTACAGGCTGGGTTAGACTCAAACATTTTTTGGTAAGAATGCTTTATAGGTAAAGCATGTGGTATTCTGTCATGTCAGGAGGCACATGGTACATGATGCTAAATCTAAGTCATGGTGGTCACACTGCCAGGGCTGTTGGTTATAAAGGTGCACTCTTTTCTTTTGAAATTAGTAAGTAATCTGTAAAGTGATATGGTAGCACGATGTTCTCCAACAGTCTTTCACCAAGTGGTTTTAGCATTTGTCTATCAACCTTAACTTGACAATGGCAAGGCCTCTGATATCCAGTAGGTGTTCTTTAGAATATGAAAGTTCTTTTGAAACTCCCCTTTTTCCTTCCCTCCCCCAACTCCCAAGTATATAATCAGCCACCCCTCTCAACCCCAGGGCAGCCACTCTTTCTTCCCATGGGTCACCCCATGCTTTAATAAAACCACCATTTTGCACCCCAAAAAAGTCCAAGTTCAAGATACGCTCATTCTATTCCTACTGGCAACTGGAGTGTTACTGCTTCTAGTTTCTGTTGGTGGGCAGAGCTAGACAAGTGTATGTGTGTATAGACACACACGAATCGTGTTTATATTGAGACGCCAAATTTAAATTTAATATACCTGGTTTTACTTCAGTTCTTTGATTTTATAGCTTTTTTGTTTTTTTGTCTTTGATTTTATATCTCTCTTTTCTCTTTTGATTGAAACTTAGGTTTCTGCTAATGTTACTATGTTTATGTATCTTTTATCTTTTTCTGGATTATTTTTGATTCTTCCTATTTAATTTCTCATTACCAATTGAACATCAAGTGTTGACTTTTTACTTATTTATTTTTAAGAAGATTTTATTTATTTATTTTGAGAGAGAGAGTGACACGTTCGTGAGCCAGGGGTAGGGGCAGGAGCAGAGGGAAAGAATCCCAAGCAGACTGAGCCAGAATCAAGAGTCGGACATGCAGTGTGCAACCGACTGAGCCTCCCTGTGCCCCTAAATGTTGACTTTTTAAATCACTTATTCATTCATTTCTTCTTTGATAAGGTGCCACATGCTTGTTGAATTAAGGAAAAGATATGGTCTCTATTCTTTTAAATTCAAAGTTAACCTCTTAAAAGAAGTACAGTGTTTTATCTGATGACCTCTGGCAATATCTTGGTGTGTGAAATGTATTTTTGCTCTGGATTTCTACTCTCAGGGGTTTGCTGACTCGGACCAATGTCCCAAAGGATGTTGTTGATTACATCATCTTTGGCACAGTTATACAGGAAGTGAAAACTAGCAATGTGGCTAGAGAGGTGAGTAAAACTCTGTATTGTTCGAAGAGATTGATAGGAGAATCACCTTGAATTTCAGTTAACAGAATTACTTTTTTAAATTATTAAAATTCATTAAGGCTATACATATATTTTAAATATTTAACTTATTTATTTGAGAGAGAGAAAGAGAGGGAGCGGGAGAGCATGAGCAGGGGGAGGGGCAGAGGGAGCGGAAGAAGCAAACTCCCCACTGAGCAAGGAGCCTGCCTTGGGGCTCAATCCCAGGATCCTGAGATAGTGACCTAAGCCAAAGGTAGGTGCTTAATTGTGCCCTCTCATTAAAGCTATATTTGACTTTAAATGTGATTTTACAATTTGAATAACAAACGTTATTTAATATTTAAGAGTTATGGGGTGCCTGAGTGGCTCAGTGGGTTAGGCCTCTGCCTTCGGCTCAGGTCATGATCTCAGGGTCCTGGGATCGAGCCCTGCTTCCCCCACCCCCTCCTTTCTCTCTGCCTGCCTCTCTGCCTGCTTGTGATCTCTTTCTCTCTCCCTCTGTCAAATAAATAAATAAATAAATAAATCTTAAAAAAAAAAAAAGAGTTATAATATAAATCAAATAACATATACTATGCTAATATATTTATTCTATCCTATAAATCACATCGATTATTTAAGCTGCTTTCGGATATATGTTCATTTGTCCTATCTCTTAGGATAATAGAGATTAGAGCAAAGTATGGCTAATGTGACTTTCAGTAATGTTACTGTGGCTACTAATTAACTTAAAATTTCAACATAGTGCAAAGAACTTATTTCGTAATGTGGTTTTTGTTGGAGGTAGGTAGCCTTGCTTATTCATTTATTCCCATTAACTGGATGACACATGGGGTGTTGTTTTCTTAAAAGATTTCACAGGAGTTTACTTTTACCCTAGTTGGCACAGCTCCAGGTACTGTTTATTGGTGGCAACCAGGGTGATAACCGACCTTGAAACTTCCGTGATGTGTCATACAGGCATTTCATAGTGAACAGTCCAAACGCATCTTCTGGGCTTTGTTTCACATTGGAAGTGATTATTTGGATAAAGGTGACTCCACATTTCAGCGTGCCAATAAGCATTTTCTTTATTTTTAATTTTGTGCCTGCATATTACTGTGTTCATTATAGTTGTAGAGGCAAAGATTTCCCTCACTATCAGGTAGGAGGAAGGAAAATGAGCAGGACTGCAAGTACTGGTTCTACCCCACATCTTTCCCTAACAGTATATATTTACATTTCTGAAGGCCTGGCACACCTTAAGCCCACAGAATCAACTGTATAATATTAGAGAGGCAGGAAAGAAGAACAGAAAGGTGTTTTTTCTCCCCGTCTTGATTTTTTTTTGGTTTTTCTTTGGGCTTTCACATTTCTAACTGTGTTGAATATGACAATTTTATGAGTGTGTCAAGCTATTCATAATACGTTTTCAACCTTTATATTCTGGAAAAAAAAAAAAAGCTCTTATGAGAGCACTTAAAAAGTAAATACCGAGTGTTTTGATTTTCTTAGTATTTCTATTTTATCCTAATTCTTAAAGCCATAATATTTTTCTCTAAGTTTTGTCTGAAAATTCTATATCTTGTGCACATCTTAGGTATTAATTGACCAGCATTTGCTTCCCTCTCCCTGCTGTATTGCATTGTAGTCGGGTGATTTTTGTAGTGCTACAGGGAAAGGTGGTGTTGGGGGAATATGTTATGAAGAGATCTCTCTACAGTTGTATTTTAACCTAAAAGCTAGTGTGACCTCCAGCTAGAGAACTTTTTAAGGACTTGTTGTCTGTATTAATAATGTTCAAGGAAATCCTAAAGGTTCTGATGCAGAGTTCCCATGAACCTGAATTTACTGAAAGACCTCTGTTTATTTCCCTGCTCTCCTATTTAACAGTGTGGCATCTTCCTCCTTTTCCCTTAGTGTACTAAACAGGGCCTAGGCTTGCCTTGAGAGGTATTATTCAAGCTTTAAATAGAAGCATGTGGACAAGGTTCGCCAGAAACCACTTCTATTTAAAACTCTTTCAGTCCTGAGAGCCAGCTGGGGCCAAGGGTATAACACGTGCTACAGAGGACCTTGTGAGGATTAGGCCGTAAGGACCTCAATGCCCTTTCCACTTGACCCACTGGTGTGTGCTCCTTCTCTGCTCCCTGGAGATTGGCTGCTTTGCTCCTTTTGAGTATGGTCTACATTGAGAGACTCACATACCATTGCCAGAGTGTAGTTTTCAGCAAAGTAGGTTGAGCACCTAGTATCAAGCCTACCTAGAAAAACCGGAGGAAGGTTATGTTGCATATACAGTATTGTGACACACTTGAATTTCTAGATGTTGGTTTATAGGGCGTGTAAGTATGATAGTAAAAATCAGTGAAGAAATGTGGAGTCTGGGGCTCAGTTTGTTAAGTGTCTGACTTTGGCCCAGGTCATGATCTCAGGGTCCTGGGAACGAGCCTGCATCAGACTTCCTGCTCAGTGGGGAGCCTGCTTCTCCCTCTCCCTCTGCCCCTCCCCATGTGTATCCTCTTTCTGTCTCTCAAATAAAATCTTAAAAAAAAAAATACGGAGCCTCCTTAATCTAGACTTTAGAAACATGTTTTTCTTTTTACCAAATTACAGGAGATCTTGTATTCTGAACACAGTTAAATAGTTTGAGAAAATGGCCAATAAAAAAGAATTCCCCTAGTGGGAGCCTGAATCTCATGGTAAATAGTGCGGGGGGGGGGTTGGGGGGGGGCAGTGAGAGCATTATTTTTAAAGTGTAACTTTAGGGACGCCTGGGTGGCTCAGTTGGTTAAGCGGCTGCCTTCGGCTCGGGTCATGATCCCAGCGTCCTGGGATCGAGTCCC